>NW_011888808.1:8777438-8811165 GCF_000151845.1 Pteropus vampyrus | reverse complement strand
TATCCATCCTTCTGTCTATCACTACTATTTTTTTGTTTCAGAGTAAATTGCAGATAATAGTATATTTTTCTCTAAACTGAATATGAAATTAATTAACTGGGTTTTAACATGCTCACAGTTTTTATGTGATTTTTACAAGAAAAATGCATATACTTTTGTAACACACTCATATCAATATATATATAATGTTGCCTTCACTCCAAATTACTTTATACCTTTTCCCCATCAATGCTGACTCCGACTCTCCCAGAGGTAATCAGCTTTTTGATGTTTTTGTATCATAGATTAGTTTTTCTTGCTCTGAAATATTATTTATCGATCATAGAGTATTCACGATTTTATATTTAGCTCATGGCCATGTTGTTTTATTTGTTCCTTTTTATGACAGAGTAAAATTTCATTGAGTATTTATCCAGGCTTTTACTGATGGATTTTTTTTCTTGTTTGAGTCTGTAAGGAATAAAGCTGCCGTAAACATTCTTGTTCAATGTTTTTTGGAACACATGTTGTCATTTCTCTTGAGCAAAATCCTAATACTGGGATTGCTGGATTATAGGGTAAGTTTACATTTAGTTTTACAAGAAATTATCATCAGTTTTTCCAATAATATTGTATCTTTTTACACTTACACCAACAACGTATGAGAAGTTCAGTTGTTCCACATCATTGTCAACATTTGATATTATCTGTCTTTTCATTTTTAGTCATTCTGACTTTTTTATGGGATTATTGAAAATTTTTACATCATTTTTATGAAATATCAGTTCAAATTTTTCCTGTTAAAAATTGGTTGCTTATCTTTATTATTGATTTGTAGGAGTTCTTTACTTATCTTGGTTGATAATCTTGGTCAAATGCTTTCTCTCAATCTGTGGCTTGCCTATCTTTCCCTCAGAAAGATAGACCAGAAGACTTTACTTTTAATCAAGTCCAATTTATGAATTTCTTTTGTAAGGTTTTCATTTATGTGCAGTCTAAGAAGTTTTTGACTATTTCAAAAGATTTTATTCAGTATTCTATTCTTGAATTTTTAGTTTTAGATTTTATATTTAAGTCTTTGGTCCATTTCAAGTTAATTTTGTGTGTGGTATGAAGTACAGGTCAATGTTCATTCTTTATCCATTTTTTTTTTGACATATGTTTAATCTGTTGTTCTAGCAAAGAATTCATGATTAAAGTTTTTGAAATTTTTTCGGATTATTAATCCCCTTTTAATAAACACCCAAGGAATTAAGTAGAGGAATTGCATTTAGAGAGTAATGTATGTCCTACAAGTGGAGATTGAGTTAACTCCTCATTTTAAATAAACGAAATGAGTATAAAAAATCCAATATAACCAGACTTACTAATAGTATGAAATAATATTGGGTATTGAATTGTTTGAAAGTGTTGCTATCATTGAGTAAGCTTATTTTTAAGGTGTTTCATATATGATATCTACCTCTCATCAGCATGGCTTTCATGCACCAAGTTTGAGACTTTCTCCCCATCTAGGTCTCAGCCTATCTTCCAATGCCAGAGATTGCTTTCTCTCCCCATGCTGATGGCACTCTTTCATAGAAACTAGAATCTTTAAAGTCCAAGTCAAAGATAGCAAAAACCGGGGAGAGCAAGGGGTTCTCTTTTCTCTCTCCATTATTGAACTATTTTCCAAAGACTCAAATGACTTGATTTCTTTTTCCTAAATTTCATACTTTTCCAGGTAATTGACACTGAGGTTCTATATTTCTTTTAAGGTCTTCTTCCCATCCAGTCCATATACATGTGGTCTACCTGTTGTCTCCAACAAGACAATCATTTCAGATTACAATAGTTCAACTTTCATATAGAAGAGACACACAAGTAGAAGAGGATCTTTTTTTCCCCCTTATAAATTATGTAATAAAAGAGCAGCTCCTTCACTGATAAGAATTTATTGGACTCTGAGTTGTTTAATAATCTTAATTTGTCACATGTAACAACATAAGTGGTGCAGATCAGATTGTACCATGCCAAGCCTAGATAGTTTCTTTTATAACAGTGCTGCAGTATGAGGGAAAGAATGTTTTTCGTCCATTGTTTTGGTAGTCTTCTTGAGCTCAACTCCTTATTCCCTTTGTGTAACAACTTAAATAAGAATAAGTGCACATGTTTCCCAAGAACACACAATACTTGGAAAACAAAGAACAATGTAAATCTATCTGTGGAAAATAACCTTATTTAGTATTGCGTGCCATTTCCATTGATGTTTTAAAGGTCGCATGGCTAAGTTTCTGCCAGAGTTTGGGTTCTGAAGCTATCATTGCTTTATCATGCCTCAAAGTCTCTGCAGGAAGGAAGCTTTTCTCAAACACGTGACCTAGGAATGAGAGTGTAGCCCTAAGCTGATACTTGAAAATATTTACTTCTTCTTTCTTCCTCTGATTTGAGGAATCACTCTTTTCCCTGTGCAGTAGAAAACAAGCTTTCAGCCAAGCCATTCTGCAATCTTCTCTTATACTGTTGTTAAATCTTGTTATATAAGCTTATTTGTACTGTACAATTATGACAAAGAAATTACCCCTAATGTAATCTTTATTTCTAATCAGTGAGTAATTACTGAAGGAAAGGATAAAACACTGGGAGATGTAAATTTTGATTTACTTTGTCATTGAATGTTACATCATTCAGACTGATTCATTATAGTTTAAGAAATGGTTAGTGAGCTTGAGCAATGTGATCCAGTGAAATCATATTGGGATTACACCCTGTGAAAACCTTTGGATGGGACATACAGGGTAGACATTGTTTTTCTTTAAAGAAATAAAAATAAACATACATAGACTCCTATTTTCCACAATGTCTTTTATATTAGCCATATGTGAGTTGATTCCACTTGAATCTCACTTTTAGCAGATAGGTAAATACTACATATATAGATATACAGTATCTATAGATATAGTATTATATAAGTATTTCTCTGGCTACTTAACATGCTTGGCCTTGCTCTGGAAGTCAAGCTTGGGCTCCTATGTCAAAAGGTCATAGGCAATGTAGGGTTCTGGTTCTGAAAAATACAAATCTCCATGGAGTTTTTTTTTGGAAATTTTGTTATTTTTAAGTTTTTTGGGTTTCCGTTTTTTTAGGAGAAAGAATAGCTCAGGGAAACTGTTACTCTGGCATTGAGTAAGAAAGCCAGATATTCTAACCCAAATGTCCAAATGTCTCTAGTTATTTATTTGCCTTGGTGCAGCCTATCTCAGCATGGTCCATGGAAAATTTCCATCAATATATTCTTGCGAAGAATATATTGCTAAAATCCAGATTCCTTAGCTATATTCAGACCTCTGAGTCAGAATCTCTGGGTTGAGTTGCTAGTATCTGTATTTTCTAGCAAGAACTCTCGATAATTTTATAGAATGTTGGATATAAAAGATTTTGCTAAACTCTTAACCTAGCCAAACAGTGTTGTGAAGAGGTTAAAGGCTTACTTGGCATGAGGTGGTTTCCCAGTTACTAGAAAGGCGTAGGAGTTGGTGTGATAAGATTTAGGGGCAGCGGGGACAGTAAAATTCATTTGCTGATCAATAGCTTAATTAAATTTGTCTCTGAAGGAATTGAGGAGGCTGTTCAGAGACAACCTTTATCTTTCCTAGGATGAAGGTGGATCACGTGCTGTTCCTAGAGAAAGGAAATATGTCTGGAGAGCAGGCAGGAATAAGAGAGATATAAGCAATTTCCCCCTTAATTTGGTATCAGGACTACTCACAAAACAGAAAGCATTGATTTGTGCATCCAGCACCCCAACTTTTCTCAGAGGGCTTCCCAGAAGACTGACTTCTGTTTTGCCCATCTTGAAGCTCTGATGGGATTGACACAGTCTAGCCACCCAAAGGAGAAAGGAGATGGCAGCTTGGGCTGGCGTGTGCCATTGAACCTTCCCCCTGCTTAGCAGAGTAAGTGGATGGAAACACCCAATTCTCAGCTTCCCTGGGGGAGGAAAAGAGTTGATCCACATGTCCAACCTCCTCATTTCTCTATGGCTACCTAAATAGGTAGCAATTATCTCGTCAGTCACAGCACTCTGCTGGGTCTAGTGAATAGCCACTTCAAGAGTTCAAAGTAATCATCTCTGGGTGGCAAGATTATAAGTGATTCTTGTGGTACTTTTAAAATATTCATGTTTTCCAAGTGTACCATCTTTGAACATGAATTACTCTATCATTAAAAAGAAAACCCCACAACGAATGTTAGCAAGAACATGACACATTATGTCCAGACATAAGGGAGAGTTTTTGTTTTGCATTTATATGTAATTATTGTTTCAATTTTTAATTTTGTGGGTATATATTTGCATCAGAATAATTTGAACACGATACATTGCCCTCTCAGTATTCTCGTATTATATCATGGATATCAAGGCAGAGTGCAGAGATTAGGATCTTTGTAACTACTCAAATCTATGATATAAGTGCAGAGCCATTTCGTGATCTCTATGATATAAGTGCAAAGCGATTTTATGTAATCATTAGGTTAAATATTAAAATTGCAATGATTTCGAGTTCTGGTCTTACTACACAGCGGATGTTCCTCATTATCTAAAACAAATTGATCCATGAAAAAGCTTTTTGATGTGAATCTAATAAAAAGTGTTCGATTTTTATATAAATAATGATCAGGCTCTACCTAAAAAAATAAAACTACGGATCTGGAAATAGTGTTGTCATATTTAATAAAATTTATTTTCTAATAGTAACTATAAATAAGCTAAGCACAATAAATAGATGATAAACCTTATGTATAATTTTCCTATTTTTAAGCCCCCAAGTTTTTTGCTGTTAGTGATAAAGACCCACTTTAAGTTTACTTTTCGCTTTTGCATGATTAGAACATGCTACTATGCTGATAGAATGTTGCCACCAAAATAAAATTGGAGAGAAATCTATATTGTGTCAATAAGAGTTCTTATAAAATTGACTGGGTGATATTGGAGACTTGAAATTCATTGGCATATTGGGGACTTTATTTTTGCACCTGCGTAGTTTTATTATAAGCGTTGACCAGGTTTAAGGCACTCAATTTGTATGCTGAGAGCTCTTGTGGTGTGAGAATTATAGTTCACATTAATTCTGAGTTGCTGTTTGATCATTGGTGCAGAGATGGACAGCTGCCCAAGGAAGATTTCTGCATGATCGTTTAAATTGGGTATTGATTTTGTTATTTTAGAATAATAGAGTCTATGTTTATTTCTGTTTTTCTATGCTATTTCTAAAAGCATCCAGTGATTTTCACTAATGGCAAACAAGTACTACCCAAGACCATTATCCAAAAGCACTCTGTTATTATAGGGCAGAATTTATTCAAATGCAGATATACCTCAATTTTTAGCACCTCCAACATGCATAGCAGAACAATAGTTTAATGATAAAACATAACTTCAGATGACTGTATAGCAATTGACTCTTTAGGAGGACCTTGAATGCAACACATTGCAACAGTTTTATATTAATAGAGTCATAAAATTTCTTTAGAAGACAGACATTTATTATAAATGAATTAATTCAAAGCACATAATTAAGTTTTTTGCCAAATGGCATATAGCCAATCAGAGGTAGAGAATGATTTCCGAACATTCTTTTCTCCTTAATCGCCAATGAGAATGACTTTCAAACTGTGAGTCTCGCAGTTTCACATTTTATTTGCGTTATATATGGGACCAACAAAATCACAGGGATTATAGATTTCTGTTTTCCTGTATTTTAAATCAGTTTATTTAATAAATTATTCTATAATAATAGTTGCATGTTGAAATTCTATCTTTAAAAATATGTAGTTTAATAGTAAGAATTAAAATTTTTCTGTATACATCAATCATATAAAAGTAAAATTTTAAAAGTTTTTATAATTTTCATGGCATGAAAAATACTTATTCTGCCATCTCATCTAGGAATTGTTTTGATCAATATCACCCCCAGTATTTAGATGTTTCTCACATTACTTATACTAATCTTTAGTTTTCGTTGTTGTCTCAGAGATTCTCAATTTTGAAGAATCAAATATTAACATTTTCAAATGTCACTGACAATCTGAACACAAATAAAGACATCCTCACTTCAGTATGATGACTCACCCTTACCACACTTAGAAATATGGATGTCTTTTAAAAAAGCCTTAAGTAAGTCAAGAATATTTCAAATTTACAGATGAAACTGAATTTTAATACACATAACTTATTTTACTTGTGGATGCAGAATTAAATTTATCATTATTATGATCTCATCAATCAAATTTATATAGTTTCCCAAGGAACATTGATTTTTACGTAAAATTAAATAAGATGCTGATTCTAGAATGTACAGTAATATGTCTTAATGATAATATATACTTATCTACTTTTTAATTTCCTATTGGAAATTTAAAAACTTTATTAATAACTAAAAAGTATACATTAAATTTCTTGTATAACTGTAGAGAAGATCGAAAAAGGGAAAATCTTGAAAAGGTCTTAGACTTTTGAGATCTAACTAGTTAGGCTTTATATAAGCCTAATGAAACTTCAAAACATGACATTACATGGCAGGCAAACTGCTCTTTCTCTAGGGAATGTTGCAAAGGACATTCATTACCTATTAATGGTGTCAGATTTATGGTGAAGACTGTAGATATTTCTCCAAAACAAGGAAACCATTTTAAAATTATATAATTTGGATTTAGAATAAAATGTCCTATTCTGTTCCCTGAGTACCTATTTTAAATATTTCTTTCGAAAACATCTATAAAATAATATTGAACAGAATTTTAAAATAGATATTATTGCATGTCAGAAAAATTTGGTAACTTTGTTTTTACTGTAATACAGTTTTCTCCCTTATTTTTAAAGCGTTAAAATGTTTAATAACACTTTTACTGCTACCAAATTATTTCAATAACGATACAGGTGTTTCCCAAGCTGTGTTCCAGGTTCTGATGACTGCTTATATGTGTGTGTGTGTGTGGTGGGGGCGGGGGAGGCAGAGTGGTTTTGAAGAGGATTAGTGTGCTGTAATAAGTTTAAAGAATGCCAGCTTGAAAAGCGTTTTGGAATTTTATGTATCCTCTTTGGAAACTCACTGAAATTTTTTTTTGTTGTTGTTGAATTGGATAGTGAGGAGAAAGTGTCATAGGGGAAACATCAAGAGCTGAGAAATAAAAGCAAAGAGAAAACTCTGTCCTAGCTCCATGAAACTCAGCAGAAGAATGTTACATGACTGAGAGCTAGCACTGAGAGCCAGCAGTCCTGAACAGGAAATAATGAGACGGTGTGGCGTAACCTGCATGCATAATCACCTAACATTAGAGAAGAAAAGGGACACCTCAGAAGAAGCCTTGAATGATTGAAATTGTATTTCTATAATCAGCTGGCATGGAGACTCAAATGAGAAATTATGTTTATTTAAAAGTATAGAAAATTGCATTCCTTGTACATCTGAGTCCATGGCTTGAAATTTATTTTGACTGTAAGAACATTTCTTTGGATTAGGATTCTTAGGAATACATTTTAGAAAACAGTAATCAAGCTAATTAATTCTTGGCTGCATATATATTTTATACTTACTGAGCTGAGCAAGTTTATCTTCAAAACATAAATAACTTAATAAGTCTGATCTCCTTAAGCTTCATACTAGATGTATGAGGTACAGAATATTGATAATTATTTTAATCAATAAGGAAAAAGAAACAAGACATGTCTAAATGAACTGTGACATTTTCAGTCTTGACTTTTGCTTATTTTAGCCCTCATTTCATACTACTTTCAATCTTTGGTGTGGCTATAATTTACGAAAAAGAATTATTTTTCATCTAAGAATGTATTTTTCCAATCTAAATTCTTTCTTAAAACATTCTTCTTTTTATTCTAAAAATTGTTGCAAATATTGTAACACATTTTAAAATTTTGTTTGCAGTTATTTTATAAATAACTCTATAATCAAAACTCTATTTTTTATACGTTTAATTCCTATGTATTTTTAGATCAAACATAGTATTACCTAAACTTATCTCGTGATTTTAGAAAGTATATCTGATCTTAAAAGTTGAAGATTTGCTACTATTAAAATTATTTCTGGCTCTTAGTAGGCATGTGTTATGTATTTGCTGAATAAATGAAAAAAGTATTTTGGAAAATATATTACAGGTTCTTCATTCTTTTTCAAAGCTTAGTGTATCCAGTTTATTACTTTCTTATAAGGCATTCTAGAATGATCATTCTCCCTGGCAGTCTTCTATTATTTTTATGCTAAAGGTACCTATAAGTTAAAATTAATAGAATACTTTTTATTTATTTTATTCTAATTATCTTTGAGGACAAGAGCAAGATATTTTTATTATATTTTAATCCTACACAGTATCTAGTTCAGTATCTAGTACATAACAATTGATATATTTAGTTAAACTTTGTAGCATCCCCATTGTATTTGAATTGCCTTCATTAGTTTTTTGATTTAAGAGAGATATTTTCAGTTACACAAACAAGTATGGGCTAAACATAACTGTACTGAAAGATACTATATAGAATAATGTCAACTTCATATGCCAATGAGCTGAAAGTACCAGTATATATTTATATGGTATTTGAGAACTAAGTAACAAAAGCAAATTCTCGAAGCATTAATATGTATTCTATTTATGACAATGTTACATTTCTTTACATTTTGTTTTTTTTAGGTAATTACTGGCTTTATTTATATATGAAATACTATGAAGAATTTATATTTTATTTGTTTTTATTCATTAGAGTAGGCATGGGTTATAAAGTGGGCATTTGTTTCAATGTTCTGTGATGCTGCCAAAATATATGCTCAGTTAGGGTATAAATGTACTTATGCAATTTATTGAGTAGAAAACTGTGAGCTTTTATCACATATTCATTGGATTATTTAAGAAAACAGGTCAAGTTTACTGATCAATTTCTATATTCTTTAAAGTTCCATAATTAAATTCAGGTTTTATTTTATATTATTAATATTTTGTCTTAACGACAGCTATCTTGATTCCCATTTTACACTCAAATCAATCAACAAAGATCTTGGGTGATCATAATGTGTCCATCATTTCGTAGATGCTGAATAAGATCAGAGATATATGCTTTTAAGAAATCACAGGGATGATAGCAAAATGCACATTCAACCAATGAATTTTAATAAAACAATATGAAAGCACTATTATCAAGTACAGAATCGTGGAGCGAAAGTTACAGATATTGTAAGATTTCAGAAGAGTGAGATCTTTGTCAATATGGATAAGCTGGGGAAGACTTACAGAAGAAGGCAGACAATATTGACCTCAATTGGAAGTTAGAATCTGTATAGAGACCATGCTGAAATAAGGAAAGAAATCTAGAATCAACTCCGTTTCCCAGCTATAGTTGGCTAGCCTTTATTCAAAATTCTGATTTCAGCTTTTAAATGGCCTAGGATTGAATTTCATAGCAGAATACATGATATTTTTAGAAGTCACAGTCATATTATATTATAACTTGAAAACACCAAAAAATCAGTATTCTAGTATTATTTAAACTACTTATACAATGTTTTTGGAGTGTTTTGATTGACTCACATTTCTATAAGCATCAGAGCAAGTAGGTCATCTCTTTTAATATTTTCTTATAGTCGGTACAGATTCACGCAGTGGATGTTTAACAGGGCCTAAACTTTTACTATATTTGTAAGAAAATGTCTTAATGGTTTACAAATGTCAACAAAAAGTAGAATCTGTTCATGATGTCTTTCCTTTTCAGTACCATTGTTAGTCAATTATTTTGCAGTTATTTTTACAAGAATTTCTAAACCATTGATCAAATATGAAATATGCTGTGAAGATTTTCCACTTGCTCTTCCAAGATTTTTGTCACATAAACATTTATTTCATAAGATTTCACAGAATTTTTAGGTATAAAATTAATAAAGACCATTAACTGTCTAAGATAGGTTCTTCATTAACTATAGATCTCCATGGTGAGTAATGCCAGGTTACAAAATGTTAAGTAAGTTTCTTTGCTGGATTTTTCCAAATTCAATTATACTAAAGTGTGTGTAAATTGCTAGTGGGAGTATATTATGCAGCATCTATTATGTAATCGTAAAAGTCTCTATTAATACTGAATGGAATTATATTCTGAGGTACATAGTGAGGAAAATGTTAGCATTAGAAGCCCAGAGAAATTATATGCCTTTTTCTGGATCACTCAAGTGGTCACTGGCAGAACAAACATTTATAGTTCCTCCTTCCCAAAACCACATTACAATTAGAAGAAAGGAGGCTTTAAAGTGTAACAGTAGAACAACAGGCCTGTGGAAGAAGAATGATGGAGGAAATGGAGCAGAGGAAGAGCAGCTGGCATATGGGGGGTCTCAGCAAAATGAGCTCCTGATTCAGATGGATACTGGAGGGCAGCAGTAAGAACTTAGGTGGGAAACAGAGTGCTGATTGGCGATACCGTCACAAAATAGTTGACTCTCTGAACACTGCGTATGAAAAAACAGAATATTTACATACTCACTGGCAAATATTAATTTAAAACACATATTAAAAAAGATAATGTTTCTCACAGCAAAAGATAAGCAACTATGACACAACACTTCAGCTAGTGAAGGTATCTGTGCTGCTGATTACAGCCTTCCGTATTCTATTTGGGATTAGCTGACTAATACCTGTTCTTAAACCTTCCTGCCAGTCACCAACATCCACTCAGGTACTGAACGATACAAGCAGTCTTTCAATTCCTCATTTTAAATATGGATAGAAGGAAAAAAATTATGAAATATTTGAAGAAGAAAAGAATAAAAGACCAAGATAAACAAACAGGAAACCAGTTCTGGTGCAGGCAGAGATGATTAAGAGAACAGAAATAAACAAAGAAAAAAAAATCTTATTGATCTGAGCAAAATTTGACATACTATTTTTGAATAAAGCAAATATTAAAAATAATCTATGTATAATATAGTATAACTAAGCTATTTAACTTGCTGAATGTATATGTATATGATGAACAGAAATACAAAATACTAAAAAATTGTTCACGGAAAAAAATAATCATAGCACACAACTTTGCCACTACATTGATCAATATTTATATATTCATAATAATGCATATTCTGGTTTATTTTGTTTGTAACATTTAAAAGCAACTAATGAACAAAGAAAAGATTTAGTTATGATTATGTAGAAGAATATAAATTTTATCATTAACATTGTAAAATGACAGAAAATATACATTTGCTAAAATTTTTATTTTATAAAGTACTTATAACAATGGAACATCAAGACAGGGCTGTATCAGCATATTAGAAATTAGGAAATAGCCATCAGAAAAATAAAAACATGTAAACAGTTAACAGAGGTCCCTTAAATGAGAATAGGAGAGGGTGAGCATAAAGAAGGAAACCACTGGCCTTTAAGCCCATAGGATTTTAAATTATGTGCCTGTATTACCTTAATAAGAATAATAAATCAAACTTAAAATAACATTTAGCAAATAGATTAAATATTGATCAATTCTCAGACAACTTTGGAGACATAAGAAGTCTTAATATCTTCACCTTATAGAGATTGAAATTATTCCATGTTTCCAGTATTTAAATTTAGTAAAGCTCATTATATTATGATGTTTGAAAGCAGATATATTCCTAATTATCATTTTATCCACAGTCTCTGCTTTCTATAGAGCAAGTACTCAAATGTTGGTAATGTATAAAGAAGACATGATTAATTGAAATCACAGTGATTCTTTTTAGAAATCTATTCACCAAACTGATAATAAAATGAATAGAGAATAGATAAGTAAAATGTATACTGTTCATTTTGGGGAAGCTATTTCCTTGCGAATAGACAATATGTACAATACACACTTAAATATGCATTATGTATGGATATAAATTTAAATCTCTTATGCTATTTTCCTATGTATTGAAGTCAGTCATTGATAATATATATTTTTTTAAGTTCAAAAGAAGGTAATTGAAGTTTCTATAAAAAACACGGAATTTAATAGCTATCATTCATGCAAAGTAAATGTATTGTCTGAAGTCTACTAAATTAATTATTAACATTGATCTTTTACTCAAGATAGACAGATGAATGTATCAACATTGATTCCAAATAAGAATTCTTAAATATAGCCTGATTCTCAGAAAATTTGGTTCTTTGTATTTATTTTTTACATGCTTAATAGTGCATATGAATATTTTTCAATGCTGAAATAAGCATAAATATACTCATTTATTTTATTTCGTCCTATCATTTTTGGAAAGGCTTCTATTATTCACCATTAACGCTGATCACTTATCTTCCTACTTGTGAATCCTGAAGAGTAATGGTCATTGTTTTCCTGGACTATTGTCTCTATATTATCTATTGTAGAGGTCAGGGTCTGCCAAATTTTAAGCCATCCTTTATTATGATGTTAAACAGATTTTCATATGTGAGAGGAATCTTAGATACTTCTGTCATTTAGTATAAATACTGTGTGTGCCCAGGATCCCACTGACAGAACATACTTTAACATGATGAGATTAGGAAAGAGAGTAGCAAGACCATCCAGTCAGGATTTAAAGGAAAAAATCATTTTCTCTCTAAGCCATCAAACCTAGAGGAGTATTGTTTGATAGAATGTGCATGCAAACAAGGTCACTTTTTATTAACTTTTATTTTTCCTAAGGCCTGCTTGTTTGGCTTGTAATTCTGTATCGCTGCAAAGCTATGACTTTCTGAAGGGATTTTCTGCCTCTAGTTTCATGGAAAGATTGAGGTAACAAAATAGTTTGTAAAAAGAAAGAAGTCAATCTTTGTCCTGAACACAAAATAAACCTTTACAGTACTTTCCAAATCTCAGTAAAACTTGGATACGTCATTTAAAAGTGTGTGTACAGGTGAAATTCCGTAACTTTTAATTCTTGGTCTGAAGACAATCAATATGAAAAATGAGTGGAAATGTGAAAAATGGAAGAAAATTTTAGCCTTTCTAGATGTAGGAATGAATACGTGAACAGTGTTTGAACTCATCTTTAGATTAGATAAGAAAGTCTTCTAATTTCTTCTGCATTCTATAAGAGATCTAAATAGCTTGGAACGTCATGCCAACTTTTCCTTTCAACCCTAAGACCTGTTGAAAATTTGTGAAAAATAGTTACACGCTTTTATATGTCTGTTCATTAAACAAACTTAAATAGAGTTCAAATATCCCTATCTAGTCTTACTTATCTGCTATTAGAAACAAATGCCAAAGGAAAAATGGCTCATTTTATTACAATACAGAAATCATATCTAATTTTCTCAAATGTGGGGTGGGTATCACGTAAGCAAATATGACATATGAGAGTAATTACACATGGGCAGAAAAATAATATGTATGGAAAAAGCTTTACATAATTCTTTAAAAATAAAGTCTATCTCTGTCATACATACATAGATATATTCACAGAATAAAGATATATGGAATTAAAATCTAAGTTTATGTTTATTTTATTTTTAATTAAAAAAAATTTTTTAGGCGAGATAACCCTTGGTTGACCTCACAGATTGCAAGGACTTTGTCAGTTTATAATCCCTTAATTATTTAAATTTTTTTTTTTTTATTTTTTACACCTACAGCACCTGGTCTTCCTAGGTGGTCTCCCATCCAAGTACTAACCAGGCCCGACCCTGCTTAGCTTCCAAGGTCAGACGGGATTGGGCTTGTTCAGAGTGGCATGGCCATAGACTCCAAGTTTATGTTTAATTAAGCTGAGTTATCGATTTGTTTCTTAAATCCAAAATTTTCATCATTTGATACCCATATATGTGACAATGATTTCATTCATTAAAAACAGGTCAGTTTGTATAGTTAGGAATTTACATAGAAAGAGAGAGAAAAAAGACAGTCACTAATTGGGAATGGAATGGCATAATATGAATAGTAGAAATTTTTTAATGTAAAGAAGTAGAGTCTTGCAAGAAATAAAAAATGTAAATAGATGGAAAATTCATATAACTTCCATCAGTTCACAGTATTTTAAAATTTAAGGTGAATTGCAAATTATCAAGTTCTATTTCTTCTGTCTCAATTCTAGACTTTCATATATAAAATCATATAGTATATTCTCTTTGGATCTGGCTTCTTTCATTCAGCAGAATACTTTTAGACATTTTCATTTTTTTGCATGATTAGTAGTTTGTTTTTATTGCTGAATAGTATTCCATATTGTGATTGGACTATACTGTGTCCATATACATATTGTTGTAAGAATTCATGTGTGACTTATATTACTTCTTTCTAACAATGTTTTACAAAATTCATGCATGTCGGGTTTTCTTTGTACACAGTTTATCATTGCAAAATCAGTTTCATTGGTAAATTAAAAAGCCATTTAGATTTTGTTTTATTTTGATTCAGTTTTGGTAATTTGTGTCTTGCAAGTGGTTGACAGTTTCATGGATATTGTTGAATTTTGTGATATTGTTTGTAATATTCCCTTATTATTCTGGTAATGTCTGAAGGATATGTGAATCTCTCCTTCTGTTCTTGATATTGGTAATTCATGTCTTTTTATCTTGATGATTCTAACTGGAGGTATACAAATGTTTTCATTCTTTTCAGAGAACTACATTTTGATTTAATTGATATTTTACCTATATTTTTTCTTTGTGTATTCTATTTCATTAATTTCTGTTTTTATTTATTTCTCCTTCTTTACTTATTTTGATTTAATTTTCTCATATACTTCTAGCTTCTTATAATGGATTCTTAAATCATTGATTTTAGATCTTTCTTATTTTATGATGGAAGGATTTAAAACAAAACATAACTTTAATTACTGTTGTATCTGCCTCCATAGATTTTGTTATGTTGTGTTTTTGTTTTCACTCAGTTCAAGGTATTTTCTAATTTGCCTTGTGATTTCTAACTTGATTGATGATTTATTTAGGAGTTTTTTGTTTAATTTCAAAACATTTATAAAATTTCAAAATATGTTTTTGTAGCTGATTTCTATTAATTTTATTGAAGTCTATATTTGATCTTAATGCTTTTGAATTATCAAGATGTTTCAATTTTGGTGAAAGGTACATATTCATTTGGAAAGAATGTGTATTGTGCTGTCATTGGCTGAGTGTATTCTTTTCTTAGGGCTGTTGAATAAACTATCATAAACTGGGTAACCTAAAGCAACAGAAATTCATTCTCTCACCATTCAGAAGGACAGAAGTCTGAAATCACATGTTTGTGGGTTTTGTTCCTTCTGGAGGCTCTGAGAGAGAATCCGTTTCATGCTCCTCTCCTACTTTTTGGTGGTTGCCAAAAAACCTTGATATTCCCTGATTTGTAAAACATCTTTTCACTATATGACTCTGTTTTTACATCAACATCTTCTGTGTCTTCTCCTTTTCAGTCTTTGTCAGGACAGTATCATTGGATTTAGGGCCCACGCTAACAAGAATAGTCTCATCTGAAGAGCCCTACTATAATCTGCAAAGACTCTTATTCCAAATAAGTTCACATTCTGAGGTCCCAGGTGGATATGAATTTTGAAGGGACATTATGTCATCCACTATAGTGGGTGGGTGTTTCGTAAATATCAATTAGGTCCAATTGGTTGATGGTGTAGTTCGTGTTTTCTCTCTCCTTACTTAATTTTGTCTTCTTGTTCTTTAAGTGTTAGCTGCTGAGAGAGTGTTAACATCTCTGACTACAATCGAAGATTAGTCTATTTCTATTGTCAGTTTTGTCAGTTTTTGCTTCCTACATTTTTAACATTTAAGATTGCAATATCTGCATGAATTGGTCCTCTTATCTATGAAAGGTCTCTCTTTATGCCTGGTATCATTCCTTGTCTAAAGTCTAGTGTCTGATGCTTATCTCACCACTCATATTTCTTTAATTTAGTGTTCTCATGATATATCCTTTTCTATTATTTTACTTTTGACACTTTTAACTCCCCTTTATCTTTTTATTTATTGTGTATCTGTTTTTAGACAGCAAATAGTTCTGTTTTGCCTTTATCCAATCTGATGAGATCTACCTTTTAATTAGTGTATTTACTTACTTTTAATGTAATGATTGATATTTTGGGGTTCAAATCTACCATCTTAGTCTTCGTTCTCTATTTCCCTCATTTGTTATTTAGGTCTTGCTTCCTCTTTGCCTTCATTCATCATCTCTGTCATTTCTGGATTTCTCTGTGGTTTCTTTTTTTTTCCATGATGATTACAGGTCATGTTTTACTGTTTTTTGCATATCTGTTATTTTTATTGGTCTATGGCTATTGTGTACTTTACATTGCTGAGAATGTAGTTGTTTTCCTTTAAAGTCTTCAATTTTGTTATTGCATTTAATTAAGTTGTTTGCAGGCAAGTTAGATCTTTTTAACATTTTTTTTAAGGCTGTTAAAGGGTGGTGTATTATATCCTTTACACTTGAGCTAATTTAGCCCCACAACTAAGATATGGCCTTCTTGTGGGTTCAAATGCAGCCATCTTGCATTCAGCAAGGTTTCTTCATACTGGCTAGTGAGAGTTTCAAGATTCATTGGCTATTTGTGTGTTCTACTAATTATTCAGCTTACAACTCTACTAAGATAGTTCTTTCCCTGAAAGTTGCTATTCATTCAGCATTGTGGAATTTCACTTTACATATGTACAGTTTGCTATTAGATGAAAAATTCAAGATGGCCCCTATGCATATGTAGAGAGGTATTTCTCTGATAGCTTCTGCTTTCCAGGTCTATAAATCCTACACTTTGAGTGTTATGATCTTAGATGACCATTTCAACTTTTTCCTTTCTCTTCATTCCTCCTATTTATTATCGTATCTTCATTGCCAGTTAATGGCCTTATTTTCTAGATTATTGAGAAAAGTCGAAACAATTAGAAGGGAACTTTGTCAAGCCTTTATCACCATACCTATCTACCTTCAAGAATCTGAGTTAATATACACTGTCTTTCTATTATATTACTTTGAAAGAATGATGTCTGCTATTCATAATGATCTATGACTACACCAGTGTAGGAGTCATCTATTCTCATCTATTCAAGGACATCGCTCTAATAATTCCTCCATCTTTCTCTTGATTGAACAGTTCTTTTTTTTTTTTTTTAACAGCATACAAATATCCTGAAATAACTTCCACACTTTAAGAAAAGAGTAACCCAGTTACCTTTTTATCAGCCCACAACCCTCTCCATCATTTGCTCTCATTTCTCTGCTTTCTCTATGGAGATAAATTCCTCAAAGGGTAATCTACACTTTCTTCTGTATTCCTCTCCTCTCATTTTCCTTTAGATTTAGTTCAGTTAGACTTTTGTGTTTACCATTCCACTGAAACAGCTTTTGCCAAGTGACAGATAACTTCAGAATTGCCACAACGAATCTAATCCAGTCTAGTCGAATCTAATCCCTGCCCCCATGGTACTCATCTAATTGTCAGAATTTGGTCTGTAAAGCATTATTCTATAGGCTCTTCTCCCACTCCACCATCTGTTCTTACTGGGCCCCCTTTGCTGGCCTTAATCTCTCCTCCCTAACCTTTTATCCTTAGAATGCTCTATACTCACTCTCTAAATTATATCATCCCATTTCACGGCTGTAAATTCTATCTACATACTAATGACTCCCAAATTTATATCTTAAAGCCAGACTATTCTCTAAGTTCCAGGCTTACATAAAGCTTACTATCCAAGAGATTTATTTGGATGTATAATAAACATCTCATAATTGACATGTTTGAAACCAAAGTCTTGATATTGCTCCCAAACTTCCTTTCTCTCCGTTTATTTCACAAATAGTTATTCAACACATCTAGCTCCTGAGACCAAAAGCATGGAAAGTATTCTCAACTCTCCTCTTTTCCTTACAACCCACCCAATTCATTAGCACATTCTGATGGTTCTACCTTGAAAATTATACCCTAAATTCACCTCCTTTCTTCTCTGCTCCTACTCTAGACCAAGCTATCATAATTTCTCCTATGCAATTGAAATACAGCCTAACTACTTCCCATGCCTCTGTTGCTTTATTCCTCCTTTGCCATTATTTTCTACATTACAACCAGTGATACACCTTAAAAATCAAGTCATCCTTTTTTTATATTGGTGCACTGTCTTTTCTCCTTATTCAGAGTAAAAGCCCAGTTTTGTGTACTTGTTATGTCTTGTTCTTCTCCATTTTATTTGACTGTTCCTCTCTCTCCATACTTTCCTCGTTGATGTTTATCAAACACATTTTCCCCTCAGAGCACCTGATAACTTTATTAAGTGCTGGCCTTATTAGGCATAGAGTAAATATTGACTAGTTGGAGAAAGAAATTGAGGTGATGGATTATGTAACTTGGCTAATAAAATACACCAAGTTTAGAGCAGATTAAGAACTAACATCTGCTGTCTTTTTCTACAATGCCTTTTCTCTAGATATCTAGATTTTAAAATTCAAAGAATGAAAGTATCTTCATAGTAGAAACACATTATACATTCAGACAGACATGGGGTTTGTTTTTGATTTTATGATTATTTCTACCTTGTAACCTATCTATTTTCAAACACTATCTGAATAATTTTAGTATTAAAAAATCCCTTATGTAATCATGGATGTTACTGAAGCACTTTCAATAGATTTCTTTTGTGGTAGAGTGTGCTGTTTTCTTATTAAAACAACAATGAAAAAATCTACTTATCTAAAATTTTACTCAAAAATACTTAAAAAGGAAATACGTATAGATTATTTACAACGTGGGATTAAAATATAAGGAAACTCACTCAACACAACTGGTATAATGTTAGCCTGTGAGCTATGAGATATTTTATTCTCTAACTTCTATAAAAAGTTAGCACTGAAACTCTGTCCATTTGGAAGGTACTACAATTATTTCATTGAGCAATTCTCTAATTCCATATGGCCAGCTGAAAAGAACAAATTGTATTTCAGTAAGAAAGAAATAGTTACATTCTTCCTTAATTCTGCTGTAATTCAATTTCCTCTGCTGGCTGCTCCAGACCACTCCTGACGGATGGTAGACAACATATGGCAACATTGAGAGAATTTATAAAAGAAGTCTGCTAATGGTAACAAACAAATAAACAACAGGAATACCCAACAGTCAGGAAGAATTAATAAAGCTGGCAAATGCTTGGTTAGTAGAGCTTCTCACAGTGAACAAAGCCAAGTGTCTGCATGTATCTTGGTTAAGCTTTCTCTTATCAAGCAGAGCATATTAATCTCCAGGGCTGTACTGAATTTAATATAAATTGCAAATATAAGTACTTATTACTAAAGCCTCCATATTTCTTGTGCTCTGGTGATTTCCCAAAATAGAACCACCAAAACCAAATAGGTAAACTGTGATAATTTAGCGGAACATAAAATCTAATTATTTTGCCTTACAAGAAAAAAACAAAACAAAACATACTGACATTGCCAAAGCATTTAAAGGTAGAATGGCTAGAATGTGCCTTCTATGTATTCTTAACAATAAGGAATTTTAAGCTTCTAGGATGTACAGTAAAAATAAGCATGTTTTGAAAATTTTAGGCTTCTTCGATGTACAGTAAAAATATGTATGTTTTGAAAATTTACTTATAGCAAGCCAGTTGCTAACTACCTCTCTCTGTCATTTAGTACTAAATACTCCTTCAACTACTTGTTCCATTTCTATCATAATACTTAATAAAAAGATTAAAATTTTCCAAATCAAAACACACGCACAAATAACCCCCCCAAAAGTGATATTTTAGAAGAGTAGATTTTCTTCCTTTGTTTATGCACCTTTAATTTTACCTTTGTCTAATTCTTCTAGACTTTACAGGTTAACAAACTGCTTATCTTTTTGACCCAAATTAGAATTTTTATCAGACATGCCATATAGATCTTTTTCCTTTTTAAAATTGTGATGCTTATTTTCATGTGCTTCTTTTCAATGTAGAATTGTCTCTTCTAGCTTTCTTGGTTTATACTGTAGTTTGAGTCTATTCAAAATAAACAGTTTAAGATTTTAACTTCAATAACTGTATGTATGCTTTTTCTATCTCTACGATATGAGTTCACCTCCTCTTTTCATGATGAGAGAAATGGTTGTCAGTTGTTCTTAAGCTTAGCTTCAGAGAGTAATTACCAGGGGAATTAAAAACAACAAAACCAAAAAAAGGAAAAAAATTGAGTTTTAGACAAGTAGTAGTAGACCGTAGGTAAGTTACAATCAGAATCTTTGAGACCGATATCCAGATAGTAGCATTTATTTTTAAGTCTACAGGTGATTCAAGGGTTAAAACATAGCTAGGGTTAAAACCACTGACTTGCGAATTACAGCCAAAGCTCTGCATCCTTTTCTGTATCGCTGAAGAAGAATCTTCAGAGTCTGAGTCTTTCTAAGCTTCTCACAATATGACATGTGAAACCTAAAGCTTCCTAGCACCCCAAGTACCTACTACCCACTTTGGACTTCCTTAAGTTAGTTGTTCCCCATTGCCATCTAACGAGGGAGGAGTGTATTCAAGAAGGCCAAAGCAACTTCCTACATTAATAGGAATCCTTGGACAAATATTTCAGAGTTTTAGCCCTACCACATCTGGAACTTTAAGCTGAGCTATTTGAACCTTTAAAGGTACTTAATCTGGCAAGGCATTCCATCTCGGTTATCTCCCTTGTAAATTGTACTTTAAGCTCCTTCATTTGACAACATTCTCCTGTACACTTATCTTTATATTGCCCTATTTTTCATTACCAGCACGGTAAATAGTAAGTCAAGAGTTTTGAAGTAAGAAAGACCTATTTGTGAATTATGGGTTTTTTGTTTTGCTTTGTTTTTATGAAATATACTTCATAGCTTTATAGAAGAGATAGCAAAACTTGCTTCATGAGCTTGCTTCAAGGACTATACAAAGTCAGACATTTGAAATGCTTGGTTTAGTGTTCTGTACCTAAAAGTTACTTTCCTATCTAGTCTGCTGCATCGTCATGTATTCTCAGAAAGATGAGCCCTTTGTAAACTCACTTTCCCCATTCTGAAGTTCTTTCCAAGTAGATTTTTCATGGTCTATACTGCCCCCCAAATCAGATTTTTCTCTGAAATTATAGTATTCTATGGTCTCCTTCAGTGGAGACTACTCAAGCTTCTATATACTCTATTATTTTCCCATTACATCTCCTTAAATGAATACATAAACATATTAGAAAGTTTATGATTCTACAAAACAACGCAGTTGAGATCACTAAACATGTATTCACCACCTGCTCTTTGCCAGGCACTGTTCTGTGCACAGAGGATATGTTGCTTGCAATCTAGTAATTGTCCCAGAGACTAAAGTGCTGTAAATGGTCAGCACTCCGATGCAACTGGTGGCTGCAGTGCCACTGATTCCATTCTGCCTGATACCTAAATATACTTTGTTCCATACCTGGATTTGAGTGGTTTTCTAGCCATTTGGAAAAAACCCTTCCTGATATCTTGGATTCGTATATTAATAAATTTACAAAAAAAAATCTGCTTCATTATCAGATCAGTAAAGCTGAGTTGAAATAACATGCTCTACTTCATGGCCTATCCCATTCAGAAAGATAGGCCAAAGGGCAGCTGAGGATGCTCAGGGCAAATCTCTCTCTAGAGAATAATTCTGCAATGAGTAGAAATGCTGACTGTACACTGAGTCAGAAAACTTACAATTTGATTTTATATTCCCATTATCTAGCTATGATGACTCAAATCAGTTAACTCTCAGGGCCAGATATTTTTCATCTGTAAGCATTCATATAATGTGTACACCGTGCCCTTAATTCCATTAGACATAATAAAATATAGATATAAATCTTAAGGACTTTATAATTTAACCAGAAGAAGATCTTCAGACATGACATAAAGAACAAAATAAAGTGGTATATTTGCATTCTACTTATTTGGTTACAGACTAGGTATTGTGAAGACACTACAAAGAGAGCAAAATCACTGTTAGCCATTATAGTCAGTGATGACCCTCATGCCACTACAAAAGGTTGTTGGGAAAATTAACTTGAACAAAAGGGGTTGCTATGCATTTTAAGGTGTAAAGTTCAAAATGATGTATAAGATATCTTTATAAATGTAGACATACGATTAAATGCTGTTATGTTAGTCTTTGCAACTAGAAATCTATTGCTGAGATTTTTATGTTCAATCCACAGTTATTTCCTTTGAATTTAAACATATAAGAGTAAATTGCCCAAAGAGCTAGTCTGATTTTTCTTGTCTGGTTTAATCACTTAGAAAGCAGGTGGCCTTTATGGGGCTTTATGGCCTCTTTCAGTATTTTCTGATGTGGTTTCATCATTCACTTCCTATTACCACCAATCCATCTATATTCTGTTTCCTTGGTACAAATTTTTAAATCTTTTCCATTAAACAAGAAAGGTCATTTGACAACAAAATTTTGGACAAGGCATAAATGCCATCCCTGGCAAACTACCAACATTATGGGAGAAGCATTGAGGGTCTTCATAGATAGTCAAAGTCAGATCTGTGATAGAATGTGATTATGGTTTGCATTTATATAGCATCTTTAAGGCTGTAAATTCACAGACTTTGCAAATTTTGCCTGTCATGAAGGTGAAGAAGAAATCTGAACATAGCAAGCCTATTCTGGCACATAGGGATTTGATAGACTGAAGTGTTACATTTAATTGAAAATATAAGGGATTGTTAAGTCAGAAGAGTGCAATTATGTGAACTGGAATAGTGCCAGGCTTCTTATTCTGTCCTGGGGGCATTATAGGCTCCCAAGAAGTGACCAGATTGCCGGTACTAAGGCTTACGTGTGAAGGACACCGCAGGAGCAACTGGTCACTGGGGACAATTATAGAGTGAGAGTAGAGATTTTATTTCTTACAGTGAAATGGCCCTTGTCTAGAGAACAATACAGTCATAATGTGAAGTGACCTAGAGAAAAGTTCCTTGCGTAAGCATTTTTTCTATTTTATTCTTTTGTTGAAAATCTTAGAACTGAATATGAAATTTGGCTTAAATTTTACAAAGTGAATTATTGTCCAAATAAAGGTAATATTATGTAGGATTAAGGATAGACTTCTGAATAACTAATCACTTCAAATGAACTACGTATGTTTCTAACTAGCTGCATGTATTTCAAAGACTAATTAGCAGGTGAGAGAATAGATGAGTTCATTTTATGTTTCAGTACTGAAGAAAATAAATATCAAAAAGTAAAGGAAAAGGGTAAAAATACCATCATGAGACTGTGATCCCCAAAAGACAGTTTTATTGTTAATATTTTCATAGCATTTTTCCATTTTAACATTTATTTTTACATATTTTTTCACTTTTCACATCTTTGATATGACAACTTGACATGAGTACACTTGCAATCAGTTAAAAATTATTATACTGATATATTTTATATTTTATATTTTATTTTCATTTCATTCAAAAAGAATCAATGGAAGCAAGAGGTTAACTGACTGGCATTGAGACTTGGGACTTTGTTACAACAGCCTAATTTACCAAAAGATAATGGATACTGTGCATTATAAAGAGTCTGGAACACTAGATCAGATCACGAAGGGTCTTGTAAACTAAATGTTTAGGCTTGATTTTATTGGCAAGAAAAAAAACAGAAAGGGTTTAAGGAGGGGAGTGTGAGCTTTATTTTACTTTTGCTTACTTGCTCTTTTTTTCTCGTTATATTGAGGTAACAACAGTAGATGATTAAAAATGAAGTAGTACTAAAAATCTCATAATGAAAAAGAACAGTACTATATACCCTTTCCCAAATATTGGTGCTATTTCCCAAGGGCAAGGAATTTCGATAACTTATTTTACAAATCATATCATATTTCTACCATATTTCTTAAATATATATTCATAATTTTTTATATTCACATTTTAAGCATTCTTCTTATTTTTACTTAAATAGCTGCGGCAGTTATTTTAAAAAGTGGCAGGAAAATCTTTGACTCTCGTCCTTTTGAGAGATGGGGTCTATGTCCCCTCCCATTAGACATGGGCAAATTTATCATTTGCTTGTAGCCAGTGCACAGCAGTAGAATGTGCATGACTTCTGAGGCTAGGTGTGACCACATGAAAATGTGTCTCTCAGATCTCTTGCTATGGGGAACACAAGTGAAAAACAAACTGAGCCTCTGTACTCTGGATCCACCCCAATGTTCATATTGAAACGACACTTCCCATAGGCTGCCCTCAGCCAGTGACTGAGTGCAGTAGGAAACTAAGGCAAGCTGGTTACTACCATATGTGAGACTCTCCTGACAGGCAACTTTGGCTAAAAGACTCCCCATCAGTTTGCTTGAAACCTTCTTAGAACTGTCCCGCAGTCAGAGATTCTGCCTATTCAATCTTCCTTCCTTCTCTCTTTCCTTTATAGGAGTGAGACCTGCCTTGCCATCTAAAAACTCTGCCTGCCTCCTTTGGCTTACTCCATTTTTCCCATCACAGCTGTTTCACCCAATAAATCTCTTGCATGTCTAATTCATCTTGAAGTTTGCCCCTCATTGGACCCAAACTAACCATTAGGTCAGTAAAGGCAGTGCGGCTTTCTTCGTGTATAGGGCTCCCCTCTTCTGGAGGTTGGATGCACTAGGTAAGAAGTCTGACTACCCTCATACTGTTACGCTGGGAGGAAGCCCAAAAAACATAAAACAAGGAGAGACCATGCGAAGGGCCTTCATCGACTGTCCCAGGTGAGGTCTAAGCTGACCTCTGGGAAAAGTTACTAGACGTAACAGAAAATACTGCCAGATGTATCCCAGTCCCAGCCATTAAGTCACCCCCAGCTATTCAGTCTTCCTATCTGAGACTCTCATCATTGCATATTAAAGGAGAATCATTCCTGATATGCCAGGCCAGTATTTCTGACACACAAAATCATAAGCATGATAAAATTATTTTTTAAACTACTAGGATCTGTTTTGGTATTTGTGAGGATGTGTCCATTCTAGGAATTTTGCAGTTATATCTTCCAGATACTCTTGGGGCAAATATGTGACTATTTCTGACGTTAGTTTTCAGCATGCAATTTTTCAGGAAATGTATATATGTGAACAAGTTTATGGTTATGTATCCTTTTTCAACCACAGACCCCTACACCAGAGATCTTTACAACCAGAGACCTCTGGTAAAAGCAGTTCCAGTATTAGCCCATAAGCTCAACACAAGAATTTCTTTTAATTAGGTGTGTTTTCAGGTTATTTATTGCTTGAAATGGAAGTAGTCACTAAACTTGATAATTGATCAAAGAACTTTTGGTTGAAAATCATTTTCTCTCAGAAATCATTATTCTATTGTCTTTTAGCACTAAGTATTAAAGTTGAGAAATCTGATTATGGTGAAGTTGGTCCTTTTTCTGAAATATTGCCCTAGCTTGGCTTCTTCTCCTTCACTGCCCTTCTCTCCACTTCCCTTACAATGTTTCCTGGAAGCCTACCCCTAATAACTCACACACCTCTGGTTCCCAGCGTTTGCTTCCGGGAATCACAAGCTAAGTGATTGAATCAAATGTTTCATTCTCCAAGAAACAGGCATTTCAAAGAGGGATGAAAAAGGCATTGAGGTGCAGAGAGGTCACACTGAGTAGAGCCTTGATCCTTGAAGTACTTTGAGTCGAGTACAGAGTACAAGTATGGGAGGATAAGAGCATAAGAAGTTTCATTTGAGAGGGCCAAAGAAGTGCATTTTAAATAAAAAACATTGGCATCTCTATAACCTTCCTTCAGACACCTGCTCTTTCAGTGAATTTTTAGTGACTACCATCCCATAAACACCAGTTGGACACCTATTGTTCCTGTCTCGACTCCTGGATAACCTTTGAATTCTGATAGGTTATTGTTAATAAGGTAAATATATTATGAAATCTAAGAAAATTATTCAGTGTCTTGCTTTTTTATTTATCAAATAAAAGACCTCAAGCTGCAGATATAAGAAATTTATTGAAAAGCTTTCATATGCACCTAAACACTAACTACTTCATTTTGCCCAAGACATTAATCTATTCATCATTTTCTACTTTTCATATGTTCAGACCCTGGCACCTTATCACAAATTCATAAGAACATAATAAAAACAATGCTTGCTTGTACATGTGCTATAACAGATCGTTTCTACTTCCTTAAGAAGAAAACATTCAAAGGCTTTACTTTAAACCGCATTTTCGATAACATCCTTCATTTGCTATTATCTTCCTTTTATTCTCAGTATACAAAGTTGCATATGAAGATATTATTCCCACTGTTTATTAAGGTTCCTGCTGTGCTTTAAAGCTTGTTCCTGAGAGCCCACAGTCACTTCAGTGAGAAGAATCTAGGGCTTTAAAACTTTAAAATGCTTGCTTAAGAAGAAAAATGCTTATATATTTTAATTTTACCGAGATCCAACATTCCCACTGCTGATAAAATATAGAAAGAGGGCAAACAAAGGATGAGTTTCTTGATCACCTTTTGGTGTAGTGGAGACCACCCCCTGGATATATTTCCCACCTGACAGGTGATCTGTTCTGCTCAAATACTACTGAACTCTGGTGAACTTAAGCAAGAACACATGACCCACCTCTCAGACCTGGGGCTCAGAGCAGCAGAATTCAGATAACCACCTGAGAATCTCATGCTGAAAATCTCTTCTGTAATGTCTATATTAACCTGTGCATCTGATCTGTCTACTTAGAAATTTCAGTGCATGATGGAGGCTGACATAATGGCATGAGCCTCCTACTCCTTACGTTTTCTAGGGAAATCTCTCATCTGTGTCTGAAAGGCTTCTAATAGGCTCTAACTTTAAATTTAAGAAAACCATATTCACATCAAGAAATAGCGTCTGTAATCTTTCCTTAGATTAGAACCATTTTTAATTTTAGCTTCCTTTGAGGTTTGGTAACAAATACATGCTAAGGCTTCTCATTACAGGAGAAACATATCTTTATTGGCAAATTTCCAAAGTATCAAGAAAAGTGAGAATTTCTTCTTTGTAATAATTATATATAACAGTAATTAATGGTCTGGGACTTGTGTGATTAAGTAGATTCATACCTAGATTCTTCTCTAAGTCAATACACCTGAGTATTTTCAGTTTCTAAACATATCTACTTTCTTAATTCATATTGACCCCATTTTCTTTTAAATTTACTTCCAAGTATTTGAAGTTCTCCAAAGCTTATCTATTTTATCCTCTTTCCAATTCACAACAGAAGCCATGTCAAGGTAATTAACTTTGATAACCTATTTAGCATAAAGTTATTATAAGCCAACAGAGAGCATAAAAACTTTCCAGAAAATCCCCCAAATTCTTTAGTTTCCAAATTAGAGCACATGTTGCCATCTTCAGACCTTGAGTAATACCTATTGTGAGTAAACAAAACAGGATTTAGGTAAGTTTTTGAAAATTTTCATTTTAAATTTTTTAATGAATAAATACTTTGAATAAATTATAATTAAAAATTCCAGAAATAGGCTTAATCATCAGATTTTAATTGCATAGATTATAAGTAAATACATTTTAGCTGAAGATCATGTATAATTTCAACTGTGCTAATACCTTCTGCTGTTGTACAGGATTTGATGATATTGGGTCTAATAGAAGAAATCCACTGATTTTTGAGAAAGCCCTCAGCTTTTTGTTACATGACTATTTTAGGTTTCTACTTCATAAGTTTGCTTCTTGATATTTTGAGTTACTTTTAATGGAGCCCTTCAGGAGTATATTGATGTGATTTGGAAATCCTAATTGATTGACTTCCCAAGTATTAGAAGGAAAAAAAAAAAGTTTTATCTTTAAGCACATTTTAAACATAGGTCTGCATTTAAAAATGCTTACACAAATAATGGTAAAGACGGTAAATGGGGAGACTGCCAGATAATGACTAGCCATGCTGTGATTTAAGTCATCTGCACGGGGATCCACAATAACTTTGAATATCAGCATATTCTTTTCGGATTGGGAAAGACAAACTTTCTCTGTAACTACTAGAAAACAAATCAATTCTCTATGACAAAATAAGTCAAATCAAAATGAAAACTTTTTCTTTTTTTTTTTTTGTCCTCTATGTTTAGAACATTACTAGATGTTTTGGTGGTGGTGGGACAGGGAGTTTCACAGTGGGAGCAAGAGAGACTGATTAGAAAATTAAGTACAAATTCTCTGATCCCAGATCTTAAAAGAGATAAGGGAAATTGACATTTTATAATGATATCCTCTGTTTTTGTTTTTTTTCTCTCATCTCTAATGCTAGATATATTTTCTAGAGAAGAAAAGAAATCTCTGATATTTCTAGAAGTTTACCAAATCTAAAAACATATTCTACTTTTGAAACTTTGGATGAGTATTGTTGATAGCTTTTCTGTTAGATCTATTATCTACACCTTTAATGTATTAAAACAATGTGATAGTAGAAGATTAACTTCTAAAAAAAGTTTCAATTTACAAAAAACTTTAAAAATAATCCAAATTGAGGTATTTGTGCTACCCACAGCAAATTAAAATAATTAAAATTACTAAATGTCTGCTTTTAAAATCTAAGGGCGAATATTCACATGCATGTAGTTGATTCTACCAATCTAAACGTATTTGAAGTTAAGCAGGTTAATTGTTGAGATACAGTGTTTGAAGACCTAAATTTAAATGGAAATTTGATGCCTTATTTTAGCATGAAATGCTGCCATTCGGCTAAGGAAAGAAGAAATAAACAGAATTTGTTGTTAGCATGTACCAAAATTGGAACCTAATTTTCTTGCATTTTTGTTTAATGCTGTTCCAATTGGAGGCATGAAATGAGCTGGATGCATCATCTGAGGATGGCAGCTCCACAGGCATCCACCAACCTGCTAAAAGGCTTTGCATGTGTTTGTTTATTTTTGTGATTGTATTTCTCAGTTTACAGATGCTTATCCAGAACCAGCTTTCTACATTGGCAAGCAGAAATGAATGTACTTTGAATATCTCTGTGTTCTAGTCATATTGACATACTTTATTGGAAAATTAAAACTATTTGTTGATGAAAATAGGGTGGGGGAAACTGGTGATCTTAAAAGAATGATTACTCTTTATTGAGTAAATTCTGGTTACTGCCTAATAAATAACTATATTAAATAACTTTGAGTGATGGAGACGTGTGTACTGTATAAACAATTAGTTATGGGAAAAGATAGTGTTTGCATGTTAAAAATGTTAATAAGCAAATGAAGGAAAACGTAATTTTCCATCCTGATCTCTGGCAGGCATACACAGACATAGTGAGTTTCTCACTTGAAGTCCTCACTCTCTTTGGTTCATTTATGTTATTGTACAGGCATGGTCATAAATAAGACTAAGCAATGTTAAGACATAGATAGGCATACATCAGCAGCAAATGTGTATGTGTATGAAAAAGTTGAGGCTTGTTGTCTAAGGTACAGATTTCAACGAGTTGGAAGGAAATTGCAGAGACAGTAGGATAAACTGGATGGACTAGCCGCATGAGCAGAAACATCTTGATAAAAATTTTGGTAGCGCTTTATATTAAAGAAATATACTAATATGTCTCACATTTCTCATTTTTGGTTTGTTCTGTGATGCGAATCTTCCTGAAATTTGCTAAGCTCTTATGCTAGCCTTTCCACATGCTGGTCTTAGTTTTTCCTCCCTTTCTGTCTTTCAACATTCACATTGTCATCTCCTTTTCTGTAAAAACAAATCCGATTCAGTCTCTTGAATCACCTCTATTTTAGGCAATTTTCCTCACCAATAAAACTTCCTCCTTTCTCTCCCCTCTACATAAATGTAGATGATTTTGCATCTCTTTCATAGAATTTTCCTTAAGAACTTTGGGCAGACTTGATTTATCTGTTCTCTGAATCCCCCCTTCCTTGTGTGTGTGTGTGTGTGTGTAGCGTATTGATAACATGTTGGTATATTAGTTTTCTATTGTCATCATAATAAATTACCATGCATTTAGCAGTTTACAAAAAACTACTAACTCGCAATTCTGTATGTCAGAAGTTCAAGTATATATGATGGTTTTGCAGGTATATACTTACCTTCAAATCATCGAGATTCATACATTAAATATGTTCAGCTTTTTACATGCCAATCAGACATCAATAGAGTGGTTTAAAAGAAAGAAGTTCAGGCACAGAGTTGCTCTGCTGGCTCTCTACTTAGAGTCTCCCAAGGCCAATATTAAGGTTTCTGCAGGGCTGCGTTCTTTTCTGGAGGCTCTAGAGTTGCATTTACTTCCAAGTTCATGGAAGTTTTTCACAGAATTCAGATCAATGAGGTGACCATAGGACTGAGGTCCCCATTTCCTTGCTGGTTGTTTGCCTGAGTCCCTTCTCAGCTTAGAGGCCCCCGCATTCCTTGGCAAGTGGCCTCATTTTTCCATCTTCAAAGCCACACCAGCAGGTTGAGTGCTTCTCATGCTATGAATCTGACTTCCCTTCTGTAGCATCTCTTTTTCCTCCAGCAGGAGAATTTTCTCTGCTTTTAAGGGTTCATGTGATTAAGATTGGGCTCACCTATATAATCCAGGATAATCTCTCTATTTTAAGGACCATAACCTTAGTTACACCTGCAAAATCCCTTCTCAGCAGTACCTAGATTAGCATTTGATAAAATAACCAAGGGGCAGGCATCTTGGGGGACATCTTTAGAATTCTGCCTACTATAGCTGTTACTACATAGTTGGCCTCTCTACTGTATTACCTCGCTTTGGCTGCACTAGTATCCTTTTAAATTGGCTTTCCACACTCCTTTGAAATTAGTGTTCTTTGTGTGAATTAAATTGTGCAAAGGAAATCATTCAGATTTGAGGAGTCCAAGAGAGAGGAAGGCCACCTCCTCTATAGCGCCTTGCACCTCAGCTAGTAAAGCAGTCGTTTTCCTGACCCAGGCTCTGGTATTCATTTATAGCTTCCTAGGTGTCAAGAAACAGTGGGAGTTGCATTGGCTTCTGGATTTGACTCCATATGAATTATGCGTCAGTTGCCTAGTCTTTACCTTCCTCTTGTCCAGGATATTATGACTGTGGTGGCAGCTGTAGACCTTAATGAAACAGTCCCAGTGGTGATCTTAAAAGGAGTGGCTTCCTTAGTGAGCCAGTTCTCTATTCGTGAAGTATTTTTTAAGAGGCTCAGGCTAGAATAGACTTCTTTATTTTTTATAAGATTTTGTGAGAGCTATTCCCCTGTGTTCTGCTTTATGCTTAAAAACATTGCAGTAGTTTATGGTTCCTTCACTGAACCCTGCCTGACACAGTGTTTGATTGCAGGAATAAGTACAACGTAATAGATCCTTAAAGTATGTGGCTTTGGATTAGTGGTCAGATAACAGGTGTAGAGGATCTGATGCTACAGGTTAGGACTGTGTGAGACCTTGGCCAGACATAATTAAAATTGTCGTCGAAAATAATCTAGAAGGTACATGTTCCACAGTGCCTGTAACTTTGAGGGAAGTGGTTATATAGAGCAGTGATTTTGGTATACCATACCTGCTTCTGGCTGTTTTTAACAAAGTGAGATATAAAACAGATGTATGGGCAGAGATAGAAATATCTGGAAAGTTCTAGAAATTTGGGGCTTCACAGGATTAAAATACCTGTGGCTGCCTCTGTGCCCCAAGAATCAAGTGTTAAGGCCAAGCAAAGAAGCTGGTAAACAAGACGGAGTTAATGTACTTAAGTCCAGAAAAGAAGTTTAGATTGGATATTGGCACATATCCAATTGGCACATGGAATGTGTAAGCAAAAAGACCTAATGTCTAATATATTTCGAGATAATTGTGTTATTGAAGAAATCACAATTCTAGGCTGGAAAAACCTGTGTTTTTTCAATCCAAATAGCCCTCAGGTTTCTAATCATGAGCAAGCAGGAAATGAATAAGATGAGCAGCCCCCAGGGAGAATCTACTCTCTAACATCCATTTTTATATATGGCCATTAAGAGATGAAGAGGAAATAACCTCCAAGAGGGCAAAGCCATGGCAACAGAAGACACTGGAAGTAAGGTGCTCCCAGAATGCTGAGGCAGGTCTATTTGAGGAACCCATTTCATTTCCAAGAAAGGAGTTTTGTAATTTTAGTGCACTAGATTTTTTCTTCAGTAGTGACTAGTTGCCACTGAGCATCTTTAATGTCCCTCGCCTTTTCGAATGGCACTTTTAATTATGTTTATCTTGTTGCTATTCCATCAGGCATCTCTCAGTTTAAGACTTTTTTCTGAAATCACATAGGTGAAGTGAATTATTTTAAATCTTAGTCTAAGCATATTTTTTAATTGATAGAAACAATGAAAGTGATCAGTTTTATTTCTCAGTTATGTTTCCACTTTAGAAACATTGCAGTTTTATATTCAAATGCATATTTTATACTAGTTAAATTATCCGTTTCTTAATGTAACCAATGTAGTGTTATACATAAATTTTAATAAATGCCTTGAATTATTCTATGACTTTCATATTCTGCCAAATTTCTGTAGTTTGTGTAAATCATGCCAAATGTTTCCTCCTTATTCCCAAAATAATTAAGAAATAGTGATAAAGAGATATGATTTTTAGATGAGTCCAAACACATAATGAAACAAATTTTTTTTCAAGTTGAATATTAAATAACACTATCTTGATTATTTGGTGGCTTCCATGGTTCATAAACCATGGGAATCAGGATGTGATCTTTGATTTAGTAAGGGTAAATTAATATGAGCTTTTATTCCATGATAGCATTACTTTTAGGTACTTGAAAAAAATGTTTTTTTGATAATGTCATATTCATGTATTTTCTAAATTTTTAAAAACTTATTAAAGTTATTAATAAAAATAGTATCTACAATATGTCAACTACAAAGTTGGAGGCACTCAGGCATATTTAATTTTTTTTATAATCTACTAGTATTCTAATATCATTTCAGATAGCATAATTGAACAAAATTTAATAATATCTAGAGGTACAATACGAATCTTTAAAATGAAACAAATGTAAAAAATGAGAGTAAATAGAAATGAAAAATCATTAGGAGAGGTAAGAAAGCTATTAACCTGTAGAGAAAATGTACTAGTCTGAGTTTCTCTGTAAGACTCCCCCACATACATAAAAAATTGCACAATAGACCCCCATGCATTGCAAAATTATTGACATTTTCTCAGTTGTGAATTTATCTGTTTTCTCTAACTTTCCTCAAACCACTTTAGGGGAAAAAATCTAGACAGTTTGATCAGATCACTAAGCCAAATTTAGTGAAGTAATATTTTTTATAAAAGGAATTAGTTATCTATGCTTCCATATACATATCTAGCAAAAATTTTGGGAAATTTGTAAAAAAGATTTTATGTCCTTGAAATTCTTTTTCTTCTTTCCTAGTAATTTTACAGTTATAGTCACTATCCTTCTGCTTTTAGTGTTTACATTTGAATATTTATTTCTCATTGCTGTAACATATGTCATTTTAACCAGGAAGAGAATTCTTACTCCATCCATCTCTAATCTTATACCTCTAGAATCCCAGAAAGAGGAAAGCACATTTAAATTAATGGCATTCTACTAATTTCTTAGGAATTTGGGAAGTTTTCTAACTTAGATAAGGTCAATGGATCTGAATAAAAAAACAGATTATAAACCAAATGTTTGTATTTATTTTCCATTGCATTCTAATAATCATGATATAAAGGAACGGTGTTACTTCGAACTGTAAAGTACGTAAATTAGTAATATGAGAGTAATATCATTACAAAAATATTTTTTGGACTCCTACTATGTTTCATGTGTTATATAATATAATAGATATACAATTATAAAAGGGATATTTACTCACTGTTTCCCT
>NW_011888808.1:8770766-8777388 GCF_000151845.1 Pteropus vampyrus | reverse complement strand
TGTGTGTGTGTGTGTGTGTGTGTGTGTGTGTGTGTAGCGTATTGATAACATGTTGGTATATTAGTTTTCTATTGTCATCATAATAAATTACCATGCATTTAGCAGTTTACAAAAAACTACTAACTCGCAATTCTGTATGTCAGAAGTTCAGGTATATATGATGGTTTTGCAGGTATATACTTACCTTCAAATCATCGAGATTCATACATTAAATATGTTCAGCTTTTTACATGCCAATCAGACATCAATAGAGTGGTTTAAAAGAAAGAAGTTCAGGCACAGAGTTGCTCTGCTGGCTCTCTACTTAGAGTCTCCCAAGGCCAATATTAAGGTTTCTGCAGGGCTGCGTTCTTTTCTGGAGGCTCTAGAGTTGCATTTACTTCCAAGTTCATGGAAGTTTTTCACAGAATTCAGATCAATGAGGTGACCATAGGACTGAGGTCCCCATTTCCTTGCTGGTTGTTTGCCTGAGTCCCTTCTCAGCTTAGAGGCCCCCGCATTCCTTGGCAAGTGGCCTCATTTTTCCATCTTCAAAGCCACACCAGCAGGTTGAGTGCTTCTCATGCTATGAATCTGACTTCCCTTCTGTAGCATCTCTTTTTCCTCCAGCAGGAGAATTTTCTCTGCTTTTAAGGGTTCATGTGATTAAGATTGGGCTCACCTATATAATCCAGGATAATCTCTCTATTTTAAGGACCATAACCTTAGTTACACCTGCAAAATCCCTTCTCAGCAGTACCTAGATTAGCATTTGATAAAATAACCAAGGGGCAGGCATCTTGGGGGACATCTTTAGAATTCTGCCTACTATAGCTGTTACTACATAGTTGGCCTCTCTACTGTATTACCTCGCTTTGGCTGCACTAGTATCCTTTTAAATTGGCTTTCCACACTCCTTTGAAATTAGTGTTCTTTGTGTGAATTAAATTGTGCAAAGGAAATCATTCAGATTTGAGGAGTCCAAGAGAGAGGAAGGCCACCTCCTCTATAGCGCCTTGCACCTCAGCTAGTAAAGCAGTCGTTTTCCTGACCCAGGCTCCGGTATTCATTTATAGCTTCCTAGGTGTCAAGAAACAGTGGGAGTTGCATTGGCTTCTGGATTTGACTCCATATGAATTATGCGTCAGTTGCCTAGTCTTTACCTTCCTCTTGTCCAGGATATTATGACTGTGGTGGCAGCTGTAGACCTTAATGAAACAGTCCCAGTGGTGATCTTAAAAGGAGTGGCTTCCTTAGTGAGCCAGTTCTCTATTCGTGAAGTATTTTTTAAGAGGCTCAGGCTAGAATAGACTTCTTTATTTTTTATAAGATTTTGTGAGAGCTATTCCCCTGTGTTCTGCTTTATGCTTAAAAACATTGCAGTAGTTTATGGTTCCTTCACTGAACCCTGCCTGACACAGTGTTTGATTGCAGGAATAAGTACAACGTAATAGATCCTTAAAGTATGTGGCTTTGGATTAGTGGTCAGATAACAGGTGTAGAGGATCTGATGCTACAGGTTAGGACTGTGTGAGACCTTGGCCAGACATAATTAAAATTGTCGTCGAAAATAATCTAGAAGGTACATGTTCCACAGTGCCTGTAACTTTGAGGGAAGTGGTTATATAGAGCAGTGATTTTGGTATACCATACCTGCTTCTGGCTGTTTTTAACAAAGTGAGATATAAAACAGATGTATGGGCAGAGATAGAAATATCTGGAAAGTTCTAGAAATTTGGGGCTTCACAGGATTAAAATACCTGTGGCTGCCTCTGTGCCCCAAGAATCAAGTGTTAAGGCCAAGCAAAGAAGCTGGTAAACAAGACGGAGTTAATGTACTTAAGTCCAGAAAAGAAGTTTAGATTGGATATTGGCACATATCCAATTGGCACATGGAATGTGTAAGCAAAAAGACCTAATGTCTAATATATTTCGAGATAATTGTGTTATTGAAGAAATCACAATTCTAGGCTGGAAAAACCTGTGTTTTTTCAATCCAAATAGCCCTCAGGTTTCTAATCATGAGCAAGCAGGAAATGAATAAGATGAGCAGCCCCCAGGGAGAATCTACTCTCTAACATCCATTTTTATATATGGCCATTAAGAGATGAAGAGGAAATAACCTCCAAGAGGGCAAAGCCATGGCAACAGAAGACACTGGAAGTAAGGTGCTCCCAGAATGCTGAGGCAGGTCTATTTGAGGAACCCATTTCATTTCCAAGAAAGGAGTTTTGTAATTTTAGTGCACTAGATTTTTTCTTCAGTAGTGACTAGTTGCCACTGAGCATCTTTAATGTCCCTCGCCTTTTCGAATGGCACTTTTAATTATGTTTATCTTGTTGCTATTCCATCAGGCATCTCTCAGTTTAAGACTTTTTTCTGAAATCACATAGGTGAAGTGAATTATTTTAAATCTTAGTCTAAGCATATTTTTTAATTGATAGAAACAATGAAAGTGATCAGTTTTATTTCTCAGTTATGTTTCCACTTTAGAAACATTGCAGTTTTATATTCAAATGCATATTTTATACTAGTTAAATTATCCGTTTCTTAATGTAACCAATGTAGTGTTATACATAAATTTTAATAAATGCCTTGAATTATTCTATGACTTTCATATTCTGCCAAATTTCTGTAGTTTGTGTAAATCATGCCAAATGTTTCCTCCTTATTCCCAAAATAATTAAGAAATAGTGATAAAGAGATATGATTTTTAGATGAGTCCAAACACATAATGAAACAAATTTTTTTTCAAGTTGAATATTAAATAACACTATCTTGATTATTTGGTGGCTTCCATGGTTCATAAACCATGGGAATCAGGATGTGATCTTTGATTTAGTAAGGGTAAATTAATATGAGCTTTTATTCCATGATAGCATTACTTTTAGGTACTTGAAAAAAATGTTTTTTTGATAATGTCATATTCATGTATTTTCTAAATTTTTAAAAACTTATTAAAGTTATTAATAAAAATAGTATCTACAATATGTCAACTACAAAGTTGGAGGCACTCAGGCATATTTAATTTTTTTTATAATCTACTAGTATTCTAATATCATTTCAGATAGCATAATTGAACAAAATTTAATAATATCTAGAGGTACAATACGAATCTTTAAAATGAAACAAATGTAAAAAATGAGAGTAAATAGAAATGAAAAATCATTAGGAGAGGTAAGAAAGATATTAACCTGTAGAGAAAATGTACTAGTCTGAGTTTCTCTGTAAGACTCCCCCACATACATAAAAAATTGCACAATAGACCCCCATGCATTGCAAAATTATTGACATTTTCTCAGTTGTGAATTCATCTGTTTTCTCTAACTTTCCTCAAACCACTTTAGGGGAAAAAATCTAGACAGTTTGATCAGATCACTAAGCCAAATTTAGTGAAGTAATATTTTTTATAAAAGGAATTAGTTATCTATGCTTCCATATACATATCTAGCAAAAATTTTGAGAAATTTGTAAAAAAGATTTTATGTCCTTGAAATTCTTTTTCTTCTTTCCTAGTAATTTTACAGTTATAGTCACTATCCTTCCGCTTTTAGTGTTTACATTTGAATATTTATTTCTCATTGCTGTAACATATGTCATTTTAACCAGGAAGAGAATTCTTACTCCATCCATCTCTAATCTTATACCTCTAGAATCCCAGAAAGAGGAAAGCACATTTAAATTAATGGCATTCTACTAATTTCTTAGGAATTTGGGAAGTTTTCTAACTTAGATAAGGTCAATGGATCTGAATAAAAAAACAGATTATAAACCAAATGTTTGTATTTATTTTCCATTGCATTCTAATAATCATGATATAAAGGAACGGTGTTACTTCGAACTGTAAAGTACGTAAATTAGTAATATGAGAGTAATATCATTACAAAAATATTTTTTGGACTCCTACTATGTTTCATGTGTTATATAATATAATAGATATACAATTATAAAAGGGATATTTACTCACTGTTTCCCTTGACAAACACTGTGACACAGGGTTGACCAAGGCCCTGGTACTGTAATCATAGAACAAGTGGAACTGAGAATAACAGAATAAATTAGGTAGGAACATAGTGCTAGGGAACATAAAGAGGGCTAAGAGAGCCATTAATTTTAAAATGAAGGAGTGGAGGAGATGGTGATGTGTGAAAAAAGTTTTAAAGAAGAAATAGAAACCGATCTATGTGGATTGAGAGGCAGAGAGCATGGATTGTGTGGGAGAAGGACATTTGATGCAGAGAAACCAGATAAAACACAGTGTTAGTATGATGAAAATATTTGGCCATTGAAGAATTACATGCTGAAGAAGCTGAACTTCAATGTATAGAAACATATATATTTTTTAAATGATGTAATCAAATATAATTAATTTAACCATAGTTCATGTGCCATGTAGTGCCAAATAACTATGTTCAAGATGTGTATCATTTGCTGAGCCAGCTGATTAAGTTTAGGGTGAAAACTATGTAGATTCTACTATAATTCAGCTTGATTTTCCCATGTTTTTGCTATTGAAGCCTGTGACCACAGCTAAAACCCCAAAGGAGTTGGGGGCATTTTTCTGTTTCCCTCCTTGAATCTCAGCCCAATTCAGGTCTATTCTTTAGTGAGAGAAAATAATTGCTGATCAGCATCCCGCAGCCTTGGGCAAAGATGATATCTGCAATGCTTTGGTGTATGTCCAAGAGCCATGCAAAGACTTAAAAAATGATTTCTTCACTCCCTGAAGTCTCTACTCAACACAGTGGTAGTGAAGGTCAAAAGGGAATAGAAGGAGAATCATTTCTGCATACGTACACGCACATACAGACACACACGCACACACAAAAATGCTCCAAAGTTTCCATCTGAAGATTTAGGGTAGTCTAATGTCTGATTTCTTAAAGTAATTGCTCTCACAACCATAATATTTGCAGCAGTGATTGCACCCACATTATTCCCTTTAGGCAAGTCTATGGATTTATTTATTGATGGTTGTTTAGAGAGGAAAAAAAGAAATCCCTATGCATTCAAGATTGTGGTTCCTAAATGCTGTGCCAGTGTAATTCATTGTTCTGGAGTTTCCCTGGTAAGGTGTAATTTTGTCAGAGCTCTGGGAAGTGCTTACTTTTAACCTGTGAGACATCACAGTTCTGGGATAGAGCTGATTACCAAGTCATATTTTTTATGGTTTTCTAGGTGGCTGCATGTTTCTAAAGCATCCCCGTTCCTTATACAGCTGTACACATAGTTTCTGTAGAAGACTGAGTCTGTACTATACAGCAGCATGTAGAGAAGTGCTGCGCATTATGCAGATAATTTACTCTTCATAGTTTGGAAAATCAGAAAGGCAGTAGGGTGCAGTAGTTCCACTCAGTGGTTATATCAGATGATCCTTGGACCAGTCATTCTTCAACTGTGTCATTGTAGGCGATTTACTAAACATTTAAAATCTGTAAAATGGAATTAGCAAGAGCTCCCTCATAAGCATAATTTTATCCTGTTTAAAGTTTTTACAATGTATGTAAAGTGTTTACCAGTAGCTGTTACATAATTACCTCTCGGTAATAGCTGTTATTGATATATTGCATAAGTCTAAATACAGTTTAAACCTAGCATAAAATCTGATTATGGGTACTGAAGAAATCAAAACTTTATAAGGTATTGAAAGATTCACTTTCTTTGTAAAGTTAGCTGTCATTCAATTGCATTCTTTATTTTTCAGAAAAGGGATGTATCATACCTATAGTCTACATGGAGAATTGATGCATCTCATTCATTGTTTTTCAAATAAAAACCGTTCAGACAAATGGAAAATTTGTGTTTACTTCTTTTGCTCAAAATGTAGTACACAATTTGTTTTAAATTACTTATTTTGAAAAATGGAAGAGTAGATTAGTAAAATTTTAGCAAAGAAATATACCAATTCTAATCCATTAAAAAGTTGGAGCTTTGTTGAAACAATCCCTTAACAGTACACATTTGTTAAATTGCTATCATTACTATTAATTTAGATATCATTTTGACATATAGCATAGGATGTCTGGAACTTGACTTTATTGGTAGGGTTAGTGGTAATTATTTTTTGCAGTTCCTTGCTTGGTCAATGAATTTAGAATTAGAAAGCTTGCATTTAATTCTTAAGCCTGTAAATCTGTGTGAGTGTTTAAGCAATGAGCATTTAAATATAATTAATTAGTTGGCAAGAATTTGGTAGTCTTTAATTTCAAGAACCATGTACTTGTTTGTGCGTTTCTGGTTGGAATTGTACTGTATCATACTAAATAATATTGATCAAGTCAGTTGGGAGATTGGCATGAACTATCTGGAAATAACTCATCTCCTACCCGGCACTGATTAACACTAGGTCATTCATCACTATGTGCAGAACGTGGATGTCTGGGATTATCTTGCCTCTTTTTTTGAGTGATAGCCATCCTCTTCTTAACTGAATAGAGCAGTTAGAGTCAATTATCAGACCTTTCTCTCAGACAGTCTAGGATGTCATTACCAAAATTACTAATCAGTCCTGAATAAGGAGTAAGTAAATGTTATGGAAATCATGATTAAGATTATATGACCAATTGCTTTTAAGATTTGAAATCTGATGTAAATGTAATATCACAAAGGCAAAAGGGAGGATCAGAATTATACAAAAACTAAC
>NW_011888808.1:8760433-8770716 GCF_000151845.1 Pteropus vampyrus | reverse complement strand
ATACAGCTGTACACATAGTTTCTGTAGAAGACTGAGTCTGTACTATACAGCAGCATGTAGAGAAGTGCTGCGCATTATGCAGATAATTTACTCTTCATAGTTTGGAAAATCAGAAAGGCAGTAGGGTGCAGTAGTTCCACTCAGTGGTTATATCAGATGATCCTTGGACCAGTCATTCTTCAACTGTGTCATTGTAGGCGATTTACTAAACATTTAAAATCTGTAAAATGGAATTAGCAAGAGCTCCCTCATAAGCATAATTTTATCCTGTTTAAAGTTTTTACAATGTATGTAAAGTGTTTACCAGTATCTGTTACATAATTACCTCTCGGTAATAGCTGTTATTGATATATTGCATAAGTCTAAATACAGTTTAAACCTAGCATAAAATCTGATTATGGGTACTGAAGAAATCAAAACTTTATAAGGTATTGAAAGATTCACTTTCTTTGTAAAGTTAGCTGTCATTCAATTGCATTCTTTATTTTTCAGAAAAGGGATGTATCATACCTATAGTCTACATGGAGAATTGATGCATCTCGTTCATTGTTTTTCAAATAAAAACCGTTCAGACAAATGGAAAATTTGTGTTTACTTCTTTTGCTCAAAATGTAGTACACAATTTGTTTTAAATTACTTATTTTGAAAAATGGAAGAGTAGATTAGTAAAATTTTAGCAAAGAAATATACCAATTCTAATCCATTAAAAAGTTGGAGCTTTGTTGAAACAATCCCTTAACAGTACACATTTGTTAAATTGCTATCATTACTATTAATTTAGATATCATTTTGACATATAGCATAGGATGTCTGGAACTTGACTTTATTGGTAGGGTTAGTGGTAATTATTTTTTGCAGTTCCTTGCTTGGTCAATGAATTTAGAATTAGAAAGCTTGCATTTAATTCTTAAGCCTGTAAATCTGTGTGAGTGTTTAAGCAATGAGCATTTAAATATAATTAATTAGTTGGCAAGAATTTGGTAGTCTTTAATTTCAAGAACCATGTACTTGTTTGTGCGTTTCTGGTTGGAATTGTACTGTATCATACTAAATAATATTGATCAAGTCAGTTGGGAGATTGGCATGAACTATCTGGAAATAACTCATCTCCTACCCGGCACTGATTAACACTAGGTCATTCATCACTATGTGCAGAACGTGGATGTCTGGGATTATCTTGCCTCTTTTTTTGAGTGATAGCCATCCTCTTCTTAACTGAATAGAGCAGTTAGAGTCAATTATCAGACCTTTCTCTCAGACAGTCTAGGACGTCATTACCAAAATTACTAATCAGTCCTGAATAAGGAGTAAGTAAATGTTATGGAAATCATGATTAAGATTATATGACCAATTGCTTTTAAGATTTGAAATCTGATGTAAATGTAATATCACAAAGGCAAAAGGGAGGATCAGAATTATACAAAAACTAACAGAATGAGCTATCTCCAAATAAATATTTTATTAGTATTGATTACTTAATATCCAAATAATTATTTCACCAAACCATTATGTAGCCTATTGATATTTTCAGAAAATTTAGAGAACGTAATTGCTGAACTTCTCTTTTGAAAAAGACAGTCTTCTTGGGCTTCGATCCTTATCTTCAACATGGAGATTATAATACCGACCTCATAGAATTGTTGAGTGTTAAGTGAGAAAACACATACCAGGTGCCTGAGAGGCAGAGAATGTTATTTATTTTTCCATTTTCTGTTACTCTCTATCCTTGAAACATTGAAGTTCATATTTTTAAACACCATAGCACCCGAAATGCACACAACAGCAAAAAACTAAAATGAAAACAAACAAAAATGATTTTATGGGTGATTAAAGCCCAAGAAGGTTACTTCTTGCCAATAAGTAGGTAGAGAAATACAAATGAGGACATAATTGGACTTCCCTCTTTGAATCTATGGCCTTTCCTGCTTGAAACACTGTCATGAATGTAATTCAGTTATACATGAAAAAAAAGAAAATGGGGAAAGGAAAGTTAAATTCAATTTAAGGCATTTCTAGAAGAACAATAATCAGACTGAACCTGTTATAAATGCTAGAATGTATCTGAACTCGAGGCGAATTTTCAGATTTTAAGAATCTCCCCTCCCCTCAACTGTTGATTATTTGACACTAGGATCGAGGGACATTTAAGACATCTCCACTAGTTTTTAAATGGAGGAAGGTCGAGTAAGAAATAGAATCATTTTAAAGGCTGAAGGACATCAACGATAATTTATTCTAAATAATTAAATGATTTTTATACTTTCTTTAAGGAAGTACCATAGAGGCTAGAGTCTTTAGACTATGAGGGTCTCTGAAAAAGTCTAGGCAACCCATAGCCACCAAGGATGTTCAAGATAGACTGGGCCAGACCTGAGTTTAGAGTGCAATGGAGTCCCAGGCAGTAAGGGAGGAGAGGGGCTGATGGGCAGGTGATGTCAGATAAACTTAATAGGCTGACTGAGGTCTTTTTTATTGTTGGTTTATTTCACTTAGGGACTTCTCAGAGCTTTAGGATGGATATGGTGAATTTCCAAGAATACAATCTAGAATGCTGTACTACCTAAATTTGATCATGAAATGGTTTCATTTTCTGAATTCTAAAATTTTATTTTAGAATTCATTATTCCTCTGGGGAAATAATTGTTAATATACAAACCTACAAAATTCACAGTCTCTTAAGAGAAATCGATTCTGCATCTCTTCTATCTCCTGACACTCCTAAACTGAGGAGATTTTTTACTTCCTTGGGGACCTTGTTGAGTCATGAGCCATATTTAAATAATAGCAACATGAAAATAAATATCAGTTGAATGTAAAATATCTAGTACTAGTATCAAAGTAGTTTTCCATTTATCTTTTACCATTCCTGTGAACAAATTCAAGTGGAGTAACAGTATGAATCAATCAAATCGGTTTTACAAAGTCATCTAGATACTAAGAATAGATCTGACTGTTGGTTGAATTATGTTCTAATGCAATAAAATCAAAGTCAAAATGTCTTAGTTATCCAAATGCATCTTTTTAAAGTTATATATCTTTTATGGATATATAAGTAAAAGTGAGAATACAAAATGTTTTGAACTAAGTGTATTTTTTTCTAAGAAAACTATATTTATGACTATCTATCTCTAAAGCTTTCTATCATATAATTTTTAGGAAAAATTAAATACATGATCTCAGCTTTATTAAAAGGCAATTCAAATAAAATATGAGGAGCTGTTTGAATGATCAGAACAGAAAACGATTCAGAATTTCACTTCAAAATGTAGGCAATTGTTTTGGCTGTAAAAGGATGCTCTGGAAGGCCTAGTGGCCTTGCCAGAACAGAGCACATTTGTGAAATCTCAGGGGAAGCTTCATCCTCCAGAGAGTTTCCATTTGCTCTTCACTTCAAAGCAGTCAGGCTCAGCATCTTGATAATAAGCCAATGTGAACATCCAAACATCTGTAACTTCTTCACATTCTCGGTCCTTTCGTTGGAATGTCAGAAGATGGCAATATAAATCATAAAGAAAATATTACCCTTTTACTTCAGTTTTAACTTCAGCACATCTCTCACTGAGTCGAATAACAATAATTGTGTTAGTTTATAAAATTAAAAAAATTACTATTTTTAAACTGTATGGGATCATAGATTCTGATTTTGATGTTTCCAGAAAATAAATGGAGCTCAGAAATGTCCAGTGCCTTGCCTCATGGCACGCAGCAGGTGAGAGTAGCTCAGCTCCAGTACTCTCTCACATGTCCCTCTGCTCCTTGAACTCTTCATTCAGTTCAAGAGCTGCTTATTAGCCACCTGCCTTCACAACAGCCCTGTGCCAGGCTCTGTGGGGATGCTGAATCCAAATATGAGGTGACTCTTTTGTATTAGAGTAGTTAATGATATATATATTTTTTTTACCAAATGTTTTTGAGGGGTATTGTGAGATTACTTATTTCTAATGATTAAAATTCGTAGAGCTTCAGATATGTTTGCTTATGCAAGAACACAAAAAAACATAATTAAAATAATTTTGATAGTATAAAATGTCTATTAATAAAGTGACTTAAGGGTGAATTTTTTCCAACCAAATTTTCTTTTATTGAGATGTGATTTACGTACAGTAAAATGTTCAATTGGATGGGTTTGTATCTATATCTGTATCTGTATCTCTATAACTCTATCCATAACTATATCTGTATCTTTACCCATTGTCGTTAGTCTCTCAACCATTTGAAACCAAGCTGTAGACACAATGCTGCTTTGCTTCTAAATTATAGTGTGAATTTCCTCTAAACAAGGTTACTTTTTTCATTACATCCATACAACCCTCTGAATAAGATAACCAACTTTTTAGAAGGCCAACACAGAACACAACCATACAAGACCAAAATTACATATATATAATCAATAAGCATACACATGCATGTTATTTTAATATAAATATATAAAAATAGGTTTCTATTTAAAATTATGTATTTACTCTTTTGTTTCATAAATGTTAATATTTACTCTACTTAATTTTCTGTTACATAAACAATGGTATTTAAATAAGACCAGTTAAAAGTGGCATTAAGTAAAAATTAATATTACTAAATAAACAAATAATATGTGAGAAAAATATAAAAATGTTTTGCATTTCTGTCTTCTGATACAGCAATTTATTGAAAATATTTTTAAAATATTTATTTGATATTTATATCATGTAGGCTATATTATTGTGTATTCTTAAGACACGTAAATCTGAACCTGTTTAAAAGGAGAATGTAAAACAATAAGGCTAATTAAATACATATCATCTCTACTTAATAAAAGTAACTGACATTTTTTTTTCCTACTCATGATACAGTAGAATATTTTTACTCCTCCTGTTTCCTTTTTCTAATATTAGACCTCTGATCTGCCCACAGAATTTAGGACATATTTCTTTTCTTCTGTGTAGTGGTAAAACTGGATACCGTCAAATGTAAAACTCAGTTTGACTTGCAGCTCTGCTTTTGTCGAACTCATATTACACTCATTTCTGATGTCAGTGCAGTGTAGTGACATCAAGCTAAAGCATTTGATCATGGACTATTTTGAATTGTTTAAAGGGTATTAAGTTTTTTTTAAAAACAATTTTTATTGACATAAAATTCACATAACATAAAATGAACCATTTTAAAGTTTACATTCACAATGTTAGATAACATTTCTATCTGGTTCTAAAACATTTTTAATACCCCAAAAGTAAACTTTGTACCCATTAAGTACTCCCTCACCAGTTCTCTGCCCAGGCCCTAGCAAACATTAATCTGCTTTTTGTCCCTGTGGATATACTTATTTTAGATGTATTGTGTAAATGGAATTATATAATATGTGACCTTTGTTTCTGATTTCTTTCACTTAACATATGTATTTATATTATGAACATGTTTCAGGCTTCATTTATGTTGTAGTAGATATCAATATTTCATTCACTTTTATGACTGAACACTATTCCATTGTATAGATGCACCACATTTTGTTTATTCATTCATCCATTGATAGAGATATGGTTTGTTTCCACTTTTTATCTGTTGCAAATAGTGCTGCTATGCAGATTTGTATATATGTTTTTGTTTGGATATCTATTTTTAATTTTTTTGCATTTATACCTAGGAGTAGAATTATTAGATCATATGATAATATCATGTTTAACTTTTTAAGGAACCACTAAACTGTTTCCACCATAGGTGAATCATTTTACATTTCCACCAGCAATGTACAATGGTTCTAATGTTACCACATATTTACCACCACTTGTTATTTTCAGTTATTATTATTATTACTTACCATGCTAGTGGAGTGAAGTGATATCTCTCTGTGGTTTTGATTTGTATTTTCTTATGCTTATTGGCCATTTCATAATATTCTTTGGAAAAATGTTTATTCAAATTCTTTGCTTATTTCTAAATTGAATTGTTCATTTTTTTTGTTGTTTTATATATTCTGGATAATAGTGCAAATATTTTCCCTTATTCTTTTGAATAGTCTTTCACTTTCTTGGTAATGTCCTTTGATATACACAAGTTTAAATTTATGAAGTCAATTTATCTATTTTTTCATTTATTTCTTGCGCAGTTGGTGTCATATCTGAGTTCATTGCTAATCCAAGATTATGAACATATACTGCTATGTTTGCTTCTAAGAGTTTTATGGTTTTAGCTCTTATATTCAGGCCTTTGATAGATCTTGTGCTAATTTTTGTGTATGATATGAGGTAGGGGTAATACTTAGAATTTTATTTACTAGTGACAACAGGCTTTTAGGTTTATAGAAATTATCTTTCAGCTCTCCAAAAACAACCCAACCTCTGTTACTCTACAAGCTTGTTCTGGAAACCAGCTGTTTTTCAATCAGGTCCTTCACATCCATAAACTTATTGTATAAACTATCTATTTCTATACTCTGAAGTAAATAAGGTAAACCTCTTTTTATCAAGGAAAATGGTTTTAAAGCACAAAGGTAATTTGAACTTTTAAAGCTGAAGTGGATGTCAAATAAGCTATATTTTTAGTAAAGAATCATCTCTAAAATAAACTTCTTGTATTTGACTGTGGTTTTTGTTCTATGTTGGGGTAAGTAATACTAAGAAAATTCCATTTATTCAGTCAACAAATATTTATGTATAGCATACTATGTGAATAAAATAGACAAAATTCCCTTCTTCATTGTGTTTACATTTTAGTGGGGAGAGGGAAAAAATAAACAAATAATATATGCATAGGATTATATCAGACATTGTTAAGCTCTACAGAAAATATCAAGGCAGGAAAAGAAGAAAGAGAGTGCGCTGCAACTTATAATAGAGTAGGTAGGGAAGCCTGTACCAAGGTGGTCATTTGAACAAAGCCCAAAAAGAGATGAGGTACATGTCCTGGGGAGGAGCATAATCACAGTTCTAACAGACATAAAATTATATCTTTATGTGTTTCATTTTTTATGAGTATTATTTTATTAAAAAATATGAGAATGTAATATTTTATTAAACGGAAAACAAAAATCTCATATAACAATGGAAGAAGAGTCACGAAAGTCAAATATATTGCTCTTAGGACATTTCAGTGCCTGACTGATTAAAACTGGCTTCATCCACATGGCTCCCACATTAAATACAGTTATGTTAGACTGTCTTGCTCTGAATAAAATAATGTTTCTTTCCTCAAGAGACTAGATTTTAGGCATATAAACAAACTAATACAAAAATGTGTCATGTTTAAAGAAAAGGAAGAATTCAGAGTTAAGGAATTAATCTATGAGAGTGCAGATCAAAGAAACTTTTAGAGAGATGCTGGTACATGAATAGCATACTGAAGATCAATCAGACAAACAAGCTAGGGCATTCTGAATTTGGAGAACAATAGGTGCGGTGCTGTGATTCATGTAGTGAATCCCTTATCTTTGTTAAGAGTTGCCAGAGCACAAATTTCACAAATTATAATACAGAAGGTGAGGCTGAGGAAAGAGGCAGGGGTCAGATCATGAAAGGACTTCGGTGCCTGGTGGAGGGGCTCATGGATAATTTTGAACAAGACAAGTGACATCATTAGACTTGCTTTATACAAAGATTCCTCTAACTGCAATGTAGAATGTCAACTGGAGGAGGCGAGCAGTAAAGAGACTGAAAGCAACCTCGGGAGTTTGGACATTCGGTCATGGTGGATGTGATGTAGAACAGAAAACAAATTCAGAAGGGCATGTATGAGAAAACCAAAAGAATTTGACCATTGACTGGATTTGGAGAGTTAAATGATAATACAAGTGACTAGATGGTGTTTCTGGCTGGATGGAGGCCCCAACCTCAAAATGGGGTATGACCTTGGAAATATTCTATATTGCTTCACAGTATGGGTACAGTCTGCCTCTACTTATTTCTAATGTTACTATAGTATTATTCCTGGGCCGAAGGAAATGAAAAGATTGAAGTAAGTTGGATAATATAATTGTTGGTAACTTTTAATTAGTCTTACAATAAAATGTTTTCCTCTTCTTATTTGTGAATGACAAGGTACATTTGACTAGCCAACTGTTAATGATTGCTACAAATAAAATTACCCTCTATGAAAGAAACAAAACAAATTTTGATTGCATAGTAAGTACACTTTGCTAATACACCCTCCCTCATGAGAACTCTGTATAAGACAATATTGTTTTAAAGTTGAGAAACAGGATCATTTGCCCACTGTTTCATGATTCATAACTGGTAAGACCGGGGGATTTAATCTCTTCTGTTCTTCATGCCAAAGCCCCAGATCTCTCCACAACAGGAAGACAAAAGTTCAAAAGTAAATGAATAGTCTATCATTTGTATATAGGACTCTAATTAGATAAGATAACTGTATTTTTGGTTGAATAAAAGATTATAATAAGCCATTGACAGTTTTTATTTTTTTAAAAATTATGATTATTTTAATCAGGAATACTTTGATACTGCCATTGTACAGGGGCGATTTATGATTAGATTTAAAGTTAAGTGAATTGTACTACTGATGTTCGTGGTAGTACTTATCTTTGCAATGGGCTACATTTGTTTTTATATTCTGAATTTTAAAAATTAGAATATTTTGCTCAAATGGAAGACGTAGGCAAATAACTTTGAAAACAAGTTTAGTAAAGTTACTTGTAAATAGAAATATAATACAAATGTATGGAATACATATATTAATATGAGGTTTGTGAAACTTACTTTATGTATATATACATGCACATATGTAACATGTGTACACACATAAAATTATATATAAATTTATATGTGAAACTTTGCTATTTAAATTAATAGTAGTAATATGAAAATTGCAAGGAGATTCACTAAAATTGCTGAGTGGTTATTTGCTCTCAAATTTGTATTGGCAAAAGTATAGTCAAATGCCTATTATATACAAATAAAATTCAAAAGACTTCAAACAAAAATCTTATTTGGTGTGTGCATAAGAATTTAAGAAAAGAAAGAAGTTTTTAAGCAGTGATGTCAGTACTGAATGACCAATTTTAACACTATAACAGTGGTCAGTATTGACTTTACAACTTCTTACAAGGCTACTAACTATTACATAGGAAAAAGAGACTGAGCATTTTAGAATCAGAACACTTCTGTTGCGGAGACAAAGGTTTCTTAAAAAATAGACCATTTTGAAAATCATTTGCATAATCCATAAGTGTGGCATATAGAATTTTCGTTTCCAGCAGAAGTGAGATTTAGAAAAGAGCTGGAAATCGGTTCCTTTTTATTTTCCCTCTGTGATTCTGAGTTATCCTCCAAGGCTTCAAAAACACAACTGTCTGAGTCATTGTTTGAAGAAGAAAATGTGATCATGCCTCTTCTTTCCTTAAAAAACTGCCTCTAATGATTTTTTAATTGTTTTGTAATCTCAAATTCCAACATATCCACAAAATTTCCAGCATCATCTCTGATTCATTTTGACCTACTTTATGTGAACCACTTGGGTTTTTCTGAGGTCCTCAAGTCCCACCTACTCTCATCCATCTTGGTACTGTTATATGTACAGTTCTCTCTGCCTGGAATACTCTTGTCTCTACTCCACAATTATGCCAAATTTAATTTTTTTCATGGCTCAACTTGAACATTGTTTTATCTCAAGAAATCTTTTTCTAAACTCACAGTTTAGGCTAAAGTCTTCTGTTATACATTCTCATATAACAGGATACTTCTCCTAAAGAGCATTTTGCACATGAAGTTAACAAGATATTTATTAAAACGTAATTGTATTCTGTTTGACTTATTTTCTTAGCATGATATTTTCAAGATTCATCCACGGTGTCACAAAAGGCAGTATTTCATCCATTTCTTATGTCTGAGTAATATCGCATTGTATATATGTACTACATCTTCTTTATCCAATCATCTATTGAAGGACACTAAATAATAGACACTAAATAAAGGATACTATATCTGTCTTATTTACTAAATAATGCTGCAATTAAGTTGAGTTGAGAATCATATGATTTCACTTATATATGGGGTATAAAACTGAAAGCAGCATACAGAAACAAGACAAACAAACTCATAGATGCAGGCAACAGTTTAGTGGTTTTCAGAGGGAAATTGGGGAGAGGAAGAGATAGATAAGGGTAAAAGAGATCAAATATGTGGTGACGGAAGAAAATTTGACTTTGGGTAGTAAACACGCAATGCAATATACAGATGATGTATTATTGAACTGTATACCCGAAATCTATACAATTTCATTAACCAATATCACCCCAATACATTTAATAAAACAATCATTGTTTAATGGCCATTTTCTCCATGGATGTGTAAACT
>NW_011888808.1:8753720-8758513 GCF_000151845.1 Pteropus vampyrus | reverse complement strand
AATAATTTCTGTCCTCTCCTCTTCCATTCCACCGTCTTTGCATTAGTGATTATATCTATATCTATATCTATATCTATATCTATATCTATATCTATCTATCTATCTATCTATCTATCTATCTATCTATCTATCTATCTATATATATCTCAATGCATTTGTAATGTGACTTTGTAACTACTTTCACATGAACTCTTATTTTTCTACCCCTTTAATCTGGCCTGGCTTTGTGACTTTGACTAATACAATAAGCTGGTAGTTATGGGTCCAATTTCTAAACCTGGGCTTTGTGAAGCCATGCATACTTCTGCTTGCTTTTTATGCACTTCTGACTATCACCTGAATAAACCCAGCCAGGGGATTAGAGGAAGAAAGACAACATGGACAAGAATTGTGTCAGCCAGCTGTCCCACCTGAGGTTCCATACATATCTGAGAGGCGCCAGCCAATATAGCAAGAGACAACTCACATGCAACCCACAGCTAACCACAACTGCATGAGGGACCCCACTCATGAACAGAAGAACATCCCTGTTGAGCTTAGCCTAAATTCCCAAACCACAAAATTGTGAACCAAGTACATGGTTGTTTTAAATAACTAAATATTTGAGCCCTTTATTATGTAGCAATAGGTAACCAATATATTTTGTGACAACACTTGACTGCTTCTGGAAAATTTATGTTAATGCTAACACTCTGCAAAATGAAGTTCTATATCTTAGCTTTTACCTTGCCCCTCAAGACTGCTCACTAGCACTTCCAGTTGAAATATACCTGAGTTTTTTAGAGGATGTTTAATTTCCAATCAAGTAGCAGAGATCATTACATCTTGTGGATTTTGACTATATAAATAGCTAGACTTACTCTAAGACATAATTTGTTTTTACTTGATTAGAGCCAATTAGGCTTTATTCAATTTATTTCACATGTTTTTCAATTAATGTATGCTTTATGGAAGTAATGAAGTTGCAAGAAACAACAACCTATCTATTACTATAGGATATAAATATTTGTAAGAAGGAGGCTTAAACTGCTGGGATATTGTGAAAATAATTAGGTTTGCAGATTAATGAAGTAAAAATTATTATAATTGTATTCTAGCAGTAGGACACTCCTGATGCTGAGATTGTTTGTACTGAAATCTTAGTGCTGTGTAAACTTTCCACTTCTTATTGGCAACCTGGATCAAGTTTTTTTTTGCTTTGTTTTATTTTTCATTTTTTTTAATATGTCTTCTCACATAGTAGCGCTAATAACAATTTAATACAGAATCTTATTTTATTATATTTTGGCAATTGATACTGGGTTTTGTCTAAAGTTTTTTGAGGACATTCAGTAACAGACAAGGAGATGCCAAAATATTTTGATTTTAAATCAGAATGGTTAGATTGTAGTTAAAACTACCTCTACTGACATTTTTCAAATTTCTAATCTTGCAGTTTCCTTACTTGCAAGTTAGATGTTTTGATCGATTAATTGTAAAAATGGCCCCAGTTCTTCCCCTTACCCTATTTGTGGTCCTTGCAAAGTGACATACAGCTCCTTCCATCAAGGAGTGGATTTTATTTCCCCACTCTGAATCTGAACTGACCTGTGGCTTATTTTGGCCAATAGAACAAGGCAGAAGAGATGATGTGCCAGATCTGACACTAGGCTTCAAGAAATAATGCTTTTGCTCACTCTCTTGGACTCCAGTGAGTACTTGTCTGGCCAAGCCCACTGGAGGAGGAGAGACCGCATAACACAGAACTACTGAATCTCCCATGTAAGGCCAAGTTAGACCAGCTACCTCCATCTGACCAACCAGCTACTTGCAGATGCATTAGCAAACCCAGCTGAAATCAGCCTCTCCCAGAGCAGATGAGCAGAACCACCCAGTTGACCTTTAGTCTCATGGGTAATAATTAGTCTTGTTTTAAGCTACTGTGTTTTGGAGTGATTTGTTAGGCAGTAATGGTGAGCTGTATTGTATAAAATAACACATTTTTCATACCTCATGTACTGTTGTGAGGCTTGACATTATATGAAAAAATTATATGATAATGTCATAACTCATTTTATAATAAATTGTATTGCATTTTCTAAATAAATTTTATATATAATAAATTTTGGTTTATCTGAATCTTAATTTCACTGATTCTTTGAAATTAACCATACTAAATAGAAACACTTATTAAAATTTATTCTGCATGTATTTAAAACCATTGTTTGCCAAATTGTTTTGAATTTGAAACAGTATTATTGTAAAATATAGAAAAATCTATTGAAATATACTTTTTAAAAAAGCTTTAAGAAGTCTAATTTAATGTGTTATAAATATATAAACATTTCTTTTTTAAATATGAAGCAAAAACAAGTTAAAGAAAACAGACCAATTGTCCAATATCAGAGTGTTTCAAGATTTTTTAAAATTTAGATATATAAATAGTTATTTAAAACATTTATTGAAAATTAAAATAGGGAGATATGATAGGCTTTCAAGAATGAATTAGAATATTATGCTTGTTACTTGAATGAAATAACTGTAAACAGTTTGAGCCACCACAAAATGACAGCATATTCTCTATAATAGGCCATGTTTACTTTGTTCTGATAAGGATAGCTGTAACTGTGATTTTCTCCTCTGAAAGGGCACATATGGGAAAATAACATTTACTGTGAATTTATTGACTTGGCTTCAGACTTGTCTTATTAGTACTGAATGCTGCTAGAAATTTTAAAATTCTGTTGGAATCCTGAGCTGTTGTTTATGTTTTGCAAAAGCTTCTATGAACTGCTGGCTTTCATTCATTTGTCCTTGTTTCAGCTGACATTGTCATTCATGACTGCACAAGACTATAAATGATAGTCTAATGTCACTTATCTAATTACTTGGCATCCTGCACTAAAGTTTAATTCTCTAGGGTCAATAGCAGCTCTCAGCTTGGTATTCAACAAACAAGCATAGATATGTGTATGGATATATTTACAGGAGACAAGAGTACAGTTTGTGTCTTTTCTTTATTGAGGCATGATACATACGAAAAAGCGGTACATATATAATGTATACATCTTTATGAGTTTGAAGATAAGTATACATCCATGAAAGTGTCACCATAAACAATACCATAAACTTAACCATTCCCCCTAAAAGTTTCCTCTCTCCCTCTTTTTTTTGTGATAATAATATTTAACATAAGACCTACCCTCTTAACAAAATTTTAAATATATAGTACTGTTAACTATATGAACTATGCTGTACAGTAGATGTCTAGGATTTATTCATCTTGCATAACTAAATCTGTGTGTCCTTTGACCAACGTATCCCTGATCCTTGCTCCTCTGAGCCCTTGGACTTTACTTCTATGAGCTTGACTAGTTTAGATTCCTGCTATAAATGAGATCAAGCAGTATTTGTTCTTTTGTTTTTAATATTTTGAGGAACCTCAAATCTCTGCTCTCTGCTAGTTTTCCAATTTACATTCCTACCAGCAGTGTACAAGGGTTTCTTTTTCTTCACATCCTCAACAGCACTTGTTATCACTTATGTCTTTGATAGTATCTATTCTAATAGGTGTGTGGTGATACCTTATTGTGGTTTCGATTTGCATTTCCTTGATGCCTAGTGATATGGATTACCTTTTCATATACTTGTCGGCCATTCATATGTTTTCTTTTGAGAAATATATATTCAGGTCTTTTGCCCTTTTTAAAATTGGATTATTAACTTTTTGCTATTGAGTTCTAGGAGTTCCTTATACATTTTGAATATTAAATCTTTATCACATATGTGCTTTGCAAATATTTTCTCTCATTCCGTAGGTTACCTTTCCATTCTGTTGATTTTCATTCTGTTGATTCCTTTGCTGTGTAGAAGCTTTTTAGTTTGATGTAGTCCCATTTGTCTCTTTGCTTTTGTTGCCTGTGCTTAGTGTCATATCTGAGAAATCATTGTAAGATCGATGTCAACAAGGCTTTTCTCTATATTTTCTTCCAGGAGTTTCACAATTCAAGGTCATACATTTAAGTCTTTAATCTACTTTTGGTTGACTTTTGTGTATGGTTTACAATAAAAATCCAGTTTTATTCTTTTGCATGTAGCTATGTAGTTTTCCCAAGCACCATGTATGAAAAGACTATCCTTTTCCTATTGTGTATTCTTGCTCCCTCACCTTGTTGACCATCAGTTCACCATAAATAAGTGGGTTTGACAGCTTGAGTTTTAAGGTCTTATAGTGTACATCTTTGATAAATCCTGAATGAACAAAAATGTTGATTTATAAAGACAAGCTTAAAAAAAATCTCACTTGATTATATCTGAATCTGAACCAGAAGAGGCTTCCTTGCATGAACATGATATATGGAAATGTGTTTACCCAATACTTAAATATATTTGATTAGTTGAACCACACCCAATTCTTTCAAGAGAAGTGCTTTTATTGTTTCCTTTTAGCAGATGAGAAAACTGAGATGTTAGGCAGGTTGCCTAGTTCCACACCATAAATCACCAACAGGTCTGGGATTAGTATTCAGTGAACTTGGACTCTAGTCATACATTCGCATCTCTAAATCCATAGGTCTGATAAAGTACTTTTAGTAGCCAAGTTATTGTTACATTTGGAAAGATCGCATGTCCTTAAAATTACTTTGACTTAAATAGCTGAGCAAAATAAAAATTAAAAAAAGAACAAGCAGCTTTAAGTACATCTCTTATTGTGTTAGAAGAACATTGTTATTACTCTCATCATTTAGTCCATAAATGAAGTATGTGTGTGTGTGTGTGTGTGTGTGTGTGTGCGCGTGTGCGTGAGAGAGAGA
>NW_011888808.1:8745409-8752315 GCF_000151845.1 Pteropus vampyrus | reverse complement strand
CATTTATTTACAGATCACTGCTTCCATCAGAATTTCATTATTAACAATATAAACAAAGCCTGACACAGCGATGTAAACAACTAAGGACACCTCTATTTTTCATTCTCCAAAAACACTACAGTTTAAGAAATCTAATGTATTGAAATGCTGAAGCAGCCATTCTTGCCCTTAGGACCTTACAGTTGTCAAATATTGTATAAAGACTAAAGAATCAATGTAAAAAGTACAAGCAAAATATATTGTAGCACATTGGGTTATTTATCCTGGTAGTAGAACTCTAGTAAAGTCATAAAAAAAAAAAATCCACAAACATTTCCTACCAAGCCGCTGAGTTGCCTTGATTATCTCATGTTCTCATTGGCAAAGAGGTGATGGGTTTTTAAAGGGGGAAATGATGTTTTAATCCCATCCCTATTGTTCAAAATCATATCTTAATACCTCTGCAAAACTTGTTTTTCTTTTTAATTTTAAGCTAAATTTATTGTTTACACATCAACATAACAAGAGAGATTAAGTAGGAAGGAGATCTCCATCATCTCCTCTGAGAAGAATGGATAATAAAATCAATATAGCTCATTTGGGAGTTCTCTGCTTCCAGAATGGTAGACTTAGAGTAGGAGATATAGATCAAGACGGTTTTATTCTAACTTAAATATGACTTAGGACACAACAACATATCAGACGTGAAAAAGTTAATATGAATCGCTACTTTCCTGTGTGTATGAATATGTATGTGTATGTGAAATACATTGTCAAATATTATTGAGTACCAATTATAAAGCAGGCTGCAGCCCTAAATACTGGGAATATAATGGTAGAGCAGTTGTATTTTCTGAACTGTTGAATAGAATTGAGCTCAGGGTGAGAACAGTAGCCATTTTTAGACTTCAAGTGTCAATCAAAAATAACTATCTGTTTCAATAGAGACAGAGGTTTGAATTCATTTCGAAAGGTTCCTTTGTTTTAGAAAAAATACTTTTAACAGTGATGTGACGGTAAAGCAGTGGTACTATTCTCAAGTAGGAAAAGGCTAGGCAGCGGGAGATAAAATGAACTTCATAATAATGTATACAAGTTTTCTTTACTGTGGTAGGAATTTTATCCTGAAGATTTTATTAATACTGCTCCTTAGTGGAACTAGTTTGTGATTTAAGCTGGAGTCTGTTGGCTGTGAGCAGAGAGTAATTTTATTTATTTATTTTTATTTACACCTCCCTCATATTTGCTTTGTTGGATCTGTTTCCTCCCTTGAGACTAGATAAAGCATACACAGATGCCATAGATTATGTTCAGACCTTCAGGTAGTCAGGATTAAAAGGAGTTAAAAATTCTAGTTCTACCAAATTAAAGTTTTTCTCTCATATTTCCCCTCTCCTATGTTCAATTTTGGCTGAATTTGGGTTTTAAAACCCACACATTGGGACTCATAATGAGTTTCAAATAAGAAAAAGAAACAAGCTATTACTATTTAAATCTTAACTCTAATATATTTTTATTCTAGATACAATGGATAATATTCTGAATTTTTAAATTTCATAAAATATTCCAGGTCATAAAGAGGATAATTTTTTTTAATTTTAAAATTTAAAATTTAAAAAATTTGAAAAAAGAGCATAAGAAGCTATTCGATTTATTTTATGAGACTAATATTGCCACTATCAAAAACTAGGTAAGAGCAGCATAAAAATACAAAAATAAAAGAGTACACACAGCTAACTTTAAATCAATCAAGCAAACATACAACAAAATAAATTCAACACCCATAACTCAATCTCATATATCCATGTGGAGATGTATATCTTAAATAAAAAATTATTAAAATAAGTATATTGGTGTGTTAAAATAATATATTATAGCCAAGTGCATTTCCCACTCATGCCTTGCAATAACAAAATGATCTGACATTAAAAATAATTTTTGTGTATAATATTTATAAATATATTAAGGAAAATGTATTAATCTTAAAGTTCCAGATATATTTGTGAACATTCATTTCTAATGTGTTTGTGTGTTTGCTTGAGAAAGAGGAGAGGAGGAAGAGAGAGATTTTCAGCAAAACTCACACTTACTGAAAAAAATATTAAAAGCAATCAAGATTAAGTAACATAGGCAAGATGACTGCTTTTACTAATACTATTAAATAATAAAAAGACGCTAGGTTTATAGTAAAAGAAATACTATGGAGAAGAAATAAATACATAAACAGTAGGACAGACAAAGTCTTCATTATTTACAGAAAATGTAGTAATCTAGAAAATACAATCAATTGAGAAACATTAAAATAAGAGAATTTAACAATATGAGCAGATATAAGATTAACATACAAATTAACAGATTAATTATGCATCAGCAAAAACCAATTCAAAATAAAAGAAAAAAATTTGATCTAAAATAGCAGCAGGATTCTGGGAAAACATGGCGGAGTGAGAGACGTCCTCAGACCTCACCCTTTGAGACAACAATAAGCTGAACATCTAAAACTGAACAAAAAACACCCAAACTGCACACCAGCACATCTGAGCATGGGATCTGCGCATAAGAGCTACCACAGGTCAGAACCCCAAGTATCGGGCAGTGGACTGGAACAAATAACGAAGCTGCCTGTAGCAGCTGCCTGAGCGTCTTGCAGGAGGAGGGGGAGGGGTAAAGGTGCAGAGAGTTCTCTGCTCAGCCCTGCCTTGGAGTGCTGGGACTTTTCTACATAACTGGCAGCAGGGCTCAGTCATCAGGGCAGAAAGTAGAGAAGTGGGATGGGACCACAGAGAAACAACAGTTGATTTCTACCAGCCCCAGTTGCGAAACCAAGGCTGAGCCACAGCCTCCAACCCCCAACCCAAAGGGCCCTTTCCCCCATACCCTCCAAGACCGATCACCATGGAGCCCCAGGGGAATCAGCAAATGCTACCAAAACTGTTGCTAACAGTGACAGGGACTGAAACTGAGAGTAGTGAGTGTGATTAAAATCTACAAGAAAATAAAAGACGTTAGGCTTTATATAAAGCAGAGATCCAAGAGGCTTAGATGCCACCTACTTGAAACCAAAAGAAAAGCGCCTTCTTTGCAGCAGGCTAAAGAGAGACTTTTATATAATAAATCTTCTTTCTGGAAAAACAACAGAATACACTTCCATTAATGCCCAGGCGGAGAAATAGTCCATTAAACACCATGAACAACCAAGATGACAAGACATCTCAGAAAGAAAGAGAAAAATCTCTAGAAAATGAGCTTACAGACATAGAAATATGCAACTTAAGTGACAGAGAATTCAGGAAGGTACTTCTGAAAAAACTCAGTGAGTTCCGAAACAAGTCATATCAACAATTTCAGAAATTGCAAAAACATCCAGATGAGCAAGGAGATTGAAACCTTCAAAAAGAACCAAGTAGAACTTCTGTAGATGAAGAACACATTGCCAAAGTTGAAAAATGAAATAGCAAACTTGGGAAATAGAGTCGACCAAAGGGAGGAAAATATCAGTGCTATTGAAGGCAAAAATCTAGAAATGAATCAGAAGAAAGAAGAGAGAAACCTAAGAATGAAAAATAATGAAAGAGAAATACAAGAACTAGCTGATACCGTCAGGAGAGGAAACATAAGAATAATGGGCAGGGACTAGAGAGGTGAGGAAAAGGAGCAGGGACTAGAAAGCATTTTTAGACAACTAGTGGATGAGAATTTCCCAAATCTAAGGAATGAGCTGGAGCTTGGAATTCAAGAAGTCAACAGCGCACCCAATTATCTCAACGGAAAAAGGCCTTCACCAAGACACATTGTATTAAAGTTATCAAAAATCAACAACAAAGAATTCTCAGGGCAGCCAGGGAGAAGAAAACGGTACCGTATAAAGGAAAACCCATTAGATTATCATTGGACTTCTCAGTGCAGACCTTACAAGCCAGAAAGGAATGGAATCAAATACCTAAACTATTAAGAGAAAGGAACTACTAGCCTAGAATAATATATCCAATTAAGCTCTCCTTTAAATATGAAAGAGAAATTAAGACTTTTTCAGACATAAAAAAATTGAGAGAATTCTCTGCTACAAGGCCAGCACTACAGGAAATTCTGAAAGGGGTCAGCTCACCTAAAACAAAATAACAACAACAACAACAAAATACATAATTAGGAGTAAAGTGACTATTAGGCAAATAGAAGCAGAGGAGTGCAGCCCTTACTAAGAACAGGACATTATAAGCTTAAATAATAAGAAGAGAATTGCTATAGCAAGATAGTAATGAATGTTCACCATACATAGAACAAAGTGAGATAACAATGACTGAAAAGGGGAGAATTTAAAGATCCAGATTTGCAAAGGGGAAAGGAGATAAGGCACACACAGAAGAAAATGGATGATAGTGTATATATATAACTATCTTTTTCATATTTGTATTGGTAACCACACACCATAGAGTCAGAACTGAAGTATATAACATAAAACAAGAAGAGTCAGAGGCAAAACCCACAAATGCCAATCAAAATAAAGAAAACAGAAACATAAGAACAAGGAAGCAATGGAAACACTGAGCTACCAGAAAGCAAAAGATAAAATGGCTATAAGAAGACCTCATATTTCAATAATCACCCTAAATGTAAATGGACTGAACTCACCAATAAAAAGGCACAGAGTTGCAGAATGGATCAAAAAACAAAACCCAACCATAGGCTGCCTCCAGGAGACACATCTCAACTCCAAAGACAAATATAGACTCAAAGCGGAAGGGTAGAAAATGATATTTCAAGCAAATAGCATTCAGAGAAAAGTGAGAGTAGCGGTACTAATATTGGACAAAATAGACTTCAAAATAAAAAAGGTAAAGAAAGATACTGAGGGACACTTCGTAATAATAAAGGGAACCATGCACCGAGAAGACATAACACTTATTAATATCTATGCTCCCAATCAGGGAGCCCCGAAATATGTAAAGCAATTACTAACAGAACTAATGGGAGAAACAGACCAAAACACTATCATAGTAGGGGACCTAAATACTCCACTGTTGGATATGGACAGATCATCCAAACAGAAAATCAATATGGAAATCACATCCTTAAAGGCACATTAAACCGATTGGACATAATTAACATATACAGAGCCTTCCATCCCCAAACAGCTGCTTATACATTCTTCTCTACTGCACGTGGAACATTCTCAAGAATCGACCACCTACTGGGACACAGAAATAGCCTCAACAAATATAAGGGGGTTGAAATCATACCAACCATATTCTCTGATCATAATGCTTTGAAACTAGAGATCAACTGCAAAAAGAAATCAGGAAGGACCACAAATACATGGAAATTAAACAACATGCTACTGAAGAATATCTGGGTCAGAGAAGAAATAAAAGAGAGATTAAGAGATACATAGATACAAATGATAATGATAGTACAACATATCAAAACTTTTGGGACATGGCAAAAATGGTCATAAGAGGAAAGTTCATATCATTACAGGCCTATCTCCAAAAATAAGAATAAGCCCAAATAAACAACCTATTGCTTCATCTTTAAAAACTAGAAAAGAAAGAACAAATGAGGCCTAAAGTCAGCAGAAGGAAAGAAATATTCAAAAATAGAGCAGAAATAAATGAAATTGAAAACAAAACAAAACAAAACAATAGAAAAATAAATAAGGAGCTGGTTCTTTGAGGAGGTTAATAAAATTGACAAACCCCTGGCTAGACTCACTAAAGAAAAAAGAGAAAGGACACAAATAAATAAAATCAGGGATGAAAAAGGGGAGATTACGACTGACATCGCAGAAATACAAAGAATCATGCAAGAATACTATGAAAAAGTATATTTAATAACCTAGAAGAAATGGACCAGTACTTAGAAAAATACAATCTTCCTAGACTGAATCAAGAAGATCTGGAAAATCTAAAACGACCGATCAGCAGTATGGAAATTGAAACAATCATCAAAAACCTACAAAAAGTAAACGTCCAGGACTAGATGGCTTCACCAGTGAATTCTACAAAACATTCAAAGAAGATTTAATACCTATTCTCCTCAAACTCTTCCAAATAATCGAGGAGGAGGCAATACTTCCTAACTCATTTTATGAGGCCAATATTACTCTGATACCAAAACCTAGTAAAGATAACACAAAAAAAGAAAACTACAGACCAATATCTCTCATGATCACAAAAATTCTAAATAAGATACTAGTGAACCAAATACAGCAACATATTAAAAAGATTATACAAGTGGGCTTTATCCCAGGGGCACAGGGATGGTTATATAAGTGGGCTTTATCCCAGGGGCACAGGGATGGTTCAACATATGCAAATAGATTAATGTGATACACCACATAAACAAATTAAAAAATATGAATCATATGATCATATCAATAGATGCAGAAAAAGCCTTCAACATGATACAGCATTCATTTATGATCAAAATACTTAACAAAATTGGTGTAGAAGGAAAGTACCTTAATATAGTAAAGGCCATATATGACAAACCCTCAGCCAACATTATACTTAATGGTGAAAAACTAAAAACCTTCCTTCTAAGATCAGGAACAAGGCAAGGCTGTCCACTGTTGCCACTGCTATTCAATATAACATTGGAGGTCCTAGCAAGTGCAATCAGGCAAGAGAAAGATATAAAAGCATCCAAATAGGAAACAAAGAAGTTAAACTGTTAGTATTTGCGATGACATGATTCTCTATATAGAAAAACCCTAACGACTCCAAAAGAACACTGCTAGAAATAACAAGGAAATACAGTAGAGTCTCTGGATACAAAATTAATGTTAAAAAATCCATAGCATTCCTATACTCTCAAAATGAAGCGTCAGAAAAAGAAGTAGAAAAAATAATTCCTTTTGCAATTGCAACTAAAAGAATAGAATACCTAGGAATAAATTTAACGAAACATGTGAAGGACCTATATAATGAA
>NW_011888808.1:8745020-8745359 GCF_000151845.1 Pteropus vampyrus | reverse complement strand
TAGGAATAAATTTAACGAAACATGTGAAGGACCTATATAATGAAAACTACAAGACCTTATTAAAAGAAATTGAAGAAGATACAAAAAAATGGAAATATATTCCGTTTTCTTGGATTGGAAGAATTAACATAGTTAAAATGACCTTCTTACGTAAAGCATTATACAGATTTAATGCAATCCCCAGCAAAATCCCATTGGCACTTTTTAAAGAAACAGAACAAAAAATCATCAGATTTGTATGGAAGCACAAAAAACACCAATTGCCAAAGCCATCCTGAGAAAAAAGAATGAGGCTGGAAGCATCACTTCAAATTATACTACAAAGCAACAGTAATCAAA
>NW_011888808.1:8740383-8742600 GCF_000151845.1 Pteropus vampyrus | reverse complement strand
ATTATAAAACAAAACAGTAGGCTCAGGTAAAGTTCAGTGTGATAATTAACTGTGACAGTGGCATTTTGAGATATTAGAGAATAAACAGATCAATAAATTATTTTAAAATAACTGGCTATTTGAAAAATAAAAATACAAATCTGTAAAACACCGTTCACCAAAATAAATTAAGTTCCTGATGAATTTAAGGAAAAATAGACAAAAAAAACTTTATTAGAAGAAAATGTAGAAAAATAAATTTATAACATTCAGTAGCAAATATCATCTTAGACACAATATAAACTGCAAAGCAAAAGCAAAAGTTAAATTTCATTGATCAATTATGAACTTCTGAGCCCCAAATAAATATCATTTTAAAAGTTCAAAACCAAGAGTTTGATAAGGAATATTTCAAATATTTTAACAGGTCAAAAAGAAAAAAACAATACATCTGAATGAAAAATGAAGTAAAGAATGAGAAGTGACAGTTTACTGAATAGGATATTTTAAGTATTAATAATAAGATGAAAACATGTATAATTTTGCTGGCACTCAAGAAAATCACAACTAAAATAAGAAATGCCCTTATTTGGCAATCAGCATGACAAAAAATTGAAACTTTGAGTATAACCAATGTAGGTAAAATTTGATATAAATGTTGTTGTATAAATATTGATAGGCATGTTGGAGGGTTATTTAACAATACTTATTAAAATTCCACATATTTGTGTCTCTGCACTTACATATATGTTCAAAGCAATATTCACAAGAATGATGGTGACAGAGAGATTTGAAGTAACTTTAAAATTGAGATAAATGTAAGAAATTATCTGTTAAGCGATTAGTTGAGTAAACCACACAGACACATATTCTATGGAATCTAATACAATGGTTAAAAAAATTAGGAGATATGTACATATATTTATAAAAATATTATCAATATATTTCAAAAAGTTCTATTTGCTTCTATATGCCACACATTGACCTAAGAACATATTATATTAATAGGAGCAATCCTCTTCAAAATCTATGAAGCAAAAAATATTATACTCATTTCGCAGATGGAAATAATGAGTCACAGAGAAATTATTTTCTAAAAAAGAAACAACATTATATTTTTTCTTTGATGTAAAGTATGTAATTATACTGAATAATCTAGAAAGAGAATAGTAAACTGATAATGGTCATTATCTTTATAGAGCGGAGCTAGATTTGGGTGTAGTACTTGTAGGAAATCAGCTTTACCCATACTGATTGACTATTTTTTTTAACAAAATCATTTGTTTGATTAATAATTTTTAAAATGTATTTAATATAAGGGATGTAGATCCATGAAAAGTAGTTTACTAAGTTGTATCCTAAAAAAATTCTTTGTTTATCTGGGAAATAATCTTAAATGTACACCTTATATATTTTAAAATCAATTAAAATTCATGTTCTGTGTAAATAAATTCTAATTTATTCTTGAAATAATGTAAATGTTAAAAAAGATAGAGTAAAATATATCTCAGGACAAAGGTCTCAGTACTTTTAGATATCCATATTTGCATGTACTCTATTTAAACAAATGAAGCCTAAATTTAAGTACTTGTAAGGATTAGGAAATAGCAGCTTTTGTTTAATTAAATAATTGGGGAAGTGCCCATAAAAACAAAATGATGGAGGTATGTCAAAGAGCTTCCAATAGCAGAAGCCACAACAAAACACATAACATACTATTGGATCATAACTCAAAGTATGAAATAAATATTTATGAGTTCATTTTAATATAAAGAAATAATCAAATAATTGAATAAATGGAAAAGAAAAAATCTGAAGTAGAAGAATTCCAAATGAATTATATAGGTACCTGTCCCTCAAGGAAGTGGAACTTCATTCTCCATCCTTTAAGTGTGGCTGGAGCTTAGTGATTTGCTTCAAAACAGTAAAGTAGGGAAAGGAGAAAACAAAAACAAAAAACTTTAGAGTGGAGAAACCTGGCAAACCCTATCTCAGCCAGGTGATTGGGTTATCATCATCAGTGTTAAATCATGTTGAAGTATTCACACTTAATCTGGTAAGATAAAAATGACACTTCCCCTCTGCAGTCTTAGTCCTCCAATCCTATACATTTATTTTTTTCTAACCATGAGACGAACATCAAACAAATCCGAACTGAGGAACAGTTTTCCTGAGTAGTACTCCTCAAAACTCTTAGTAATTGAAAACAAGGAAAATCTGAGAAACTTTCTCAGTCCA
>NW_011888808.1:8711315-8740333 GCF_000151845.1 Pteropus vampyrus | reverse complement strand
CACCTTATATATTTTAAAATCAATTAAAATTCATGTTCTGTGTAAATAAATTCTAATTTATTCTTGAAATAATGTAAATGTTAAAAAAGATAGAGTAAAATATATCTCAGGACAAAGGTCTCAGTACTTTTAGATATCCATATTTGCATGTACTCTATTTAAACAAATGAAGCCTAAATTTAAGTACTTGTAAGGATTAGGAAATAGCAGCTTTTGTTTAATTAAATAATTGGGGAAGTGCCCATAAAAACAAAATGATGGAGGTATGTCAAAGAGCTTCCAATAGCAGAAGCCACAACAAAACACATAACATACTATTGGATCATAACTCAAAGTATGAAATAAATATTTATGAGTTCATTTTAATATAAAGAAATAATCAAATAATTGAATAAATGGAAAAGAAAAAATCTGAAGTAGAAGAATTCCAAATGAATTATATAGGTACCTATCCCTCAAGGAAGTGGAACTTCATTCTCCATCCTTTAAGTGTGGCTGGAGCTTAGTGATTTGCTTCAAAACAGTAAAGTAGGGAAAGGAGAAAACAAAAACAAAAAACTTTAGAGTGGAGAAACCTGGCAAACCCTATCTCAGCCAGGTGATTGGGTTATCATCATCAGTGTTAAATCATGTTGAAGTATTCACACTTAATCTGGTAAGATAAAAATGACACTTCCCCTCTGCAGTCTTAGTCCTCCAATCCTATACATTTATTTTTTTCTAACCATGAGACGAACATCAAACAAATCCGAACTGAGGAACAGTTTTCCTGAGTAGTACTCCTCAAAACTCTTAGTAATTGAAAACAAGGAAAATCTGAGAAACTTTCTCAGTCCAGAGGAGGCTAAGGACATATGATGACTAAATGCTATATAGTATTCTGGATTGGATTCTGGGACAGAAAAAGGACATTAGAGAAAGATTAATGGGTAGCGTAGTGTTTATTCAGAATGTATCAATGTTGGTTCATTACGTGTGATAAATGTACCATGATAGTATGATACGTTATTTGTAGGGCAAGCTAGTTATGGGGTAAATGGAAAGTTTGCATGTCTTCACAACTTTTATATAAATCCAAAAGTATTCTAAAGTAAAAAGTTTATTTATAAAATGGTTTAAAATTTAGTCATACTTTGGCGTCATCACCATCTGAATGTGTGTGGACTTGCAGTACACTTCATGGTAGATACAGGTGTATAAATATAAATGACTAGAGATAGGAATACTTACTAACAACAGAAAATAATGTGGTCATTTATTTTTAAAATATATCATTCATGTTTGTTTTGAGGTTTGCAAATATTTAAGATCAAAATAGGTGAAGTGAAAGTATTAATTGTGGGTTTGATCATCTGATATCTATTTTTAATTAATATTGTGACACATTTTGGAGTCTACAAGTGTTTACTCCTACTGTAGCCATAATATAATCTCCCACTAAAAGTCTATAAGTCTAGGAATTAAATTAATGTTCAAATGCCACGTATCGGACATTCATGAAATTGGTTACCTCATTAACCTAAGTAATTGTTTGGGCTGCTAAATGAGATTGTTAGAGACTTTAGATGCATTTGTCCATGTATTTGCTCTCAACTTCTGTGGGTCATACACAAATCTACTTACTTTTATTAAAATTTCTAAATGACAAAAAAGAGAGATAAAAAATTGTTAGGAAATAATGTTATTATTAAATATTATCTGAATGTATAAACATAAAACACAAATCTTCCACTGGAATGAATAATGGATGTTTTCAGAGAGGAATGTCAGCCTTTCCTCTGTAACTGTGAAATTGTCCTGTAAAAATTGCTTGTGTGAAAGAGCTTGTGTATAATTTTTTTTCATTTACCTACTGTTGATCAAATAAAAATGTGAAAATAACGCTGAATTGAAATAATATTGAAATTAACAAAAATCCCACTTTTTTTCTCTCCAACCAGCCCTTCTCTTTTTTTTTTTTTCAGTTGTGTTAAGATCTGCAATATTTAAGTGGGTATCTACTTGTATATTCAATTATAATAAATATGGAGATATGAAAAGACACTGATTTTTTAAAAAAAATTATTTACATTCTCTTTATAAAATGGGAAGAGGACATTGATCTTAGGAAAGATAAAAGGTTACTTGAATTATCTCTCCTTTCTCTCTGTGTCTCTCTCTCTGTCTCTCTGCTACTTATGTGACAGCTACAGAGTTAATATCATTTTTTATTACCTGTTACTAAGGTGGTATACTGATGCCATAAATTCCCTGCCTAAAATATTTGTCCCTTACCATGACAGCCTACTCCAGTGGACTTCCAATTGCCAAGATATGCATCTGAGGGTTTTATATGAAATCCTCTCTCCCTCCATGGTCACACTGATGTGCCAGAGAATTACACTTCTTAGGCATAACAAACCGTAAGAGGAACAAGAGTTGGTATATAAATACACCAGTTTCTCTCCCCTTACCTCTAGGATAGAAAAATCCCAAGACATATGTTTACATCATTTTTCATAATTTCTCCATGTGGTTAGATTCTAGATGATCGCTGTGGTTGTTGGCTTCCTACTCTTTCCCACATCAACTCTACACTATTCTGAGATTGTTTTCCACATTTCCCAAATAAACCTCTGGCATTTGAATCCTTATCTTGGAATCTGCTTTCGAGGGGCCAGGCATTAAGAAAGTTTGTCTGGGTACTGTGGAAAAGAAACTAGATGAGAACAATAAAGTGGTTTGCTTCTAAATAAGTGAAATCTTAAGTCCGAGCAATTATTTATATGCTACCAATGAGAAAAACAAAACATTCACAAAACACTGTTTTTCCTTTGATGTGTCATTTGCTATATCACTATATCTAGATATTTCCTTAAAGTTTCTAACACTTGAATATTTTATTATCTGTCACCAGTAGCATCTTGTTAATTTAAACATGAGATATACTATACAGGAGCAATTAAGCAATTTACGTAACACTGTAATATTAATTGAACAAGTTTTCATGTGTCTTAATTTAGTATTTTTAATACTTTTCTGACAAGGAGTACTATTTTTTTTTGATAAACTCAAAAGCAATACCTGCTTTGATGAATAAACAATAGACTACAATGGTATCATTAACTGTGTCACAAAATGTGCAGAATTTCTTGAAAGAGAAAAGAAGACAGAAAATACCAAACGGGCATGAAGCAGACCCTGTCCCTTAGAACTTCCAAGGGAAGGACTCTCTCTGAATAACTAGTATATTAATTATATTAGTCCTGAACTCACCACCAGGAAGTGGAGGAACTTATGTTCGAATGCCCAGTGAAGGAGGGCATATTAAAGCAATATACATTGGATCACTCTGCATTTATTCATTCATTTACCAAATATTTGCTAAACACACCTTTTGCACTTTGCTACTTTATGTGACTGCACTCTAATCTATAATTTGAAGTTTTTTTCAGTGAGAATTTATTTATGTCTACTAAGTAAACTTTGAAAGTAAACTACTAATTTCAAAACTTCAAAGACCACTTATCCATTGCAAAGAAAAGTTTATTCTCCATGGGTTGAGTGGAAGCTGTATCTCTTCTGGATTATTGTTGTTGCAGATGATAATCCCCAGCATACTGGGGTTCATAGAAGTTTAGAAAATAATCAAAAAATATTTGAAAGACAGTTTCAGAAAAGTCTAAAGTGGATATTGTGACAGATGCAATATTTTATAATAATAATAGTGTTAATGATGTTATGCTATTAATAACTGTTTCTGCTTATTGTGCAGTAATTTTAGCCAGATATTCTTCAAGGCACTTTACTTATCATCTTATTTAATTCTCAGACTCACACTATAAGATAGCTGTTTTTAGACCATTTTATATATGGAAAAACTGAAGTTCAAAGCAGTAAAGTAAATTTTCTGAGACAACAGCAGGTCAAACACAGGAGCATCTAACTCTAAAGCCCATACTCCTTAACAGTTATTGATGCCTAAATAATCATTTTGAGGTTTAAAAAAGATTTACTAAATGACATAAGCACATTTCTGAATAAATGATTAAAAAACTAATAGCAGACACTTGAAAATTCAGGATTTTATGGAGACAATTTGTATCAATATTGATAATAGAAAAGACAAAGGAATCTCTAAAATTATAAAATTATTTCTCTAACTTAATGATCTTCACATCCTTATTTTTCTTAGTGACACTTTTCTCACCTAAAAATTTAGTGTTTTTTGCCTCTAGTATACATTTGCTATGGAAAAAAAGAGGAAATGCATGGATTTTTAAAGAAGAAAGCACATTTTCTTCTAAAAGAAAGTATAATTTTCTGACTTGGCTGTGGGAAGCATCTATCTAAACTAGTATCTCAATATAAATTTGTTCCTTATAAATGTCTAACTTGGGAATCATGTGATTAATTTGAGTCAAGTAAGCTCTCTTCATTATAAAAATTACTTCTTATACTTGGTGACATGAAATGACTACTTTTTTTTCAGCCTTCCTCTACATTTGCAGCCTAAACCAGATATTTAAACTACACCTTCTCTAAGACTGTATTAATATTAACTAATATATCCTTATAATTCTTGTGTCACTGGGAGACATTTATTCACCATATTGTTTCTATGTTATTTGGCTATCTAAAGTTATTTGACATAATAAGTGAGTTTGTAAAAGTCTTTAGGATTGTATCATTTAATGGAATTTTTGTATGTTCATTTATATTATTTTATCTTGGCTGATTCAATAATTCATTAGGGAGAACTGTTTTTGGAGTTGCTAACACAGGAAAAGAAAATGAGAAAGATGGATCACCCCTGAGTAAAAACCTTATTAACAACTATTCAATGAATTTAATCCTTTCTGGAATGCTGCCACCATTTATTTTTTGGCATGCCGACATATTAAATTTTATACTTATACTTTTCATGTACACACTAGAAACATTATTCTAATTATCAGAGCACTTGGGAATATTCAACCTGAACTGACCTGAGCTTCTACTATAAAAAGGAATGGGATATAACATTAAAAATTATCAGTCTATTATTAAGAGATAAAAGAAGCAATAGAGATACTCATAAGTGAGCTAAAATATGCTCATCAAAGATTAGGCAGTCTTAACTGCTACCAATGATTGTTGTTCACATAGTGACACTAGGAGGAAGATATGTCAGTTGCTTTCAGCCGAAATATTGAACTTTTCCAAAATGACTAATTAAGAAATTCAAGTTCAGAACTGAAAATTCCACTTGAGTAAGAATGTGCATAGTTGTATGCCACTGAATTTGAATTCATAGATTTTTGTATGAAATACAAATGCCACAATCATAATTATAATTATATATATTGAAACTGTACTTAAGAAAGATACTTGATAAAGAAAATAGTGACTGGATAAGTAAAATGAACAAGTAAATTATAGGCAATTTTTATATAGTTTAAATTATTAAGTACCATCTATTAACAAATCAAAGCAGTGACTAATATATTTAAAAATGTATAAAATGTGGTCTAGCTACTGCATTAAATTGGGGATTAATAAAAGTTGACATAAAATACAAGTAACAATAGAAAATAAAAGTATCCATAAAGATGTGCAAATACATTCCTATCCTTACTCAAATTTTTGAAATCAAATAGAATTTAAATTAATTCATTTACATCTTTATTAAACAAGGCCAGCTTATATTTAGTTTTAGAGAACAAAGAGGGCTGATCAATGAAAGAGTTAATTTCAGGTGGATCTGAGGGAAGGGTAGGATTCCAAAAGGAAAAAAATGGAAGAATATTCTAGGAAGAAAAAAATATTAGAATGACTCAATTCATAAAGATTTGCTGAGCTTTGTTGTATGTGTAAAAGAGTTGGAAATTTTTTACCTGCATTTTATAGCTGTATCCCATACATACTAATTTTTATTGTCACTTTATTTTCAAGAAAATCTCCAAATTTGCTTTGTATTTCTCCTTTGATTCAAAAGGTTATTTTTATTTGCCAGTAAAAGGGCCTTTTCACTTCTGATATGTTATTAATGTTGATTTAGTTTTACTGTGCTCAGAGAACGCTGTTTCTGTTACTTTGATTCTTTGGGAACTATGGAGGTGTATTTTTGTGTGTGTGGTCTAATGTATGGGAAATTTTAATGAATGTTCAATAAACATTTGAAAAAATAGATTTTCATCATAGTTTAAATATATATAAATGTATATACTACATACTTTTGATTGTTTTTTCAGATTATCTACATTTACCAATATTTTGTTCATTTTATTGTGAGAGGTGCCGTAAAATCTCTGTGATCAGTGGGTCTCTGTCTAGCTCTCATTGCACTACCTGTTGTTTCTGCTCTGAAAATTGTTGCTGCATTTTTTTGGCTGGGGACATAATTAGCCATCACTTTTTATTTGCTTTATCCTAGCACATAATATACATACAGAAATGTGAACAAATCATAAGGGCAATGTTGAATTTATTTTAACAAAGTGAGCACATTGGTGCAGTATGCAATCAATAAATAGACCATCACCATTTCCCAAGAAATCTCTTGGCCCCTCCTAGTCATTAATGACTGCCCTTAGGTGGCTTTGAAAATTGTTTAACTTTTTCTGTTTTTGAACTTTGTGGAAATTACATAGAATTATGACATTTTTTTCTTACCTAACATGATATTTGTAGGATATGTCTATATTTCATATAGCAATAATTTGTTCATTATCATCGGAGATGTAGTATTCCATCAGTTGCTGAGATGTTGAGATGGGATGCTCAGATCTTCCTTTAGGGAGGACTTGCTGCCACTGTAGGGAGCACTATCAGCAAATGGCCTCCAGCGATCATCTTCTACACGTTCTGTTTCAGCTGGAGAATTTTCTCACTTAGGTTATACGCTTCCTGGGACAGTTCAGATCCAGTTACTGAATATAACAGAAGTTACAAAGTCCTCACTATTTTCAATCCAATTTAGACAACTCTAATGGGTTTCCTCTATGCCTAAGATCCCCGTCTGTTTCAGACTGAGGCTTTGTTGTTCCTGCATCAAAGGTCCACTTCTCTCTGTTCAATCAGTACTTCCTTTCACTTCTTTCATAGGTATTGATCCCTAGTAAACATCTTGCAGTCCAAATTCCATCTCAGAATTTCCTTCCAGACAACTTTAACTGTGATATCGTTATTGAATACTCTACTGTAGAAGGGTGTCTGGATCGTCCTCAATTATTGGCTATTACTAATGGAGCTACTAGGAACATTCCAGTATATTTCTTTTGGGTATATATCTAGGTGTGGAATTGTTGAATAATGGATTATTTGTTTGCTTAGGTTTAGGAAATATATTTTTATAAAATGCTGATGCCAGTTTACCACTGGTGTATGAGAATTCCACTTGTTCAATGTCTTCACCAAATCTGGGTACTTTTAGTCTTTTATATTTTAGATTTTTTAGTGTAATGATATCTCACTCTAGTTTTAATTAACATTTAATTATGACTAATGCAATTCAGCAAAATTTCAAATGTTTACTGGATATTTATGTATATATATTATATACATAAAATGAAGTAGCTTTTCAAATTTTTTTTCTTTTTGCCAATTTTAATTGACTTGTTTGTCTTTTTCTTATTGATTTTTAGAGCCCTTCATTATTCAGGATGTGAGTCTCTTTTTGAATATATGCATTGCAAATGTTTTCTCCTCACCTGTGGTTTACTTTTACATTCCCATAATAGTGATTTTAATTAACAGAATTTTTTAAAATTCAATCTAATTATGTTTTTCCTTTAAGTTAATGATTTTTGTTTTTAATTTCACAAATGTTTCTCACTCTGAGGAAATTATGATGTTGTTCTTTTTTCTCCTAAAAATTTTATAATTTAGCTTTGTAAATACTATAAGGTAGTCATTAAGATCTATTATTTCCACATAGAAATCCATTTTATCCAACACCTCTTATTGACATTTTTCAATTTTTACCCACTGCTTTGCAGTGCAGCCTTTGAAAATGACCATGCCTATGTCTCTGTAACTTGTCTGACTGACTTGTTTTTCTATCCTTATACTGTAGTTTTATATAAGTTAATATCTAATTGTGTTAGTGTCCCAGGTTTCTAAAAGATTCTCTTGTCTATTTTCATTTATATATGAATTTTAATAAATTCTTCAACTTTGGTACAAGAACTGATGGTATTTTGATTGATAATAGATTTAGTCTACGGATATGTTTGAGAGGAATTGATATAGTAGAATTATTAATTGTTTAAAACCCTGAGAACTGTCTTCTTCCCTTTATGTAAGCTTTTCAAATCTTCTTTTTATAATATTTTGTATTTTTCATGCAGAAATTAGCAATTAGATTTATTTTCTACATCTCTGGTGGGTTTTTATTCTCTTATAAATCTGATGGTTTAAATAAAATCATTAGCCATTTTAATACATTGATCTTATATCTAGCAGCATTGATAAATGTATGTATTGTTTCTAAAAATTATCTTTAGAATCTTTTTTATTTTTCTCATACACAGTCACTTTATCTGTGAAAGTAACAGTTTTGTTTCTTTCCAACTCATTTGTAAAATTTAGGTATTCTTTGTTTGGCCTTTCCCTTTTAGAATTTCTCCATCATTTTCAGTAGTCATGATTTTCCAGGCTTTGGTTTTCTAAACCAGAAAATTATTTTTCCACTTATACCCCTACTATCTTCTGTGTATACCACGCTGAGTGCATAGGCTAAATGCCACAATGACGAATCTTATTTAATACAGCCACCTCTATCTTCAAAGAATGTACTCTTTACTAGCATCTGTCTGTTTCTCTCCACTCTTCAGTACTTTTCAGGTAGTTGCTTTTGTATTCTGTCCATGTATGATAGTCATCTTCTGCAGGGGAGTTATCCAATAGACTTAGTCCGGCATTCCCAGAAAAGGAAATCCTTATTATCTTTTTAATGTCCAAAAAAATTTGTGGCGATATCTTCTCAATACTGATATTTCTAGTCTATAGTTTCTTCTTTATACCTTTACACTTGCCTGACTTTATATGTAAGTTTTTAATTTATAATTTTAAATACATCATTTCATTATTTTCTGTAAGGTTGTGTTTTTTTCTACTGGTTTGCTAATTTTCAGCTAACAGTGAAACTGATAACTTCATAAAATACCCTTAGCCTTATCTTTTGTTGTTGTTATTACTCTTCACTATTATTAAGGTTGAAATTATCTAGTAATCTTTTCTTTACCAAATAGTTCATTTCCTCCATAATTTAATTTGAAATATTATCATTTACTCTCAAATTCTATATGCAATTAGCAATTATATACCACCTTTGTTTGAAGTTCAAAATATAGGATGGGCAAAAATAGTGAAAAGTGAATTAATGCAGAAGTGTCTTAATTTAGTGCATGGGAGAAAAAAAGCTTACAATTGCTTGAACATAAGTTGTACTTAGAATAATTGCAATAGATACAAATAGAAAAATGGTTTAAGACCATATTATAAAAGGCACTGTGTTCTGTATTTTACGATTAAATAACGTATTTTAAGATCTTTGGTGGTTTTAATAAAGATAAAACTGAAAAATCTAGGTGGTTTTCTAGAAAAAAAAAATTGTAGATAACACTTGGTCTTTTCCTTCAAACTTCTCCATGTCCTATTTTCTCTGTTTTTAGAAGTTCTCTCTCTAAAATTGTGTTCCTCAGAAGCAGATCCTTAGGTTAGAATTCATTTGTATGTAATAAATTAAGGTAAGAGAAGGGGAACAAGCCAAACAAAAGCGCAGTTTTAGGCAACGTCCTAGCCTCAGAGATAAATTCCACCAGACACTTTTTCTTTCTGGCTCTGGAAACAAGAGCTGAGCTTGTACTGGCATTCGTCATTGATTGAGTAAAAGATGGCTGTGAGTTGCCTCTGCTCTCTGTGCTTATAAAAGAGTCTCCTCTGGTATCCACTGAGCAGTTTCTCAAAAACAGTTGCAGCTGAGGGCTTGCTTATAAACTGATACACACTATAAAGTAGAGCAAGTATCACTTAGAAAAGATACAAGGGATCTGAGGGTCCTGAGCTGAACACCAATAGCTTCTGCTATACTAATCTTAACTATCCAGTTCCCTCTGCACCAATGCTCTATACCCCCACTGAATCTTAGATATTTTAGAGTTTACTCTTTATGAATAGTTAGAAGTGCAAATGTTAGTGAGTCTATTTTATTAATGTTTTTATCTTTCTCATCATATATATGAAGATACTGGCTTTGAAGAGACTTAAAATGCTTAATTATATCATTATAACGAGTATAAATAATTTGTTATTTCAAGTTAATATTTTAACATTGTTAAACTGGGTTTGTTGTTTAATAATGTAACCAAAATTGATTTTACTATAAATAAAATGAAACATAAAGGTCTTGAGGATTTTATAAAACTCTAGCTTCTAAAAACCAAATAGTATCAGGATTAATTAGTTAATGACAGGCTTATATAAATTCAGTGAATAGGTCTTTTCACAATTCTATGCTGCAATCTTTCTTAATTCCAAATAACTATTGCTGAAAGCATCATCATCTGAAATCTAACCATTGGATGCTTTTGTGTGGTGCTTGGGAGCACAGGGGAACAAAGGAGAAGGTGCTTATTTCTAAGATAGGAATAAGTTTATTAATGCTGCTTATATTTTAATTAGAATAGATCTTTTTAGTGTATCTGTGAATTCCTATATATTATCTATGCTGTTCTAGTTCACTTTGATATTCTAAAATATAAGCAGCAGGATTCAAAGGTTGTATTATTAAAATTCTTTAATCTACATGAACTAGGATATGATGGCTTAATAGTAAATAAGAGAAGTTCCTATAAAGAGAGCAATCACTAAAAATTTAGCTGAATTTCACTAAACTATAAAAACTTTTAATTTTAAAAGTAGGCCAAAAATGTCTCAAGATTAGATTTTAATAAAGGGTTGCAAATACCATATTCCTCTAAATTTTGATGCAGCTAGCAAAATTGTAAGAATCTGAAAATGAAGAATATTTTCAAATAAAGCTATATGATTATTTGTGAACATGTAAGTAAAAGAAGTCTTGTCCTGAATTCATTTAAAAATCTTGGAAAGTATTTTATTTTACCTGAATCTGTCTACATATTTCTGGTTATCATTACATATTTCTTCTTATGTATGGTTCAAAGAAAAGAATATATTTATAACTTTGAAAATATACTTGAAAGGTGATATTAGATAACAGTTGTTGACATTGGTTTTAGCCAGTGCTTAAGAGCAAAAAATGTTCAAGCTCTCCATATGGTGACAACCCAAGCCAATGTATTCAAACTATTATGAAAAATATACCTGTTGTCTCCTATTACTGGACTCTACAGCTATGACTTCTGGGTACAAGAAAAGTTACTTAACTCTGTAAACACCTCAGTTATTTACACTGATTATGACTACATCAGTAGGAAATAAAATGACTCCACCCTATCCTCCCAAATATTGAACTTCCTGGCTCAGTACAATCTCTTTTACTGATGCGCCAAGTCTCTCCTTTTGAATTTTCAGTATTTATTTACTAAACAATCATTTTCACATCCCTCCCCTGTCCTTTTAAAAAGTTCATCTAATTAGACCACTCATTATTCTACATCTCATTACTATTTATTTCACATGAATGTGAGCTTTATTCTGTGAAAGAGAAGAGATTACAAACATTTGAGAGAATGATGGTGATGGTAATAGAAATCCAAGGTGAGAGATCTGCACTTTAATTTTAATAAGGTTGAGGAAAATGGAGGACACAAGATGGTAGGAAAAACACTCTTTTATATAATCTGGTTATGGGAAACAGAAGAACAGGCTTCACAGGGATTCACGCAGATGAGCCATATTGGAAAGATGCTCTCTGTCTGTGGAGTACCAAAGAAGGAAAAAGCCTTATGGTTATGTATTGCTCCAGCGTATCATTTCCACAGAAATTTTCTACAAATATGTGACCTAAGAAAATTCAACTTATTTATTAATTAAAGAAGAAAAACTAGTCCACGAGGGAAAATGTAGTAAGCCTCCTCAAATTGTATCAAAATCAATTAATACTGACCAGGAGAATGTTTCACAGAGAAAATGAAAATCGGAGACAAATATACTTATATAAATAGAAGTTAATTTTATGTGTCTAATTGGCTGTACCATGGTACCCACATATGTGGTCGAACATCAGTGAAGGTATTTTTTAGATGAGTTAACAGTTAAGTCAGTATACTTTGAGTAAGGTGGATTAACTTCCATGTGAGTGGGCCTCATCCAATCAGTTGAATGCCTTGAGAGAATGATTGTGGTCCCCTGAGGAAGAAAAAAGTATGTCTTCACTTTCAACCTGCAACAGTAACTCTTCTGTGAGTCTGTATTCCTTAACCTGCTTTGGTTCTACTGGCCTCCCCAATCCCAGGAGCTGATTTCTTAAAATTAATCAATCAATCAATCATTCTCTCTCTCTCTCGCTCTCTCTCTCTCTCTCTCTCACACACACACACACACACACACACACACTCTCTCTCTCCCTATATAGGAAAAAGAAAAGGAAGAAAAAAGAAAAGGAAAGGGAAAGGACACATTTTCAAAGCTATATTGTATGATAAACTTTTTCTAAAAAGGAAGTTATGTTCTGTATTTGACTTGGACTTTTATTTTTGTCACACATTTCAATGAATTGAAAAATACTCTATGCACACAAACGAAATCATTTAAAGCTGATTTAATTTAGTCAACCAATTGTTGACAAAAGGATGTGCCACTTTTTAGAATATTGTTTCATGTAGATGTAATTGTTTTGTGCTTTGAGTGATTACAATATCACTGTATGATCTGAAAATATGTTTTGGCAATGTAAGATATTTCAACATTGCCTAATTTTTAATATGATAAACACTATAACTGATAAAATGGTTATTATTTCAACAGCAGAAGGCTTTTCAGAGTAGATATTAAACTTGTGAAAGGAAAGTGAAGAATTTGATAATACCTTAGGCTTCTTTTCTGCAAACTCTTTTTTTTTGTATGAAAGGTACACATTTGGATAGCATAATTTTCATCCTTGGTTAGAAAAACCTTAATTTAATTGCAGTGTTTTTTAATAAAAAATAAATGAGTTTGAACTCCATTTAAGGAGTTGGATATTTATGAGGAAATGAGCTTTAGGAAGGCTCAAGGGGAAATGTCAGTACCTGATCAAGAAGGATGGAAATGTCATTTTGCATTTTAAAAAACATGATCACGACTTTGCTGTGAAATTCACAAAACCTTTTATGGAAAGGGAAAACTTTACTTGATTAAGTGGCACCAGGCATAAATGTATATCAAATCGTAACTACAGCGCCTACCAGAGAAATGTTCATTGACGTCCAGGGAAGACAAGCCTTTTAATATTGCAGTGCCATTTGCACTTATATTTGAGTGGAAATGCACCACAAGGACCACAACATTAAGCTCTGTCAATTCTTGAATTTAAATTGTCTGCATGAATAAGCACCATTTTCTAATAATAGCTAGAAAGCCTGTTTTCAGTTGTAAACACTTTTCCTTTTGATGAAAAAATACTATTTATGTCCTTAAGAAGTGTGAATACCCCTTGTAACTCCACTTCCTTTAGTGTTTAGTTATATCAAGACTAAATTTATGGTCAATAAACTGAGCAGTTTGATGTAACAGTATGACTAAATGAGTACTTTTCACATCATATCCACTGATTACCTATCTGTGCACATATCATTGTAGAAAACTTAGCCACATAAACAAACACATATACCTGCAAGGAAGGTTGGAAAACACAGTCTTTATTATGGCTGCCCAAATGCTCTGCTAACATGTGTATAAGTTCAGAAGAAGAAAGGAAACATGAATTTCTTTAGAATAACTTGTTTTTCTGTTTATTTTTTTAGAGATATTGGTAATGGGTTTGTGAATATCATTTTAAAGATTATTTATATAATAATTTGTATAATAATTAGTTCCGCTAATCCAATCATGACCTTCTCCAGGTTTAGACTTGTATTAATCATCATTTTTTCTCAGTGCATTGTGATGTTCATTCATTTTAATACATGCTCAAAAATTCATTGACTTCTGTTGTTAAATATTTTTAAAAGTTTTATATGCACATGATGAGAACTACTCCAAAAAATTCTAAGATAAATAAATAGAAAGTGAAACATTAGTTTTAAATCTTTCTATTTTTATTTGTTTTGATTTTTACCACCAAACTACAAATAATATGTACATTTATGAGAGAAGAGGTACTAGCTATTTTTTAATTGTTTTTATTTTTCAATTACAGTTGACATTCAATATTACTTTATATTAGTTTCAGGTGAACAGCATAAGGGTTTAACATTTATATGATTTGTGAAGTGATCCCCAAATTGTTTGGTACCCAATTGGCACTATACATAGTTATTACAATATTATTGACTATATTCTCTATGCTGTACTTCACACCTCATGACTATTTTGTAACTACCAATTTGTACTTTTTAATCCCTTCACCTTTTTCACTCAACCCCCTCAACCACCCTTCCATTGGGCAACCATCAGCTTTTTCTCTGAATCTATGAGTTTGTTTTGGTTTTGTTTGTTCATTTATTTTGTTATTTAGATTCCACATATATGTGAGCGCATATGGTATTTGTCTTTCTCTGTCTGACTTATTTTACTTACCATAATACCGTCTAGGTCTATCCATGTTGTTACAAATGACAAGGTTTCCTTCTTTTTCATGGCCAAATAGTGTTCCATTGTATATATGTACCACTCCTTTATCCAGTCATCTGTTGATGGACACTTAGGTTGCTTCCATATCTTGGCTATTGTAAATAGCAATGCAGTGAATACAGAAGTGCATATATCTTTTTGAGTTAGTATTTTGGATTTCTTCAGATGAATATCCAGAAGTGGAATTGCTGGGTAAGGTAGTTCTAGTTTTAATTTTATGAAGAACCTCCAAACTGTTTTTCATAGTGGCTTCACTAATTTGTAATCTCACCAACAGTGCACAAGTGTTCCACATCCTTGCCAGCATTTGTTTGTTGAATTATTGATGATAGCCATTCTGACAGGTGTGTGATGCATTTCTCTGATGATTACTGACGTTGACCATGTTTTCATATGTCTATTGTTCATCTGTATATCCTCTTTAGAGAAATGTATATTCAGGTCCTCTGCCCATTTCTTAATTAGATTTTTGGTTTTTGTTCCTTTTTCTGGTGTTGAGTTATATGAGTTCTTTATAAATTTTGGATATTATCCTGTTATTGGGTGTATCATTGGCAAATATCTTCTCTCGTTCAGTAGGTTGTTTTTTCATTTAGTTGATGGTTTCCTTTTTAGTTTGACGTAGTCCTACATGTTTATTATTTCTTTTGTTTCCCTTGCCCGAGGAGGTATATCAGAAATATTATTAAGAACAATGTCAGAGAGTTTATTGCCTATGTTTTTTTCTAGGAGGTTTATGATTTCAGGTCTTACATTTGTCTTTTTGAATTTATTCTCGTATATGGTGTAAGAAGGTAGTCGTTTCATTTTTTTGCACATATTGCTCCAGTTTTCCCATTTATAGAATAGACTATCTTTATCCCATTGTATATTCTTGTCTCCTTTGTCATAGATTAAATGAACATATGGACATGGGTTTATTTCTATGCTCTCTATTCTGTTCCATTGACCTATGTGTGTATTTTTATGCCAGTCTCATGCTGTTTTGATTACTATAGCCTTGTATAGCCTATATCATGCTAACTGATATCATATACTATACTTTGTTCTCCTTTCTCAAGATTGCTGTGGCTATCTGGGGTCTTTTGTGGTTGCATAATAATTCTAGGATTATTTGTTCTAGTTCTCTGAAAAATACCATTGGTATTTTGATAGGGATTACACTGAATCTATAAATTGCTTTGGGGGCATTTATTCTATTAATACTAATGGCAACCTCACTATTGCAACCAAGTTCTCTGAATTATACTTTAATTTTTAACTCTTTTATTAATATCATTGCAGATTGGGTTTTCTAGAAAGCATACTCTGAGATGGAGATGAGTGTGCAGGAAGTGTATTGGGATGTGCTCTGACAATCATAGCTTGCGGGGGAAGTAAAGAAAAAAGAATGGGCAAAGGAAAGTTAGGCTGCCATGAAGCCTTGACAGAAGCCCCTGCAGGCACCACGAAGAGCTCTGAAGCTGGAATGACCTTGACTTGTTGGAGCATTGAGGCTGGGGATTTATAACCCTGCATTAACCAGTCTCTGGATGTTAGTCGTTTCCAAGAAAGTGACCTTAGGTATGGTGATTCTTTTTTGGCAAAGGTCAATTCTTGGAGTTGGCAACAGCTGAAGATTACCAGCCGGATACAATCCCAGCAGTAAGGGGAATAAGTTCTTCAGTGCTGTGGCAGAATCTGAGCAGTATACCAGTGTCCACTATACTACATAATTTTAACTAAGGAATGAAACCTCCGGTTTTGTTTCCTGAACTTTTGATTACATTTCTGAATTCTTAATAAGTGGCTTAAACAAAAGATTATATTTTCTTTCACATAAACAAAGACAGAAGCAGAGAGTTTTGGCATGGTTTAGTGACTCTATGATAATCAGGAATATGGACACCTTCTATCCTTCTCTTTCTTCCATATCTCTGGTTTCCATGATCCATCTTATTCCATTTCCGAGGTAGATGCTATAGCCCCATTCCATTCCACTCCACTCCACTCCACTCCAATCCATTCCATTCCAGGCAGCAGAAATAAAGGATCAAAAAGTATGTCCTAATTGACTATTACCTATATATTAAACTTGGATTTACCTACAAATTCTTCTAAATACTTTTGGGAAGTGGCAGTCACTTAGCATCCAGGAAGAGCAGGGAATATTAAGTTTAAGCTGAGTTTATTGCAATACGAAAATAATTTTGAGTCTGTTACTGCACAAGAAGGGGACATTGAATATGAGAAACCAGTGGTCTCTGAATACACACACACACACACACACACACACACACACCCCACACACACACACACGCGTGCGTGCGCGCTCTCTCTCTCATATATATGCTTTTATGTTTATATGTAATGTTCTTTAGCTCTGGTAAACAATAATTAATTATTCATTCTAATTGATTTTAAATATTGCTCTTAATTATTTGATAATTGAATAACTATTTTAAAAGTTATATTCAATACAGTTTTATAACACTGATGAAAATACTTTTAAAGTATTGTGTTCTATTTACTTTATTTAAATAGAAATATTTGAAACTTGTACATTTAGGAAGAAAAAAGATTTTAAAGCTCTGCCACCCAGATAACTCAATTTGTGGAAGAATGATCAAAACAGACAAACAATGCTCTAATATGTATTAAGTTTTCAAATATGTAATATTTGAAACTATTAAAATACTAAGACTGACTATAACTTGGTGAACTAGAGAGGAAATAGCCAAAGCATCCTTGTCTAAAAAGTACTTGATGATAATAGATTATAAAATATGTAATATGAAAAATACAAAAAGATGTTATCAAAAAAAGGAAAAGTTATCAAAAATAGTTTTGACGATGTATATTTCTTTACTTAACAAAACTTCATTGCTGTTCAGTAAGCATAAGGTTACCCCTCATTTAAGTAGGAATGTACTATAAGAAAAGTTGAAAAGTTCAACCGTACTTAGAAAATAGGGCAAGGAGGAAAAGGAAGCACCTGCCAAAAGGAAAAACACACTGGCAGTATTCTTTTTAATTAAAACATGTAATAAAATATTATGTGCCATTTGTCAATTTTTAGAATAGTTAATATCAGTCGTAAACCAAAAGTATTCTCAGGGTACTGCAAATTTTTGTCAGATAAAAGGAAAATTCCAAGTTAGGAAAGTAAATAAGGAAAATATTCCAAAGAAAGAGATAAGTTGAATAAAGTATAGAACAATAAAAAACTAGGAATTTAACTACTAAGAGGAATTATTTAATAAATCTTTAAATATATGAAGGGCTTTGTGAAAGTATGGTAATCAATATTTCTCTTATATTGAAGACAGAACAGGGGAAACTAGGCTTATTATTAAGCGTGACAGATTTGAGTTAGCAAGTAGTAAAATATTTTCTGACAGTGAGAAAGTTGCAGTGAATCTCTTTCCAAGGTCCTTCAAACAAGAAATGGATTCTTTTCTCTTTTTCTGTAAGCATTGCCTGACGGATGATTGAAAAATTGATAATTCATTTTTATGATCTCATTATATAAATTATAGAATGTGTATGAAACATTCTCACTAACACCCCTCCACAAATTTTAAAGTATTCTTTTTATAGGAGAAAGTTGTCATTAAAATGACTTGGAATGATATAATTCTATTTGGTATGAACCAATCCTAAGTATGTCATTTTTTAAAATTTGGACCTAACAGAGCTAGGAAGAGACTAAAATCAAACATGAAAATTAAAAAAAACCAAAAACATTCTTTCATGTTTTGGAAAAGTTACTGAATATTTTTAAAGTCAACTTTTTTAAAGGTGAATGCCAATTAAAAAAAATTTACTTATATATAGATTACAAATGGTAAAGCGATTGTGACATAAAATAACAATCTGTATCTTTTTCAATTTTATTTAAGATTCATGGTTTCTTCTAAGTCAGAGACAATCTCATGAGCTATTCTCTCTTAGGAAGAAAACAGAACTTACTTTTCCAAATATCTTTCGTGTGCAAACACTCATCACGAAAGAGATTCTTCACTCCATTCTATGTCTTTTCCCACACCTGCCAACCTTGATTAAACTTTCTAAAATCAGGTTATCCCTGTATTTGTGAGTTTCAATAGGAAAAATGACAGAATAAAGTTTACTGTTACTCATCTAGATTTTAAAATGGCTTTTTCTTTTTTTTAACAAATCTTCATTTAATAAAATATGTCTTTCAGTCTGAGGTCATTGAGGGCAGAATAGGCTGAATGTGTATAAAAGACAAGAAAATATTTCTTTTTAAGGCTGGTAGTTTAATTTAGTTTAAACTGATAATGAATTATAAGAACTTTCTAAAGTTAAGTTAGAAGCCTGTAAATTGAATCTTTGAAATATTTTTACATATCATAATTGCATGAAGCATATTTTTCAGACTGCTTGTAAAAAAAATCATTTTGTTTATCATCCCCAGGCTAAGACTTTTTTTTTTTTCCTTTGGTTGGGAAAATTCTCATAAGCCTCCCATTCTGACTGAAAAAGCTTTCATGAGATTTAGGTTTTGGGCATGATCGAAGATGCAAGAGACTGGATTTTAGAAGTCTTTGATAATCACTTCTGAAAAGCAATGACTTATTCTATCAGCTTTCCGAAAAGAGTGTAAATCTTGATGCTATCAGATATTTTGTGTGCTGAAACAACTAGGCAAAGATAAGCAACGAATCTACTTTTTGTCTTAGATTACTTAGTTGCACTCATGCATTCTCTCTAGTTTGTATCTGTCAACATAAGCATAAGGGACAAAATTCATTTAATTTTGTACTGTTACAACAATGTTATAGTCTTCAGAGTCCAAATAACATTTGGATTTGAAAGGACATACGAAAAAAATCTTTTTCAAAAATTCTATAACAGGAAGCAAGTGTAGAATGATGTCAGTGTTGAAAGCATAAGAGAAAAAAACAAGGAAAGAGAACACTACTAGTAAGGTTCATAGAACTCTGTTAAGACTCACTTAGATTTACTTAGGAATAAAGAAATGTCTTCGTTTAACTAATAGGAATTCTGAAGAAGTATGCTTTGCTCTCAACCATAATTGACATGTAGGGAATGTTTAATTCTCATTTATTCTTTAAAATGTTCCTAAAATAAATAACTTGAGAAAATCATGATCAAATCAGGCAAATCATTTTTACATCCATTAAACAATGTATTCAACCCAAATTCATTTATGAATGACTAGCTGTGTTATAGGAAATGAGGTAAAGCAGTGAACAAAACAAAAATCCTACTTTCCTAGAATTTACAATCAAGATCATTTTGAGATGGAGAATTTGGGGAAATGATGAAGACAACAAAAGCAAAATGATCCAGCAAGAAGAAACTCATTTGAAATCTATTGTGGCTTGGACCCGTTTGCAACTATGTGAAAGAAATTATACCTAAACTCTTTATATCAATGCTTTGCAAAACTTTCGCATTCTGGCATGCTTAAAAAATGATAATACTCATATGGTGAACTGGAAGAGATCTGAAAAATTCTATATCGGGCCTGGTAAAAAAAATACATACATATATACTTTCCTTATGTTACATAATTATAAGATAAATTATCAAATTTTATGAAATATTAAATATGAAAATATTGCATTTGCAAAAAATTCCAGATTTTTTTCAATAAGAAAAGTTGAACTTCCATCTGTGAACATTACTTTTGTTATACTAGACTTTTTTTTTTTGAGATGTGGGGGCTTGGTGCTTCAAGGAGGGGATTTTCAGAAAGGGCGTGGGAGTTTCATGCCCTCCGACTCCCCATACCTTGCTCCATGTATCTCTTCCGTTGGGTGTTCCTGAGTTTTATTCTTTTAATAAACAGGTAAACTTGTTACTTACCTTGCTTAATAATGAAACAATCCTTTGGCAAATCCTGTTGAGCGATACAACCTCCATCTATTTCTAGGAGAAACATTTTGTGCTGGTTCTTCCAAACAGCTTCTAAGCCAGGTTTATAGCCAAAATCTAAAGCAGCATTTTGGCTTGCAATTCTATAAAACAATTAATTTTAGCATACTTTTCAGTGCTTTTGTTGTAAAAAAGTAAACGTGCTTTTTAGAGTGATAAAAAATACTGTTATTGATCAACACTTTTTAATGATTATCTTTTCATGTAGTCTCCATGAATGACAAGAAGTTTTTACATAAGTCGGCAGTAGCAAAACTCTCTGACAGAAATTTGTTTCTAAGCATTAACAAAAATTTAGATAAAATTATCTTTTATATTGTATTTTAAGACTGTGACTATTATTTAAATTTACCACCTTCTATTTTTATTTAATAAATGTATTATTCAGCTTTCTTAGTTGAACTTTCCTGATCATGTAAATGTATTATTAAACTTTCTTAGCTGAAATTTCCTGATCATGTGAATGTTGAAGCCATTTGAATTTTGCATGCCAAATATTTTTAAATGATGATCAAGTTTTCTTAGAGTGTACACGAATGTTACTCTACTGGTCATAACAATTCTTCACTAGCATACAGATCACAATATTATTTAGATATTATTCATTAATGAGTGTTTTAATAAGTTTTTTTATCAAAGTATAAGGTACATATTAAAAATAATCTCATAAACAAATCAAAAGTGTATAGTTTGATGAATTATCACAAACTACATCTACTTGAAAATCACCATCTAGCAAAAGGAAGATAATATTTCCAGCAACCTAAGTGTCCTCCTCATGCTCTTTTTTTCCTTCATGCTCTTTTTAATCACTACCTCCAATCTCCAATCCAAAGTATAAACAACCCTGGCCTTTAACATCATATTTTATGTTAGCTCTTTTGGAATTTTAAATTAATGGAATAATATAGTGCATATTCTATTGTGTGTTTTTTGTGTGTGTGTGTGTGTGTGTGTGTGTGTGTGTGTGTGTGTATACACATATTTTTTCCTTTTTTCTTTCACTCAACAAGACATTTGGGAGATTTATCCATGTTGTTTTATGTGGTCATACTTTGATCATCTTTTTTTTTTTTTTACAAAGTATTCTACTGTATAAATATACTATAATTTATTCATTTTTCCGTTTACATATAAGTAGGGTGTTTTTAGTTTTTGTCTCTTATGGATATCTTTCTATAAACTTTGTGATACATGTCTTTTGTTTCACATAGGTATGAATTCTGCATACCTCTGTGAAATTTTTGGTTTCCGAGTATATTTGTTTGGCATTAGAAGATAATGCCCATTTTCCAAAGTGGTTATACAAATTTTCACTTCTACCAGCACTGTTTGTGAAATCCTGGTGCTCTACATCTTTGCTGACATTTGGTATTTTCAAAATTTAACCACTGCACTATGTGCATCGTGTTATCTTTATACCACTTAATAGAATTAAGTTTGTGGTTCAATTTTACACATAGATAGATAGCTTCTCAGTGAAGAAAATGACATATTACTTGAACCTCAGATTCCTGTTGCTGAAATGGTCTTGTGTCTCTATGATATCTTATATGCTCTAACATATTCACTTACCATGCTGAATATTTTAGAACTTTATTTTAAATTGGTTTTTCTTGCTATATCTTTATGGAAAAATAATCTTTTTCTTACCATTTTCCCCAAGGATTTTAACTAATCTTATTATTTTAAGTATTCACATAGAAAAGGACTTTACTGATGATTACCAAAGAAAATCTAGTGAAGTAATAGGACTACCTGGGATGATTAAACGTTTTACTTAGAGGAGCTGTTCACTGTTGTAATGTGATAGAGATTTCTTCGGTGGTAGATGCTAAAAATGCAATTTAAAGGCCAAAATAATAATTTTAAACACAGGAGTTTTCAGGAATTAAGCTATACATACGGTGTTCAACTATAATTATACATGTAAAGTCTTGAATGAATATAAAAAATAGTCTAAATCTTCCTACTGATTTGTAACGCACTATGAAACACCATGACACATTGGTTGGGAAGTTATGCTTCTCCTATTCTATCCTAAGGAAAAAAAAAGATAGGAAGACAGCAAGAGAGAAAGAGGGCGAGGGAAAGAGAAGAGAGAGGGAAATATGAAAACAGATTCATTAATTTTTAATATTATAGAGTCTTATCTATAAGTTAAGTAAGATTAAGATATAAAACCATTACCAGAATTTAGAAAACAGTTTTAAGACTTCACTCTGACCATGAACTTCTAATTCTTCTAGTTAATAAACAATGAATACATTTCTTTACATATAACCAAGGTAGTATACTTTCTGAAATACTGTATTTTCATAGAAGTTAAATTTCACTTATATACTATAAATTTTATGTAGAATTTCTTGTATTAAAAATGTACTTTATAATAAGTGCCCTTTGTTTTTTCTTTTTCTTTCGTATTGTATACAAATCTTCTCAATCTACCATAATTATGATTTTTATGTAATAGTTACATGCTACCATAGATTCTTAGGGCAGATCGTCTCTGGATAACTTCCTCCAGTGAACATAACCTAATAAAAATACTGTTTGTAATTGGATAGCTGCTTTGCACTGCACATATGCTTTTGAAGTTTATTGAACAAATGTGCTGAGTGGTCATTAGATGCTAGATGCTATTTTAGGTAGTGAAGATTTAACTATGAGTGAAACAGACAAAATCTGCACTGTCATGGCCACCAGAATGGCTTGACCGAAGGAGTGAGTGTGGCAAGAAATGAGATTAGAAAATCTCTTGTGGTCAAATCATGAGGCTTTTATCAGAATGGCAAATAGGCTTCTATTCTGTGTGTGATGAAGAGCTGAGGGGAGATTTTGTTTAGAGATTTTAAATGACCTTATATAGGTCAGAAAAATTTTACCTTGGCTACTTGTATGATTCTCAGGGTTGAATTCTATTAAGGAATTTTAAAAAGTTTTATGTAAATAAATATATGCAAATTATTAATTTCAAAATGTATGTATGTTAGTTATATGTAGTTATTTAAAATTATACCCACATACATATTTGTATATCAGAATTTTAACAGTGGTTGTATCTAAGGATGGAATTGAGAGTTTTTAGCTAATCTCCATGGCTATTTTACACAGATGTTGCAGAGGCAGCACAAGCCTACTACACAGCAGTGTCTTAATTCATGACTAATGCCTTCAGGTTGTCTTCATTCTATATTCATCAAGATGATCTTTCTAAAATAAAACTTTGTTGAGGTTACTCATTGTTTAAAATCCATCAGTAACTCTCTGTTGCTGTCATGTGAAAACTCAGAAATTTTAGGAAAACCTAAAAGCCATCAGCCTCATGTCTCCATTATTGTCTTCTTGATACAATATTCAAATTAGCACAATCTCCTTCCCGTCACTAATACCTAAGCTGCTTCTAGCCTAGGCACTCATCCCTTTTGAGGAATTTCCTTCCTGTACCCCTGGACAAAGCACAGGTGCCAGCTCCTTTGAGAAGACCTTCTGGTTCTTGCATGGGTGGCCTTTGTGGGGAGCCTGTGGCACCCGCTGCTGACCTTTACTAAGGGAGTTGCTGGATTGCTTCATGGTTGTATCTTTCTCTGTCTTTCTTCCCACTAGGTTGTAACCTCTGTGGGATTAAAGACTGTATCTGTCTATTTCTGGCAATTTGTAAAGTTCCTGGCACAATATTTATTAAGTAAATGCCTTGTTTTCAATCCATCAATAACATGATTTTGTAGGGTTCTATTTATAAGGTACCTTTCAGTAGGGGCACAAAATGTAATACTTCTAGAACAGGCAAAAGCTAACCTGATGAATAAGATATTTGGAAGGAGATAATTTTTAAAGCAATGGTAAAGATATCTTTGATGTTATAAATAATTATGAACATGCATGTATTTCTGAATTGACCCATCTTTTTTTACCCCCGTTCTTACAATTCAACCTGCATATAATGCCAGCTTCATTTTATTTCTAAAGCAGAAACTTTTTTTCCCTGGATGGAAATATTTAAGGATTCCATTTAATCTACTGCCTCATGTGCAAATTTCTTATAGTTGCATTCAGTCTTCCACATTAGCTTCCTTATCTGTGATAGGAAAGAAAAAGAAATGACTCTGTAGAACTTACCGTCTGAATTTCTACTTCCTTCGGGAGAAACAAAATAATTCACTTGGGCATATACTCTTTGTTAAGGAAAATACCAAGGTGGGCTTTTTTTCTATGAGATAATAAATCTTCAAGGCAATGTGCAGAAGGCAGAAGTGAGATAAAATGATGTGAATTGCTCTGTATAACATAGTAAGAAGATACTTTAGCTTATTCAGGCAAGTAAGAAGGATGAGATCCTGGAGGTAGCAAGGGTAGAAGAATCCCAGCAAAATACAAAGAAGCTACTTATTTTTCATATAACATGGTATAAGAGGGAACAATGCTTCCTTCTATTAGAAATGGAACCTCCTAAATTTTAGTGTGGCATCTGGATACTATAGCAATAGCTACATTTCTCAGGCTCTTGTTGCAGCTTGATATTGCCAGGAGACTAATGGAGAATTGGGGGGCGGGGAGGGTTTGACCAGAAGTAGTCAGCTCACGGCTTGTTTGTGTGAAGAAGACACCACTTGCCCTTGGCTTTCTCCTTCCCCCTTTCTGTGGATTAAAAAATAATGGGCACTAAAAGCTACCCTTAGAAAATAATGGAACGACCACACCAGCCCTGTTCTACTTATCTCTACTCTCACCTGACATTAGAGTAAAGTCCTGCTTTACTTGAGCCACTGAACTCTTGGTTTATTTGTTTCAGTAGCTTAGTCTATTACTAACAAAGATTACGAATATCTAATTTTTAAGGCCTTTCTTTTGCTTTTCTACAATTTCTTCTTCCTGTTACTCTAACACTTCGATAAAAGCCTCCTACATTTTCATTCTTACATACGTGATTAACATGTTTCAAAAAAAGGACAAATTGAAAAAGAATAAGACTTGAAGAAATTAAGAAATAAGGAGAAGGACAACATTAAAGTGAGAAGTGAGGATGAGAAACATAAGTTCTCTTTGAATCCCTGGAGAAATGCAGAGGGAAAAATGCTTTTTCTTTTACATTTGCACCAGTCCATTAATCCTCCAAGGCCCCCAGGTGGGTCCTGAAACCACAGATAGTACTGAACCCTGTATATGCTATGGTTTTCCTATACATACATACCTGTGATAAAATTTAATTTATCAATTAGATACAGTAAGAGATTAACAGTAATAACTAATAATAAAATAGAGCAATTAGAACAATATACTGTACTAAAAGTTATGCAGCTGTGACATAATAGGTAAAATAAGGGTTACCTGAATATAAGCACATGATACTGCCACATTGAGTCTGATGACTGAGACAGCTAATTAGTGACTAATGAACAGGAGCTTATACATTGTGATGTTGCTGGGCAGATGTCCCTCGTGAGACAGAATGGGACAGCACAAGATTTTATTACACACTACTGAGAAAGCTGCACTATTTAAAACTTATGATTTTTTATTTCTGCAATTTTCCATTTAATATTTTTAAATTGCAGTTGACCATAGAAAGCAAAACCGTGGTAAAGAGGGGATAAACTGTAGTTTTATTTAAACCTAAAGACATATTATTATAGCAGAACCTGAGCTTTTCACATAAAAGACTCTTGGGTTACATTACTTTTCATATCTGAACTCTTACTATTTCTCATTGATAAGCTCTTTGCTTTGTTGAAAATAATAAGTTCAGTTCTCTGACTTCAGAAAGTCATGTTCTTAAGTAGACTTAAGTAGACATTTCCCTATTTTAGCAATTCGTTTTCTAGAAAGTTTGAAGAAAAGTCTTGTTTATTGATAAAAAAATTTCTAAGATATTCTAAAGAAACTTTACAGTATTCTTTGTTCATTTCATGACATCTGTTATTTAGTCTTTGATTTCAGTCACATAAAACTGAGTTGATGTTGGAATTTTGTAAAAAAAATTGCAAGAATTTTATAAAATTTCCCACACATAAATTTAGTAATGTTGTTTTTAAATGGTATTAGAAAATGAATGACTCAGAAAATGGGCCATGTACCTTGACTCTGTAGCCCGGGGAAGTTAATTACCTGTTATTATCTATTGAGCTTGGTATGCATAAGAGTGGCTAAAACTATAGGTTGCTGCTTTCCAACTCAACTCTACCTTTAAAATTTGTCCCTGAACCTACTTGCAAACTATTACAGGCTTTGATCAGATAATTATCTTTATTTGTTTTGATTTTTTTCTTTTTTCACCATTATATGTAAAAATAATTTTAGCATAATTGTCCTCTTTGAATTTGCTTTCATCTCACAAAAATGAGATGAGTGAAATGATTCTTTTATTTATAGACAATTTCTTTTTTAATTAAAATCTTTCTGATATGCTAATAGATTCCAAAAACTGGGGAGGACGCTTGAGACACTGAGTAAATAAAATCTATGTTCTGTCCTCCAAAAAATTAGGGTTTAGAAGAATTAGTAGACATGTAAAAACTATGCATTATAATTAGGCAATATTTAAATAATATAAATTTTAGCAGTATGAAATTTAGCGTAAAAACTATGGATATATTTATTTTATTTTCTATTTATTTGTCCAAGCCTATGATGGTCCTATTGGTAGGTAGTGCTATATCTTGCTAACCCCCTTTCATTTACTCTAACTACACTCGATATTGGTTTACAGAGCCCAAAAAAGAAAGTCAGTCCACTACACCAAGCAGAGGGTCAATTGGAGTCTGAATTGTGTACTTCTGCCAACGATTCTTGATGCCACAGCTGTTGAAGTCCACCACACAGAGGCTGAAGACCTTGGGTTAGTGTCACAGTGACTTCTCACTGGTTCACATTTTAACCAGTGTCATAGTGGTTCTTCAGTGAGAACATAGTTCATCCCATTGCAACCTTCTACCATGTCCATGGTTGATCTTCCAAAACTACAGTCCAGATGTATGAATTTCCGTTCAAAGGTATCATGTCACCTTGCCCCAACTACGTTGTTTCTGAATTTAGTGATGTCCCAACATCTGTATATTCCAATAGTCATGTCTTCCTTATCTCCCTGGCAATCCTCATTGCTTGGAAACTGGATTACTCTTTTATCATCCAAGGGAGGTTATCCTTGAATCTGTGACCCAACATTATTACTCTTCTCATGGACAGTACCTCTAGAAACCCAAAGATGATTTTATCAATCACCTAAAAAGGTTATCTTTAAAAATTGCTCAGTTTCTGTCTTCCTAAAGTAGAGAAAAATTTAAACTTCAATTTTAACTTCTGATAAGGCATCTCCAAACTACAATTATAATTGGTATTGCAGATTTGCAGGAACCAGTAGTGGCAGAGACAGTGGTGATCAATTCTAATTAACCAGATGGTCTCAGAAAAGACTTCATGAGCAACCCGATACATGAACTAACTATTGGAATATGAATATATGTTAGTTAGGCAGGTTGGACAAGGTGAGGCAGAATTTTCCAAAGTGGGGTCTGGGAGAATAGGCTCAAAGCTGAGAATATGGTAATTTTTGGAAGTATAAATAATTTAGTGTGGCTAGGACTCTGAATTTGAGTGTAACATAGATCCTAGAGGTAGGCAAGGTAAAATTAGGGACACTGTGAAGTGCCTCACTAAATTCTTTTGTCTTCATCCTACAGTCAACATAATGTTGAGTGAATTGAAAGATTTTATTCAGAACTTTGACGAGATCGTATTTAAATTTCGAATCATCGCTCACCTAGCAATAAATAGTATGGATGATATATTAGAGGGATTTGAGATTACTAAACCTCCAGATAAGAGAAAATTATTTTCTAAACTAAGGAGAAGAGTTTCAATTATATATGATAGTCATATTGACAAGTTTTGGTCATAGGCAAGGCCTTTAATCTGCTTATCCAAGGACGGTTAGTATAATTTTATTAATTTTAGGCTTTTGTTTCTTAGACTGGATGGTAACTTCTGTTTAGCATTGAAGTTATTTATTTTATTTTTGTCTTTGTTGATCATTTGCCCTCAGATCCATTCCTCATCCATCTGTGTTTGCCCAGTTTTGTGGTTAACTGATCCCTTCAATCTACTTTTCTAGAGCTCCCTCGTCAACAGGCTTCTATGCAGTCTCCACCAATAGGAGGCACAGGCAGAAAAAATAAAGAAGTTAGGACTTGTCTGCTTCAGGCAGCACCCCAGCATTGGTTACATCTCCTCAGGGTTCCAACTCCCAACCAAAAGCCCCTTTTTTTCTTAGATCTTCCTCCTTCTAGGCAAGCCACCGCCTCATAGTCCTAGGTCCCAGGCTCTGTAACACCAGCTCCTCTCTTCACACCTCTATTCCTATAGAGTTGGACATACAGATAGATACTTCCTGATAATCT
>NW_011888808.1:8705518-8710025 GCF_000151845.1 Pteropus vampyrus | reverse complement strand
ATACCCCTCTGGGTATGTATTATTCCCTGCTTCTTTTATCTAACTAGTCCAATTATTCTTATACTCTTCCATCAGACCATTACTCTGCAGAAATAGCTTCAATGGCTCCCTATTGCCTGTGGGATAAACTCCAGATTATGCCTTTGGGATAACTGCCATTGTAAAGCTATTCACAATTAGAGTTATCTTGTTTTTGCAACATTATCTATACATATAATATATTACTTCCCCTTTAAAATCATATTCTAGAAAGATAATATTTATTCAGTGACTCTTAAATGATTTATATGTGCATATGTATGTGTAGTTAATTTTATTTTTACCCTATTTTCCATTCTCTGAATGTCCTCCTCCTTTTCCTAGCTCATTATTACATATCTGCCAAGTTTCAGTGCAAGTGCTACTTCCTTTTTAATTATTTCCTGATTATTCATCTTTTAATTTATGGTTTTTCATTCAATTCTTTTATCATATATGTGTATGCATGTATTTGTTATAGAGAATGTTTATGTCCTGAAGTCTCATCTCCTCATTTAAAATATAAGCATATTAGAAATAGGAACAAGCAATGTAGAATTCTTTGTGTGGTAACATCACTTAACCTGGTGCTTTGAATTCCTTAATATAACAGGAATCAAAGAACAATTTGTTTATTTCGTAGTAGCCTGTTCTGGTTCTAACCTCCCATAGCATTCTAACCCATTGTATCCTAGAGGACAAGTGAGCATGTAGCTTTTGCCGTTTTGGTTGGAAATGAAAGCAGATGTTTTATGCAGCATTAGTGTTTTTATATTCACCTACTGATGTTGATGTCCAAGACATCTTTGGACATTTTGAGTTTTTCAGTTTCCTCAATCTTTGCCATTAAAAAAAAAAAATATTGAAACTCCAGTGCATACATCCTTCAATTAGAGTGTACAGATGTTTATTTTAAACCTTATCTTTGTCATTTCAAATCTCAGATTTTTATATACAATCTAAATGCACTACTCTAATAAATGATTTATTATGATTTATTTATTGGGTAAACTACATAGCAGATCCATATATTTCCTTATATTTCTAATAACAGAGTGGTGCTTAAAAAAGCCAAAGTCCCAGAAATGCACACAAAAACAACACCAAAGGTTTTTTTGTATCATTTATTTTCAATGTGCTTTAATTGCACTGGAACTTTAATTGAGCTGTAATTGCATTTTATTGCATGCATTTGTATGAATTTAAAAATACTTAAAGCTGAAATGTGGTGGATGAAACAATTTCATGCATATAGCTAAACAGTTACCATAAAGAAAAGTTTTATCATCTCTTTTTTAGTATCACTATTAGGCACTTTAAACATTAAGCTTGCAATCCAATCACATTTTATTCATTTTTGCTTTTTATTTTCTGATTATCCTTTTACTCAGCCCAAGTCCCCTTATTCATTCTTAGCTCCTCTCTGCCTCATTCTGTGCCCTGGGAGTTTGAACCTTTGCGAGTTTCCTTGTTCTCTGGCTTTATGTTGGATTCTGCCAGTGGGATTCTGCCTTTGAAAGAGATGATAGCTATGAGGAAAGGCTGGTGTGAGTGTTTATATTTACTGTTCTGGACTTGGCTCCCTTTCTCTATGACCACAACTTCTTATGGCTGTGCCTTTTTCACAGATCTAGCTCTGGGCTCTCATTAACACTGCACCTTCTCTTTGTCCCTTCTGCCCAGGTTTGTACTGGCTTCCTGCTGTTGCTAATTCTTGGGCATTTATCCCTTGGTGTCCTTAACTTCACCTTCACCTCTGTACACAGTTCCTTTATAAAACTTGCTTCACTTAAACATTTTGAAGACCATCTGTTTCCTGCTGGGAACTTAACCGATATGTTATCCATACAAATTTATAAATCAGTTTCTTTTATGTGTCTTGAATATACAAGAAGAGACATAAATGGTGTTCGACTAGGAAAAAAATTAACTGTCTACTAACTATAGTATGTGAGATTAGTTTTCAGACTAAACTTTTACATACTTATTCACTAAGCACCAATTAAAATGTAACTGTACATTAGTTTGCAAGTGTTGGGTTCAAATTCTCATTATTGCTTAGTCTGAATTAAGGGCTCTTCTATTATTAGTTTATGTCAGTGTTTACTGATTGAATTAGGCTGGCATACAAAGTCTGTTTTTACACTAAAACAGACTACAGACAAAGTTAGATATTGCACATATGCCTAGATAGGAAAAGGTGCTACCACTGAGCTATGGCTAATTGAATCTAAATTTGATCTAGACAACCATAAAATCTTTTGACACATGAAGATTTTCAGTTTAAATATTTTCATTCCCATGGCTCTCTACTGAGTTTTGCTCAAATATACCTAAAACTTATCTAAAAATATAATTTATTTCTTGTTTCTTTTTTTTCCTTTTTGAATCTCACCACAACTTTTCAGCTGTCATGAATATACTCAAAGACCAGATTTCACAAAGTCTCACAATTATTCTTGTTTGTTCCCTCCATATTTATATATTCAGTGGGCCATTCAGCTACTTCCCATAGGTTTTTAGCAGATGTAGCATTACTTTTCCAGGTTCAGTATTTGCAAAGCAATAAACAGTTTATTGGCCATTTCTAACAAGAAACAATTCCTGAAATTTTTATACATTTTGTTTACAGAGTTAGTGGAGATCCTTTCAACATGCAGAGCCATTAACATTTTCACAGCCAGGCACAGATAGCAACTGTTGAAGAGTGTCTGCCAAAACAGGTTATCTTAGAGTTTAAGAAATGAGACTTAAAATTGAGATCGCAAATTGCCTTTATTTAATATTAAGGTATTTAATTTATATTTTTATCTGCAGGCATTATAACCTGTGAACTATAATAATGATTGATGCTTTATTGGTGGCTTAGTATGTGTCAGGTACTGTGTTAGGTGCTGTTTAAACCTCCTGATTATTTTATGCTATATAATAATAAAATCCCCAATTATAGAAAAAGAAATAAAAAGTTAGAGTAGTTCAGTAACATGACAATAGTCACAGAGCCAGTATGCTGTGGAGAAATACCTCAAATTAAGTCTGTTTAAACTAGACCCTCATAGGCTTTCATAAGCACTTACTGAGAACTTTCCATAATGCTAGCAAGTAAATTTATAGCATGATCACATATGTATTAATGCAATAATTTGGAGCATATTTGACCAGAGTCAAGGTACTTAGGCAGGTATTAAATATATTAGGTGTAAAATTTCTCTTTTGTTTCATATCTGACAAATTGGAGTAAAAGAAAAATGAGGAGGTTCTAATTAAAAAATAATTAGTATTCTTTCTATTTTTGTCAATTTTTCATTACTATTCAAATATTCTTTTTCAAATTATATTCTATTTCTATAGAAATGCAAGTTGCTGCTTCATTTTTTTCTCTTCTAGCTGTTTTATTTCTGGAATAAAGGTCTTTTGCAATATCAAGATCATCTCATATTCATTAGAAAAAACATATGTGATATTGTAAATGTCATTTATGTCAGCAGCAAGTTATTTTTTTCTATTCACACTTATGTGGGGCTTTAATTTATCATGTCATCTACCATCTGGTTGTCAGGAGAGATTTTTTATTACATTTTAATAAGCAGCATATTGAAGAAAGAAATTTTTGTTGCTAGGTAAAGTATACAGGCATTTATGTTTTTTCTCTGGTAACTTTTCATTGATAATTATTTGTCATTCCAAATTTTGGTTAGTCTATTTTATATGCACATGAAAAAAAAACCATATGAAAGCCTTCTAAGTATGTTTAGGGTCATCTTATGTATATAAAATACCATATTAGATATAATACCTATTAGATAAAAGCTATTTTTAAAATTTCAAAAATACTTTTCTCTTTATAAATCTTGGAGTAATTAAATACGTTTGTTTGGAGATAAATGGAGGTAATGAGTGTAGTCCTGGTATATCTTCCTTGAAGCTTGAACAATTTTGTTTTCAGGTTCTTATTCAGCGAACAAATAATGCTCCTCAAAGAGAGGATCCTTTCCAAATCTATTACTTATTGTTCTCAAATGAGAATAATCAATATTGACTCAGCCCAAAGGAATCAGGATTAGATCATCCTTTTGAGGATGGAATTTCCTGTAAACAATACTTCCATTGTGAATAATCTGTAGATGGATTCATGAGTCTAAAGCAGGAGTTTAGACACCCAAGGGCAGCCATATTTTATTAAAGCATCTTCCTCTATAAAATGTTATTGACTTAGAAAAAATGCATTGTTCTAGTGTCTTTTTCTACTTAGAAAAATATTCGTCATATTATTTTTGGACCATAGTGCAATGCCATCTTTTCTACAAAAATGAGAAGTCTGGCATCTCTGTATTCTGCACTTCAGTCTCCTCTGACTCTGATGTCAAAACAATTATCCGATTAAGAGAAAACACAAACAAAGGAAATATGCACAACCTTCATAGGCTGCCCTGGCTTTATATATTTATTTATTTTAAAAAAGGTAAAGCCACCAAAAAGAGAGCTAAAT
>NW_011888808.1:8700878-8705468 GCF_000151845.1 Pteropus vampyrus | reverse complement strand
CCTTTCCAAATCTATTACTTATTGTTCTCAAATGAGAATAATCAATATTGACTCAGCCCAAAGGAATCAGGATTAGATCATCCTTTTGAGGATGGAATTTCCTGTAAACAATACTTCCATTGTGAATAATCTGTAGATGGATTCATGAGTCTAAAGCAGGAGTTTAGTCACCCAAGGGCAGCCATATTTTATTAAAGCATCTTCCTCTATAAAATGTTATTGACTTAGAAAAAATGCATTGTTCTAGTGTCTTTTTCTACTTAGAAAAATATTCGTCATATTATTTTTGGACCATAGTGCAATGCCATCTTTTCTACAAAAATGAGAAGTCTGGCATCTCTGTATTCTGCACTTCAGTCTCCTCTGACTCTGATGTCAAAACAATTATCCGATTAAGAGAAAACACAAACAAAGGAAATATGCACAACCTTCATAGGCTGCCCTGGCTTTATATATTTATTTATTTTAAAAAAGGTAAAGCCACCAAAAAGAGAGCTAAATTTCTGGAACTTCTGACACATTTCCCCTACACTTCTCATTTGCTTTCAGTTATGGCAATACAGTCAGACAGTCAGATAGACATCGGGGAACCTTTGATCTCACTGTATTTAATTAGGGAAACCAACAGGATCTTTTATGTTTAGAGGCCAGCAGTGTGTAAAAAGCCATGTTTAATGTGAAGACTGACAAATTGTAGTGAGTATTTTTGGACAGCAGACCTAGCAGTCCCTTTGTTGTCTGCGCACTGTCAGCTTTTAGTTCAAACAGAGTGGATTAACATAAAAAGAGAATCTTCCATTCCTGGGGCATGCCTGAAAAGCATGAATCTGTCTCTTTTGATTCTTTTTTTTTCTTGAGTTCTGTCAGGTACAATATAAAACCATCTGCAATTTATAGCCTTAAGCCTTTTTTTTTTTTTTTAAATTGGCTTTAGATAGTTAGCTATCTACTCAGTGCCTCATTTTGCCCTGGGGTAAAATAATAATATCTATTCCCTCTGTATCTTAGAGTAGTCTTTCAAGGATTAATAAGCTAATAAATTTAAATCACTTTGTGTTTCTCAGTGATATTACCATGTATTATAATATATCCAACTTTAACTTATATGTAACCTCCAAGGCAGAGACATGAAGAATACACTCTTTAGACAATTTTCAGTACAAATTATGACTGCAAAGTAATGAGTTTGATTTTTTTTTTCCCCCAGGTGGGGGAAAGTGGATTTCATGGTATCTACTTAGATGGTCCCTGAAAATTGAGGCAGGAACTCTAAGTTTCACTTCCTCCTAATCATTATGAAAAGATTCAGGTTCTAAACACACATAATCTTGGAAGTCATGTAGCTCTGCAGTTCGTATCAAACTTAGATATTATAATGTTTGTCCTTAAAGGAATGCCCTCCCATTGTACACTGGGATCTTTTCACAAATCCCAGGATGTACTGCCAAGGGATAAATGTTATCCCCCAACCATTGAAAAGACCCGTAGACCTCAATCCCTTAGAACATCCTGGAGACCCTCCCTTACCTCTAGTATAGCATCCCATTTCTTTGTAGGCACTAGCCACTCTTTATAGCATCATCCTTTAATGGTTCTCAATGCTTAAAGTTCAAGTTACCTATAAGTTAAATAAGAAATCCACTTGTGATAAAGTCAGAAACCCCATCTTGGTCTCCATTCTGGGCAACTTCACTATTACATAGATGACTCTTCCAGCAATCTGGCCTCCAAGGTTCCTGGATGGTTCAACTACAACATTTATCTGTGATACCTTAATACCCTATGCTTTGAATGCACATTGTACTTGGAGAAGCAAGAGGAGAAAAATCAAAAATTGATCTCATGTCTACCACATGCTATCCCTTTTGTGGTCTCCTTTTACAAGCCTAACTGAAAAGGGCTCAGATACATAAAGGCTCCTCCTTGTGGATTGCATTAGAATTTCATGGTATCCAAATGACAGCTTTTCATGTGTGTAAATGCCCGACCTTTCTCAGGAACTTCTACACCTTTACGTCTGGGCCACTCAACATTCTCATGCTCAGAATGCAATTTCATCAAAAAACATACATTTCAAAAAGACCATTCAAGAAGACATTCTTTGACCTCACCTTACACCTACACCCACCCAATCCTTGCATAACTTAAATTAGCATATTTACCTGTTTTATTTTTCTTCCTTCCTCCTTTTTTAGAGTTATACCCCAATTTATTTGTCTAATTTTATTCATGATACCCTCTTCTTTTTCCCTCCTCTTGGCTTTCTCCATTAATTATTCTTGAATTCTTTTGTATTCTCAATATTCTTAAAAATAATATTTTCTTTTCACATTTTTGCCCAATTAAATGTGATTCATATGTTCAGTTTAACATATATTTTTGGATACTCAATACAGGCAAATTAACTTGCTAGACACTGTAGGATATGTAAGCAGCTCACATGAGTTTTAAAAGTCTTTATTTGATCTGACTTACACATTAAAGAGTTTTGTGCCACAGAATTTCTTCTTTCCAACATCTCCAAGTATCTTGAAATACTTTCACTGTATTCAATTTTTCTTCCTAAAACTCTTTAACTCATTATTTTTTTGTCTTTAGGCACTATGAACCAAGTGAAACTATACCGAAGGTCAATAATGACCTCTTTCTTAAAAAACCTAATACCTACTTTTTGGATATCATTTTAAATTATTTTTCTACTGCACATGACAGTATAGAACAAAGGCTATATTTAGCATGACTTTTTTTCCTTGATTTCTGTGAAGGTGCAGACTCTTGAATCTGCTTTTATTGCGCTTACCACTCATTCTCAGCTTCTCTACAGTTTCCTTGTTTTCACAATCCTCTTCACTGACACATTTTCTCTGAGGCATTTATTTGTGCCACTGATTTCTTCATCCTATTCATATTTCCTTAGACTATGTTTCCAATTTGGGCTATTCGCCTGCGTTTCTGATTTGCAGTATGACTGTCCATAGGGCATTTTCAATGAGTCTGCTTTAACCTGCCACTCAGTATGCACCAACCTGAGCTTGTTATTTCCACAGAAATATTTCTTATTCGTATTTCATATCTGTGTTAATGATATTATTATGTCCCTCTGTCAAATAACATTTGCTCCTTGTGACAAGTACATTTCATATACAACAAAGATCTGACATGGTTACAATCAAAATTGTTTTATTTAAAAATTTATTTTTGTGTATCTCTTCCTTTTACTAGATCAGGGTCATAAAATTTTAGAGCTAAGGAACTCTAATGATTATTAATTTCCACATTGTTTAGATGAGAACCCTGAGACTTTGTGGAGTGGTAGGTGAGGGCAGTGTCTCTAAGTTAGTTAATGGCTATGCTGGATTTGAACCAAGTTTCCTTTACTCTCAACCTAAGAAATCTAATGTTTTTTCTACTGCCATGATTTATAAACTTGCTGTCTTTCTTCCTAAAGATCCTCTAATAGATCCTTTACTCCATTCCTATTATTTGATTTCTTAGACATTCGATGCCTCTTAAATGTCATACATTGAAGTATCCTAACTATGTTGCATAAAATAATGTTATCTACTGAAGAAAAATAATGACTCCACAATTTTTTAAAATTAAATTCTAATTCCTTAGAAAGGTGCTCTTATGACCTGGTCCCACGTCTGTCTTTTCAGTTTCATTTTCTACTGCTCTTCGCAGGGGCTCTACACTCCAGCATCATTTGAATAATCTGTTCTTTAATTACACCATGAATCTCACCATTCAATGTCTTTACTAATACCCTGTGTTCCCTCAGGGTCAAATACCCTTCTTTTAATACTGCAAAACTGTTACCTTTCTTCTTTCAAAGTGATATGTAGATACCGTTATAGCAAGCTGGATGAAAGTTCATGCTTCAGAATCACACAGTCCTGGCTTTGAATTCTGACCCCAACGCCAATAATATGACCTTAAATTTGTATTATACAATGTTGAGTGAGATTTCAGTTATTGGTAAATGGCCTTACTGTTATTCACCTCTAGAGTATTATAAAGATTAGACAAGATAAAGCAAGTAAAGATCAGCATTACTGTTGCTATTAGGAGTAGAACTGGTAATGTAAGGAAGAATATAAGAAAGAAGGGCAGGATTAAAGGAAGAGGTGATAGTCTTAATGTATATGATTCCTCACTTTCTTTTGAATTGATCTTTCCTTTTCTTATTTCTAGTGCATTTTTTTTTGTAACCTATTAAAGTATTTCTTACAGATTTTGTTTAACAAGGCTATGTGTTATATTTGTTTTATCATCAGTAACTTAAGTTCAGGGAGAGTATTTTATTCAAATTTGAATCTTCTTCACTGCCTAATCTATTATCTTGTACACAGTAGGCACTTGCGAAATATTAAAATAATTAACACTAGGTGGCTCAGATAAAGGGTTTATAGGAATTCATGGACTGTCTTAGGAAGAGAAGGATCATACCACAGGATGGGTCTGTTTACATAGTCAGAATGTTTTCTATTCTACATCATGGCCCCTGGTGCTAGATAGTAGAGGAAACAAAATCAAGCTCACCACAGAACATGGAGTGGTTGGCACAGGCTCCTCTGCTATTGATTTGTG
>NW_011888808.1:8688730-8699210 GCF_000151845.1 Pteropus vampyrus | reverse complement strand
CTTACAAAGATAGGATTAAATCAGGATGTATATGAGTAAGACTTAGTTGCTAATTTCCCCTAGTTGAATATTAGGAAAGTTGTGTTCAAGAATTTAAATCACAGAATCATGGAACATAGTTTTCAAATAAATCTCAGAGGTCATCTAGACCAACTTGCTACAAGTGCAGATATATATTTATTTTAGCAAATCTAATCAAATTGCTTTCCAACAAAAAACCTTCAGGATTTCTCATCATCCTTAATATGAAGAATAAAGACCTTATTGTGACTTATAAGGTGATAAATATGAATAGATTCTAACTGACTATATCAGAATCCCATAGACCCCTTATAAGATATTTCAGTTAGATAATTTTGTCTTCTAAATCTAGTGAATGCCTGCTTTCTTTGCAATAATCACTAACCTGCCCCCCCCATAATTACACATTCTAAGTAAGTGAGAAAATAATGGCTTAACATCAAACAAAAATATTTTGAAAAAATTCTGTAAGCCTCAAAGTCCTCATTTGAAAAATATTAATTCATTTTTTTCCTTTTTCTCCTCCCTAAGCAAAATGTTCATTTACTTATTTACTTTATGTCGGGCCTTGTGAAAGGATCACAGTAGTATAGTGAACATTGTAGTTGGGACTTCTCTCAGAAAACTTACATTCTACTTACATCCTTATGAGGGAGATAAATAATACACATATAAAAGAAGGAATACATTAACAGAAATTTGAAGGAAATAAATAGATTTATGAAACAGAGAAAAGCAGGCAGATGTTAAAGACTGAGTTCATGGAAAAGTTTAGGTTGTGACCTAATTGATGTGAAGAGCCAGAGTAAGAATGTCACCAAAGTAAAGGAATAGAAAGAGAGAAGTCCAGTGTGGCAAAAACTTACTGTTTTCTGAGAAGTAACAGAAAGCCAGTGTGATAGGAAGTTAGTAACTAGTCACTGTCATTAGTCATCAAATGAGATTAGAGATTTTGGATAGGGCTCTGGTCAAGCATGGGGAGATTTTAGGTTTAATACTAAGAAAAGGCAAATTATTATAGGGTTTTAGGCAAAATAGTCTCATTCCATTTATATTTATGAAATAATTACTCAGATTGTAATTTATTAGGAAATAAGAATGGAACTGGAAAGACCAACAGCTGTTACATTAGGTGATGAGAATTGATATGAGATTTGAGTATATTTGGGAAACATTTTGGAGATAAAATCAATAGAAATTGACATATTATATAAAGAAGAGGAATTTATCAAATCTGAGTCCCCTAACTTCTTATTTTAGTGAGTAGATAAATAGTGGTATTAATCAGAAGGAAATATATTTGCAAATCTTTGTAAACATATATTAGGTAAAGTCTTTTAAACTCTATAACATGAGACAAAAGTTGCTTTTAAAAAGATAAATATAAGTACCTAACAATTTAAAAATTATAAAATACCTTTTATATTCACTGATAGTGACTTTTTTTAATAAAAGAAAACTTTCAAAATAGTAAAAAATAAGATATAAAGATCAACATTTATTTAAAATAAAGTTTAGTGTGCACTTTGAAAAGAAATTTAAATTTTAAATAAGAAAAATAAAGCAAACATTTCAGTAAAATAGTGAGCAATGGTCATCACAGGCAATTTAAAAAAATATATATAAATGACAGATATGTTCTGCTTCATTGGTGACCAAAACAATGAAGTTTTTTACCAATAAAACTGTCAGATTAAAATAAAGTATAACGTTTGAGGCAAGAGTATGAGGAAAATGGTTATTCTAATTCACTTCAAGAGGAAGAGTAAGTTTGATGTAAACCTTTGAAAGAAGAAATATTAATACACAGCAAAAATGTTCCAAATAAATTCTTTTGACATAGTAATTCCTATTCTAGGGCATTAATAATAAATGAATGTGTGTACAAAATGTTACATATATGATTGTGATATTGTCTATAACAAATAATAAAACCTTAGAAATGGCTCAATGTTCAATTATAGAAGAATGGCCAAAGAACTTATTGTAAAGGCATTTTAAAGAATACCTATTCATATACAAAAATACCCACAATATATTGTTATATGGACATACACATTTAGAAAACATTGTACACATCGTATTTGCTTTATATGAAATACAAAATAATATATAGATGAGATGATAGATGTGATGAATTGATCAGTGTATAATAGATAGATGATACATGGGAAGATAGATGATAGATGATAGATGTTAGATGATAGATTAGATAGATAGATAGATAGATAGATAGATAGATAGATAGATAGGTAGATAGATGGATAAACAGGAAAGTTCAGTGAGGGAAATAGAAATAAGTGTCACCATTTTGAAGGAAGGTAGGAAATAAAGGAGAGAAAAAATAAAGCTATAGAATGTGTACATCAAGAATATCAAGTGATTATCTTAAATTATCATGAAAAGGTGGTTTTTTTTTTATTTTTTCACAGTGACAATGTATTTTTCCTTTGTTAAGAAAAAAAAAGGAAAATATATTGAATTTTAGATAGATTACTAAACTTCCTGTGAGGTGACATACCTTTTCAGTTCTGGCTTTACCCTAAAGTCTATAATCCTGAGTAATCTTCCCATACCATCAGCAACTTAATTTTTTTGCTAGAGCCTATGCAGATATGAAAATCTGTAACTTTGAATGTAACTATAATGCCATTCATTCATCATCTATTTCTTTGAAGAAACTCTATTTTGTCAAAATTCATAGAAGTAAGGAAGCTTATATCCTCTGTGAAAGGTATGTTTCAGTGTTCTTCGTTATAAAAGTTTGTAGCAGAGCACTAATACTATTTTTTTATATTTAAAAAATAGAATTTGAGGCTACAAACACACAATCCCTATATCTACATTTAGCATTGGTTCTGAATAAAACTTATAAGTGTTTTTGCTAATTTAAGTTAATATATAGATAAATGTCTCTCCATATATATATTCCAATTAAATGTATACAATATATACACTATCATCATCATCATCATCATCAATCATCTTTACCTATTCATCTGTTCGATTTTATTGAATTGTCTTTCTACGTTTTCTTATAGCTTACCAAACTTCCTTAAAACAACTATTTTGAATTCTTTATCAGGAAAATAGCATATCTTCATTTTTGAGGGGCCTGTTACTGGAAAATTATTGTTTTCCTTTGATGATGTCATAATGTTTCTTTGATTTTTTATATTCCTTGAAGTCCTTCATTGATGTCTTCATATTTGAAAAAGCAGTCACCTACTCTAATCTTTACTGACTGGGTTTGGGAAAGAAACATCTTTTGTAGGCCCTGCTAGGGATCCTGAAACTTTCTCAGACATTTTCTATGGGTACGCCTACTTTACGCTTCCCTCTCGGGGGTAATTCTTAGGATCCTATTCCCTCTCTTAATCATGCAGTCAGGTCCCAAGCTGACAGCCTCCCATTTTCTTTCCCTAGGACGGGGCAGAATGCTCAGTTTGCATGCTTTCCCTCAATCCTCCAGAGTTGGCGGCTTTCTCTGTGTGTTCACGAGTCTACAAAGGCTCGCATTTGCTGCCCTTAAGAGCATACACGGAGCCAGCCGTGGGGTGAAAACATGTGTAAGGGATGTGTGCAGGGTACTGGGAAGTGTCTATGGGCCAGTGGAGGAGATCTGCACTTGATGAGTACCCAGCAGCTCATGAGGAGCCTTCTTAATGGCATCCATGAAGTGTGATTAGTGGAATCCACATCCCTCCCTGATGCCCTCTGAGAGCCCTGGCTGCCGTTGGGCTAGCCCCTCCCTGATCGACCCTTTGTGGTGCAGCACACCTCAGTATTCTGGATGGGGCTAGAAAGAAGTGGCTCTCTTTAGCAGCATGTTCTGGGGAAGCCAGAGGCTCACTCACAGGCTTTTACTTTCTTCTGTGGAAGAAATCATAGGCCCAGAAGGTCTCCTTGAGCACTGAGCTTGCCACCTTGGAGGAGGGGCGTCCTGGGTAAAGTGAAACAGTTCCTCTTAGCCTCTTCCACACATCTGATCTTGTTTTTTTTGTTTTTTTGTTTGTTTGTTTTTTCACTCCAACAATGTACTGGACCTTCTCTGTTGTACTCCTAGACTTCCGTAAAGGCATTGTTGTCTATGAATAATTGTCTAAATTGGTGTTTTTGTGGGAAAGATGGTAGAAAACTATTCTGTCATTTCATCAATGCTACTCCTCAGTGATATTTTGCTTTGATTACACTTTCCAATAGTTATTTGAATTGTACACTTTGTAATTATAAGTAAAGCTTATAAAATTTTAAGTGTTGTGGGAGCCGATGCCAAGAACTCATTTTTGGTAGCTTAAATAATTCAGGGATTAAAGAGAAATCAAGAAGATGCCATGAAAGACAAGCACATTATGTTAGGAAACAGATAAATCAATGACGATATTTCTTTGACATATTGTAACTGGAAAGAAGTCCATGGGGAGAAAGGGAGAAAAATTGAAATTAATTGAGAAACATATTTACCTTCCTCATTTAATTATTTAAAAAATAAGTTAATAATTCCAAAATCACTTATTTAAATATTTGAACAATTTTTCTTGTTTTGTTATTGTGCTTTTAAAAATAGAACACTTTATTCAAAGTAATTTTACTAAGCAGAGTCTACATAGATTAATCCTTATCAATGTCAGTCATGCTACATTCATCACAGATGAGTGTAAGGAAACTAGACAGCATCTCTTTCCATACTACACAATATCAATGTCACTTTAAATTATAATAGCACATCAGCTAATATAAAATCTATTTACTTCTTAAGTACTCTACAGATAACATTTCCTTAGCATTTTCTATGAAGTAAATACTAATTATGTAGTAAGTAAATAATACCATAAATGAAAAATAGTATTATCCTAATTTTACAGGTAAGGAAATTGAGAATTAGGTTAGCTCACTCACCCAGTTTAATTCAGTTGGGAAGTGACTGGGCAGGGCTTTGAATACAATTACTTCCCTTTCAGAGTTGTAAACTTCCACACTTTCAAGGTAACCAAATTACACATATATTTTGTTTTTATACGGAATATTTAAGGTACAAGTTATAAAAATTAGCAGGCTTTTGTGGTTTCTCAACTATATTAACAATATATTGAACTCAAGATATATAGATACTTAGTGTCCACATTGCATGGCAGATAAAGCAGCTATTGAATTTTGTTTTTTAGTTGCCATTATTATATTTATATAAAATATATTTGTTTACAAATGGAGGTCAATATGTAATAAAATTTGGATTAGGATAAAAGATATTGATTGTTGATTTTAATGTTTTCTTTAAGGTTATCAATAAAATAAAACTATCAAGTAAGCATGATGATTTTCATGTAACATTAAATATTTAAAAAACAAGCTATTATATATTTCACTTGGGGAGAAATGGAGAAAGAGAGAGAGAGAATGAGAGGGAGAATTTTACTTTTATTCTAGTCAAAAAGGAAAAAAAATCAATGTTCTGAAATACTGCTTTTTTCCATTACACTTGCATGTATATATACATTACTCTGGTAAATACTGCTCTATTTTATTGTGGCATATAGCAAGCTAGAAGATAATTTATTCAGTTTTCACATTGTCTGGTCATATTCCACCTAACTCAAGGAAAATCTCCTTTAAGCTGTTTTGTTGCTGTATTATTGCTGTTTGCTTGAAGTTTCCATAGCTCACCTCTTGACAGTCAAATACAATCACCCTGTACTGGAGCCAGAAGACTTTCTGATTGCTTACATGGACCTCTGATCAGGAAGCTTCATCTTTCTCTATGTGGGTATTTAGAACCCTACTCTCAACAATTGCGACCTGCTGACTACTGAGTGAATTTACACTGAATGCTGACATACTGGGAAATATAACTAGGTCTCAAAGGCAATATCCACAGACCTATAAAAGAAACACATAGGGTTGAAATTCAAAGTTTTTCCACTCACTGACAGCACTAGCATTTATAAGACCCACAGATCATAATGTTTAATGATACAATCTTGAGAGGTCAGTATCAGTGCTGATAGGCATAAGAGTCCATGTCAATAACTGTAGTGTAGAAATAAAGAATGAAATCTCTTGTTTATTCTCATGCCTATTTTTGTATTATTACAATAATTCCTTGGAGGCACAAGATACCATATTTACTCATTCCCCAATGATATTTAAACTAAACCTTGACTTTTCTCTATATTTAGTTAGGACACAAAAGAATAATTGAAACTATGGTCTTTATTTTCATAAAGGTGAATACAGAATTACTAATTTTCTCGTGAATGTGAAATTGTCTAGTAAGATCAAGATATACATAGCATGGTATACAACTTTCCTTTGTATATAAGTCATTACTCTTTCAAAGAAAACTTGGATTAGATTATTTAATTTCATCTTGGCCAAGTTCAGTATTGATTAGCCGGGGACATCTGATTTAACGAGAACTGTTATAATGCTCTGGAAGCTCAGGGATGCTGCTATAAGGAGTCTGCGGCTTGACATAGACACATTTAGAAACTGGATATTATCAGGGACTTAACAAAATGTTCTTTTGGTCTTCCTTTCTGTAGCTAGTACTTATTTTTAAGGCTAGTAATAAAGCCAACTTTTAGAATATTTATGCTATGATTACAGACTACTCTGGCATTATTTGAAAATATTTATATATTAACCACATTATTTTAGTTCTCTGATTATAAATTCTTGTCTTTGTTTTATATGTAAAACTAGAACTAAATCCCATTTTTTTCCACAATATATGTGGACTATATTTACTACAAAGTGATATTTATTCAGACTCCTTTTATTTTTCTTAAGGCACATAGGATAGGCCATGGTGAGGCTTACAGATAGTTCCGTTACTGCATTTGAGGCTATTAAAATGGACAGGTCCTGCTGTATATTTTAACAGCAACTTTCACAGCAAATCGGCACATTTTGGACAAAACGTCTCACAAAAACCTTATAGATATTACTAATTCAGGGAAATTTGCTTTCAGATATTGATGTGACTTGAGATAGATAACTGCCCCAAATTGTTTTTTTCCTATGATTTTTCATAAGAAAGAAAGAAAGAAAGAAAGAAAAAGAAAGAAAGAAAGAAAGAAAGAAAATATGGGGTGAGGGAGGATTAAGGGGTCTGCAGGACTATAAAATGGCAAAGGATAAAGTTTACTGTTATAGTGGATAGCATGAACTAATGGAGCATATCAATTCAGTTGAGTTAAGTTAGTGTGTTTTGACAGATTTAATATTTCAGGTCAATATATTGGACCATGAGCTCTAAGTATCCATCTAAAAGAAGTAAGACAGCTAGAAGTTATATAAACTTTGGTGGTGATATTTCATTCTTATTTGAACAGAACAATTACAGGGCTACCAAGATAAATTACTGAGAATTCTTATATTAAACTCTTCTCTGTTTGGCTATGTGGCATATACTTTTGATTTGTGTTACATGGTCTCTTTCCTCAGGAACCCTACACAAGGGTACCAGTGAGCTTGATAGAAGGTAATCTACTCCAAATCTCACCTAGTAGTAAGTGGGATAGCTTAGAGTCTTTTGAGTATAGCAGTTGACATGGACTTCAATAAATCAGATATGTTAAATTTCTGTCACATTCCAAATAAGATGGAATAAAATAGGACCTGGCCTTTCTCATACACTTATTTGAATCAATATCCTCCTAAGAAGTTTCCATACACTTTGTTACTTAATTGAGATAAGATTGTGGTTACATTAATTGATCCAGTGTCTCCCAAGTGCTGAGCATATTATCTGATATATGAAAAACAACAAATATCTATATATGACTTTCTGTTGGTCTTAGCAAGTGTTATTAGTGCATTGTACAAAAGAAGAAATTAAAATTCAGAGAGTTTAAGTAACTTCTAGATTATTTTGCTAATACAACTGTTTGTGTGACCATACATTCCTCTGGCTATTTATAATTTTAAATATTCGTGTTAGACAATTCCCACCAATTAGAAAGATACTTTCTAGTGTTATGGAATAGTGACAAGAAATATTATATATGTTCGTTTTAGAATGTGAAAAACTTTGCTTTGTAATTTATTTTTTGTGTGTGAATAACATATTAGGATTTTTTTGAAAGATTCTGTGGTCCTGAGATTTATAATGAAGATATATTTACATTTATGTGGCCATCTATCAAGTAGTAGCTCATGGTGATACTTATCAGGCAATATGCAAGCATGGGTAGGACTTGTTTTCTGTCATGCAACATACTGACAGAATCATCTGGAAAAATAAATTCAGAGTCTAAAAATTTGGTTAGAAGAGAGAAAGTGCATTACAGTACATGACAGATTGGCACTTTGGTTCAAGCAAGAGATTGATTGACCTATGGATTTTGCTCAAAACGGCAATGTACAATGCTGCAGGCACAGAGAAGCATTAAGTTATCAAGATGGATGGGCATAGAGTACTTATTTTCTTGGTCCTGCTTTCTTCAAGATAAATGCAGTAGTGGAGAGTCGAAAAGAACAATGGTCATTGAACAATTTCAGGAAACTGAATTTGGCAGATTTTAGCTAACAGAATATACAGGCAAACTTCTTAAATTCTTTATTTTCATTTTTTGCACCTGAAAATACAATCTGTGCTAATTACATTATTGTTTTTTTATGGCATAAACTATTTTATCATTTTTTTTTAGCATGCTCATCTCTCCATCACTATTCAGTTACTATTTTGTTAATATTTCTGGTCAATATATTGACCATGAGCTCTAAGTATCCATCTAAAAGAAGTAAGACAGCCAGAAGTTATATAAACTTTGGTGGTGATATTTCATTCCTATTTGAGCAGAACAATTACAGGGCTACCAAGATAAATTACTAAGAATTAATTTTTCTTTCCATCATAACCAGTTAATAAAAAAAAATCTGACTCTATCAGAGAAAGTCAATTCTTACTTGGTCACATTATTAGTGGTCAGTAAATCTTGCTCAGATTTAGGGTTATTTTGAGACTATCTTAGTAAATACAGTATTAATATATTTATAACCTTAGTAACCAAATTGTTGAATTAAATATATACATATAAATTACTTACATAAAAATGGTTGAACATAAATCACTATCTACTTGAGACTAGATCCATGTCATATTTCCTCTGAAGACACCTTGGTCTTTTCTATAAGTTATTCATTATCACTATAATGTGGAACATGGAAGCAATCTGAATTGAGTGGCTTAAAACAGCTGATAAAAATCGTTGCTTATGAGCCTATGGATAACCTGGATGTTTCATCTGGTCTTATTTGAGCTCATTCATATAATAGCAGTTAGCTAGGGGTCAGGTAAGTGACTCTGCTCAACTCGTTTGGACTTTCTTCCCTGGCTGGGGATAAGTTGGGTGTGAGTTGGCCGTGTATTTCTCAGCGTTGCTAGTCATTGTCTCTCATCATCTAGCAGACTAACCCGGGTGTTTTCTTATGAGTTCAAGAGTGTGGAAGCATGCAAGACTTCTTGAGACCTATCCCAGTAACTGTCACACTGTTACTTCTGCCACATTCTATTGACCAAAACAATTTATGAAGTCTATCCAGATTCAAGGGAGAAGCAGCAAAGTCCATTACAAAATCATATATTCAGAGACAAGTGGAAGATGGGGGGAAATTTATAATCAATCTATCATATTGACTCTCTCTTTCTTATTTGGCTACTGTTATCTTCATTTAAAATGGTAATAGTGGACATCCTTGTCTTATTTCAATTTTCTAAGAAAAAATTGTTAACATTTTACCATTCAGAATTTCTTTTTGACATAGCTTTTTAAATAATTGCCTTTATCACATTAACAAAGATTCTTTTTTAATTTCTAATATGCCAAGGGGTTTTGTCATGAGCAGTTTATCAAATAAATGATTTTCTACATCTGGTTTATTGATTATATGATTTTTCTTTCTTTTTCTTGTCGAATTACACTGTTAAATTATTGAATGTTAAAGCACATTCACCCTTTGTATTAGTTTTCTATTGCTGTCACAAATTTAGCAGCTTAAACAATATAAAAATATTATCTTACAATTCTCTTGGTCAGAGCTTCAATACAGGTCTCAGTGGGCTAAAATAGAGGTGTTTGTAGGGTTACGTTTCATACTAAGTGCCTTAGGGGAAGATCTATTTCCTTGCTTATTCTGGTTGTTGGCTGAATTCAGTTCCTTATGGTTCTAGAACTGAGATTGCCATATTCTTACAAACTGTTGTCCGATGATTGTTCCTAGCTTCTAGAGACCACACACATTCCCTGGCTCCTGACTCCTTTTCTCCATCTTCAAGCTATCAATGGCAAATTGAGTTCCTCATGCATCACATCTGTCTGACCCAGCCAAGGACAGTTCTCTGCTTGAAAGGATCTGTATGGTGAGATTGGGCAACACTCAGATAATCCAGGAAAATCTCCTCATCTCAAAATCCCTAACCATAATTATATCTGAAAAGTCCCTTTGCCATATAAGG
>NW_011888808.1:8627361-8686248 GCF_000151845.1 Pteropus vampyrus | reverse complement strand
TTATCTAGTCATCTACATTATTTAAGAAAACTTTACAACTAATGTAATGCTCTGGATGATGTAATTAGATTGTTCTTTCCTTAAGAAAAAAGAAGTTAAATATGTTTTGATATCCAAATATATTTTTAAATTTACTTAACTATACTTTGCTTGGCCTTAATTAATGTGGGTGTTTGGATAGGTTCATAAATTCTATGAAGTCACTGGAATTATGTGCAAATTATTTTATGTGTATTTACTTTTGACTTCATGGTCCCTTAGAGAAAAGTTTATAACTTCCACTGGATGCTCTGTAAAGATTCATCAATGAAAAAAGTTTTAGGACAATGTATAGGTTGATTACCCGGTTTTAAGTGAAGAGGTTTTCAATAGAAACTTGAATGAACAATGGAGATGATAAAAATTGGTTACTTTCCACAAATTTACTTTACTTACAGTATTGATAACTAGAATACATACTGATTATTGTATGTTCTGTAGGAAAGGAAAAAAGAAAATAGCTAATGCTCAAGTAACCAGAAATTAGATGATCTGAGATAAACGATTAGACAAGAAAAGTGGAAAAGAGGAAAGTATTACTAACATTGATTGTTTTTGCCTAAGGAAAATTTTCAGGTGAACATGGTATTTAACTACATGTTTTTATCCTTCCTCTACTATTCCCTACTTTAAGCACTATAAAATATTATGGCTTATTAAATTTTTTTAGATACTTATTATTTTAATAAAGGAAATATTTAAATTAATACACTTACAAGAATTTGGTTTCATGCAAACACATCAAAATCCATAAATTTCACATTTAATCTCAGTTTCCTTTGCCTGACGCCAATGGCAAATCCAAAAAAATAAAACTGCTGAAAAAATCTGCTGATGTGAAAATAGTGAAAGAAAAAGTTGTCATGTAGTTTTATAGGTTTTTTTTGGTAAGGATAGATGAGGCATATGAGAGAAAAGAATAAAAAAGTAATTATTAAAGTAAAAATTTCATGATATAAATTAGTCATTTTTATAAATAATGGAGACAAATTTAAAATTAGTGTGAGTTCAAATGTTCCTTTAACAAAATTATAAGTAATATTGACTTAATATTGTTATATGCATAAGTCATATATTATTTCATTGTGTTGACAGATCAGATGTCTTTGGAACATTACATTCATATGAAAAGGAAAATATTATATGCCTATTTTGTTTCTCTGATAGTTATCCATATTCCAAAACGAGGCAGATGTTTTACCTAATGTTTTGATTCAGAATTATAAATATATTCACAGCTGATGTATTTTATTGACCAACAATTAAATATCTTAATTCTGGCAAAACAAGGCAGTTTAATTGGCCACTAAAACTTTTGTTTTAATCTATTGCTATACTAATTCTCCTATAATTCTTAATTTGAATACTGAATCCATAATTAAAAAGGAATGTACATATATTTAATTTCAAGCCTAATTTTTAAAACTAAAACACAATTCTTGAAAAAAAAATTTTAAACTAAAACACAATTCTTCTTTATCCTTTAGACATAAAGATATTTTTCCAAGTAGTGACAACCAGAAAAAAATATATATAAACATTCTGAAATTATATATGGAATCTTTTACTTTTCAATATTCGAGTTCAAGAATTTTTTTCTTTCTCCTCTGTAATAACAGATAATAAAACAGAGATATTCATTGACAATCCAGTAATTTTACATGTTTTTTCTCTCTGCAACGAGGAGATGGTACTTAGATGGATGAAAAAATTTCTTTACCTGACAAGACATAAGCACTTACTAGCTTTGTTCCATGTCTTTTATAAAGGTCTACTTAGAAAGATACTTTGTGTGCTGTTAAATTCCATATACTAGATAACAAATAGATAGAAAAGACAGAAACGGAGGGCCACAGGGGTTTGCAGTTGTCAGCACGGTGAAAAGCTAGCGCTTTATCATCAGAATCTAAAGAGTACTTAAATGATACTGGCTGCAGTGTGGTCATAATTTATTGGCCTCAAGCGACTCTGCGTGTATGTGTGCTTACCTTTCCTAATCTTAGTTTCTGTTTTGCTGGAGTCTGCATTATAAAACTTCAGTGATCCTCCTGCACATAGCCTTTATTTCTCTAACATCAAAAGAATCAGAAAGAACATGGCTTGGAAAATAAAAAAAGACAAATACTGAAGAAATACTGTTCGAAAGTTAGTAAAATGTTGTTAAAATGCAAATAAAATGCTACTGAAAAGGCTGAGGACAAACAACAATCTAAATGGAATACTGGAGTTAAGTAGGCCAAAAGCAGAACTATAGAACTGCTGCTTTCAAATAATAATTCATTCTTACATTGCAACATGAATGAGTTAAGAGGGGTCATTCGAAATGCTTTTTTTATTTGTAAAGTACATTCTCTAAAAGGAATTGATTTTGAAATCCATATGTACTAGGTCATGAGAAGTATAATAGATTTAAATTTTTTTAAATCAAGGTTTTTATAAAAAATCTTTTTTACCCTCCTAGGACAATAGCAACTAGAAAGAGCTAATATTTGACAGTGAGCCAACTCCTTTTGTCCCATGTCCTGAAGCTGCCAGTGAAAGAGGAAATTTCTGAAAAATTACAATAAAGGAAGCATAAGAGTAACACATTTCTTGTATGGGCAGAGTCTTCCTATGATTGCTTTGCCCTGGAAAATTTGTTTCTATCCAAATCTCAATTTGGATAGGAACCTAGAGCTATTACTTTTCCCTTAAAAAAAAAAAATTATGCCTCAATAAAAAAAGAATAATAATGTAAGAGATGAATATGTTGATTAGCTTGTGTCAGTGCCGAGCTGATCAAGAAAGTGAGACGCCCAATTGAGAGAATGCACAAGGAGCTGACATGAGAATGAAACTGCAGGCACCAACTTTATTGCGGGGAGCGGGTGCTTTTGTGCTAGGGGAACGCATGGGCTTTATATATGTCAGAGAAAAATAGTGGCGTTCCGCCATACATGCGTGATAAACAATAAGCCGAGTTATACTTACATAAGTTAGGCACAGGCACCTTACCACATTAATATAACATTTTAAATCCGGAGTCCTATCCCTAGCCCCGAGCCTGGATCACAGCCAGACCTGGGAACCAGAGCTTGGCTGTAGTAATCATTTCACTATATATAAATATCATGTTGTATATTTTAGATATATACTTTAAAAAAAAATTTAAAAAGGAAACATAATGTGGAAACAACACAAATGGCCATCAACAGATGAATGGTTAAACGAAATGTGATATATTTATATAATAGGGTATTATTCAATCGTAAGAGGAATGAGATATTGATACATGCTTCAACATGGATAAACTTTGAAAACACTGTGGCAGTGGAAGAAGTCCAGCATAAAAGGCTGCATGTTTGTATGATTCCACTTGTATGAAAAATTCAGACTAGGTAAATAAATACAGACAAGGCGGCAGATTTGTGGCTGTCAGGATGTGGGGGAAGTGTAGAAAGGGGAGTGACTGCTTAATTAGTACAGGGTTCCTCTTTGAGGTGATGAAAATGCTGTGGCACTAGATAATGATGATGAGGTAAAGCATAATGAATGGAGTTAATGCCAACGAGTTGTAAATTAAAATTAAAAAAAAATTAAATTATGCCACAAAATACAACTATCAAGAATATAGGATCAGGACCGATAGTCTCAACAAGAACATGGTAAAATATGGAGTTAATTGCAGGGTACACGTGTATGTGTTATTAGAGAAATGCTCATGATCCTGATAGTTTCTTATTCTGACACGGAGACAAAGGGTCTGAGGGCAGAGGTCATGTTCCCCAGATAGATGCTGAGGTGGAGATTTGCGGGCAGGTAGTTATTGGAGGAATGCTATCAAATTAAACCACACCACACCACATCACACCACACCACACCACACCATACCGCACCACCAATAAGGAGTGAGAGAAGCTAGATTGACCAGAGGAAGAAAAAAGAAACAAGAGAAACTTTGGCTGAAGTCTTTCAGAAGTCCCAACTTAAGGCAAAGAAATCAAGCCTTTGTTCTATTGTTTCCAGTAGCCGTTGGATGTGAGCTGTTCCAAGGAGTTGAGGTAGCTTCATTTGGCCAACAACAATTCAGGGATGAGCCATTAATTAGCAACAACCTCACTTCTGATAATTTTTCCCCGATTTCTTTTGGTTGTATAGATTGAGCAATTCCCTTTTTAGTTGTTCACCTAAATTCTCCTTAGAGTCCCATGCTCTATTAAACATCTCCATAGTTCTCTGCTGATCAGACTCCATTAACTTCCACTCCAAGTTTTCCATTAATTATCATAATTCTATCTAGTTTTTTTCTTATCCATGAGACCTGCCACCTAGTCTCTATTATGTTGGGATCCCCATCATCACTAATGTTAACAGGGACCCCAGTTTTATAATAGCAACACTCACCAAGAACCCTGGCCAACAAATAAAAGCTACCACTGAGCTTTTCAAGGATGTTGGTGCCCATCTCACCAGCCCATTATTTATCACATTAGAAAATAAAATTCCTTGAAGATTCCTCATGGAAAAGCCACCTAATGATTATTCTGGCCGTATGCGATCATTGGCTGCAGGCTACCTTCAAGGAGAGTAATCACTTTGGGAAAAGGCAGTGTTTAGGGAGGGACTTGTGAGTTGTCAGAAAGCAACATTTCCAGCAGGCAGGTAGGGAAACAAATGCTTAGTTTCTAAAAAGTGGGGATTTGGATGACAGACCATAGTATTCACCACAGGAATCCTGACCTCACCTCTTCAGAGACATCTGTATATTAACAACAACATTCACTGTGTATGGATGTGAGCATTGTATGTGTGGAGCATTGTGTGTGTGGTGCAATGTGTGTGTATAATTTGGAGAGGAGAAAAAATGAAGGTCATTTGGCCATCTTCTAGGGTGATTTTCATGATATCTACAGATAATTTCTTAGTCTATGAATTTCTTGAGGTCATATAACTTATATATGTTTATTTTACTATCTAGACAGCTATTAAAGAATAGGTCATAAATTAATGTCCTCAAAATCATTGTCTGTCTCAATAATTGTAATACATGTTTGCTATTGGGTACATTATTGTAAAACGTGATGGGCCTTTTATTTTTTCGTTTATTTCTCTTCATTCCTCCTTCCCTTCCTTCCTTCCCTTTTCTATTTTTTTTTTTCTTACTCCTTTTACCAACCATCCTTGTTTGGTTTCTCTCCCTTTTAATATTGATCAGGTATACAGTTACTTTGGAGAAAGTCTTTATGTTTACATTTTTTAATTTAGTTTTATTTGAACCTACATTTTTTAATGTCTTTATTGCAGAATTGCATCTAATTATGAAAAACATAAAAACATCTCATTAGCCATGGAAAGAAAAGATAGTAACTTCACAGTAGAAACATCTGGCATATACTACCATAACAAGTGATAAATTTTGTTGATATTGTGTTGATATAATATACCCCTTATATGACATGATGATAAGGGAATTTTAGGTCTGTGGTGTTCTTGAACACCATAAGTCCAATCTCAGCATGAAAAGAAAAAAAGAAAATCAAACCTAAATCGAGGATTGCTCTAAAGAAATACATTTAAAAGAGGGAGAAAACCAAATTATGAGAGAAACCATTGGAAATTAGAGGGACAAAGGAAATATGATGACTGAAAGTAATGTGATATCCTGGATTGTCTTTTGGGACACAAAAATAGTGGAAAATTTGGAAGCAGCTAAATAAAGTCTGTAGTTTAGTGAATAGTAAATGCATTGATATTAATTTCTTGGTGTTGACAGATGTACCGTGGTTATGTAAGATGATTCACATTAGGGAACTGCAAATGGTAAGGAACTTTTATGTTTTATGACTTGAAGGCGACTCGGCTAACGGGGTTAACAAATAATCATGGAAATTTTTCATTCTCCAGAATTAATGATATATGCCAGTCAGTGTCCAATCAAAGAAGCAGAGCTAGTAGGAGAGAGATAGATGATAAATTGATGATGGATGGATGGATAGATGGATGGATGGATGGTTGAGTGGATGGATAGATGATAGATAGATAGATAGACAGATAGAAAGACAGACAGATAGACGATAGACTGAGTATAGGGAGTTAGATAAAGCATTGTGGGGCTTAATAAGCAGTCCCTGCAAGGAGGCAGTTTCCATCTCTAATGCTGAAGTACAAAGCATCATGAGCAGGCTGGAACCTATGAGAACAAGCTGCAAACCTCACGATCTTGATCTGAAACCTAGAAAGCATAAGTCAGAACTCCAGAAAAACAAACCATAACCGGTTTCCATGTAATCGCCTCAGGGCTGGGTGATGAGCCTGCAGAAGCCAGATCCTTCACATGGAGCTGAACAGCATGCTTCTAGTCCAGGAATCCGAGACAATTAGGAAAGATTGGGAGAAGGGAGAGAGAATTGCAGGCCCAATTACTGCTTTATGCCAATGGAATGAGTCAACAGATTGGCAACAACGCCTTTATGCTATGAAATAATTGCTACCCCTGTTCTGGTTATTTCTTTGACAAGATTATTAAGTTTCAGCCGGTAGACGCTTTTCTTGAATTGTTTATTGTCTGCTGGAATTTTGTTTCACATAGAGAATGTTCAGCCTTTTTAATATGTTGCATATGTATCTAAATATAAACATTATTTTCTAGCTTTAGTCTCAAAAAAGGAGATTAATGTAAGTCAGTTAATTCCTGTAACACATTTGTATTTTGTTTTTTATTAGAAGGAATGAAGATGTTAATAGATCTTGTGATATTCCTACTCATTTCATTAAATATGTAATGTATATTTATAAACATAAATATCTAACATAATGCATTGAATATTTATGCAATGCTTTGCTGCCAAAGTCCATATATGAATATCCATGGATTTTGAGATAATTTTATGAATTGATGGATTTATTCATATAACGCAGTGACTCCCTCTTCATTACCAACCTTTTAGTAATGATAGCTTTCAGCTATTAAGCATGAGGAATTAACTCTCAGATGAATTTTGCACAAAGAGAGATCTGATAGCTCTTAAGATATGTTGTGAAATGCTGTGGTGATACACCATTACATTAAATTTATTCCAAAAGATATTTTTTAAATTGCCTGTGGAAATATGAGTGCTTTTTTCCCCCTTCTTTTTAATCATGAAACTTGCCCCAGGTTTCCAAAAATGCATCCATCAGCATTCTTTAGGGAAGGCGGTTTAGTACTGTCAGCCATTTTTTTCTCCCCTGTTGTGCGAATGATGTTGTTATCAGTGAATATAAACATTAAAATGGAACCATAATCCCACCTTAGTTATACAGGAGTTCTTCAGCTGCTTCTCTGATATTTGGAGCCTATCTGCTAACGAAACTAGGCATACATGCATAAGAAAACATATTCATAAATTACATATATTATAAAGTAATACAATTATTATAGATGACAAATAATGAAATAATGAAAGAATAAAAACCAATTAAAGGAAAAATAATAAAGAGACCATTTTGTTAGTAATTTTACAAGATCAGATGACATGTATGGAGCTGAACCCAAAATATCTACCTGTCATTCTTTATATCAGGTTATTTTTCCAGAAGTATGTCATTAGCTCATATTACTGTTTCTTTGCATACATTGACTTTCCATGCCTCACATAAAAACTTCAGGATACTTTATTGTGGTCTTTACAGAAAGAACGTGGATATATCATTTTATGCATAAAATGACAAAGAGAACAATAGCAGCTATAACAGTTATAAAATCGTAAAACTTGTAGTATACATAGGTTTTAGCTTTGCTTCTAAAGCAAAATACATTTAGATCTTCACCAACACTCAAACTATTGCTGTATGCAGTAGAAAGTTATTTTTACATAGCTAGTTGAACAAAAGAGAATAGACCTGAATGAAAACCTAAAAATTTTAGGTTTTATTAAATATCTTATATACAGCTATATCCATGTATACTTTGTAATCAAGGAATATTTATTAAACATAAATGATGTTATATCTATTTTAAAAGCAGAGATTATGAATAATGAGCCTTTCCTGCCTTTTATAAACCCACAGACGAGTGGGAGAGCACATGCAAATAGTTAATTATAAATCTGATTTTAATGTTTTCTCTTAAGCTCGGTATTGGGTGTGTAGGAGATTCTACCATTATTTATTAAACCATACACACACACACACACACACACACACACACACACACTCATACACACTTATATACTGTTTTGTATATATGATATATTTCATAATACAAACTAATATTGAAGATATATATTCTATCATAACAGATCCATGCTAGATAAGGAATTCTCTAGCTATTAATTAGGGATGAATTGCAAATTGGAAAAAACAAACAATTAAAGAAACAACTCCTACATAACAATGTGTACCTATGTCAGCTTAACATTAGTATACAGTAGATTATATACAACTAAATGAAACCCCTTTACACTTATAAATATTTATTGTCAAAAATAGTTAGGTTAGGAGTTATTAAAATTTGCTAGCTGTGTGAACTCAGATAATTATTTGAATTGATTCAGTTTTCTTATTTGTGAAGTGTCTGGGTGGTGATAACTATTGCAGTGCTCCGTCTTTCCCTGCCTCCTATCCCTGACTGAGTCGAGTGCCCCCTCAACTCTTTTTGTCCTCAAACACTTTTCTCAAAGATTCCCACCAAATACTGTCCCCTAATGTCTACCTCAAATGCTGCCTTCCAGTAGCATTCAGAAAAATATTATTTTACTACTAATAGTAGAAAAATACTATTCATTTGAAAAATACTATTTATAATGTTTACCATAAACTGTTGCTTATGTTAGTATGCTACGAGTTTTCATTAATTTATTCATTAATTTTATCTGCCCAGTAACCACTGGGATTGAATTAATGTAAAAATATAGATAGACTTTATCAAGTTTAATATTAATATTATATTTTGTGTTAACAAAAAGTTAAAAGAACACAAGGAAGAGAGTTACCAGAAATTTTTGCCATGAACAAAGGAAAAGCGCTTATCTTGAATTATTAATGGCAATCCACAGCTTCTCTCTACCATAAAAGTCATAATGCTAAGTATAAATAACTGAAGTAAAGTTGTCTTCCAGTAGTTTTCAGACATGCTAAGATTGAAACTTCTTTTTCCCTAATATTTTGGATAATTTTGTCAATAAGAGAAAATTTATTCCCCTATTTCATCATTAAAAATCCAGTCTCATTCAATTGAAAACATATATTTTATATCCAATTCTACATAGATTTTTCTCTCAATTTTAGTTCTGACCTTGGCTTAAAACTTTTTCTTGGGACTACGAATAAGGTGTGTGCTTTGCTGTTTGGCCTTTTCATTTTGCTTTTGTCTGGGATCGTTTTGTTTTCTTCTCAATAGGGTTTGGACTAGAGGAAGAGATGTCCATTATTTTCCATGCTTTTTCTATTTATATTCTTATCTTAGCTAATGGGCATAGAGCCCATGTCATATTTTATGCCAAGCTCACAACTATTAGCTCTTTCACAAATTGCACTTGTTCATATGGTCCCACACACCTCAGCAGCAGGAGCATAGCAGTATGTCATTCTCTGCATCCTACAGTTGGTGATACCGGGTTCTTGAGATTTCCCTTCATCCTGTGGCTGTCCTCAGAGTTTCCTTCCACAGTAGGCAACCTTTCACACAGAGCCAACATATTTTTCTGGTTTTATTTTCAGGATTAGACTGGTTTCATATAATGAATTTGGGCATGTTTTCTCTCTTCTGTTTTCTAGAAGACTTTGTAAAATATTGAGATGATTTCTTGAGTGTTTGGCAGAACTTGAAAAAACATGTTGGCTTTCTGTTTAAAAGATATAACTATAAATTTAAATATATATATGTATATCTATGCATTTATATAGTACATAAATGTATATATATGACTTCTATTTTGTTTAATATCATAATATTTTATATCTTTACTATCCATGCTTCATATTTTCCCTTGACACCATTTTGGTGGCTGTCTGAAACTTAAACTCTTATTTATTATGGATATATTTCATTTGCACTTTTGTCTTTTGGGGTTGTCTTAGTTTTTTTTTATTTTTCTTTTTAAAGACAAAACCAGTTTCCTAAAGCATTCAATCTTCAAATGTACTTTTCTCTAAATAAGTTTTAAGTACTTTATTCAAAATTCTTTTTCATGAAGATATTTCTATGCAAAATTACTGAAGCTTATATTTCTGTATTTCTGAAACATATTCATCATGATCTCATATTTGAATTATAGTTTGGCTGTTATAAAATTTCCATTCAAAGATATTTTCCTTCTATATTTTGAAAAGTACTATTCATTCATCTTCTTGCAACTAATGTTAATATAGAAAAATACATTATCATTCTGTACACAGTCTGTTTTTTCTCTGTGAAAGCTTTTCAAATTTTCTATTTGTCTTTGACAATCTCAAATTTTAATATAAATTGTGGTTTTTCTTATTTCTCCCTTTGCTTTCTATGGGTACTTTTAGTCTTATTTGGTAATCTGAGAAATTTCTCTCTATTATTTTTTCAACTATCTCTACTTTTTATTTTTTCTTCCTAGGATTTCTATTACTTAATGCTTAGTATTTCTGCTATATTCTTATTTCTGTTGTATTTACTATATATTTATTCTGTTCTTTCTCTGAAATTAGTTTTTAAATCTGCTTTAACAGTGGACTGATTTATTTCTCAGTTGTATTCATTCTGTAATTTACTCCACTTGTTAACCCAATAAATTAATAATCCAAGCACTACAACCTGTGCAATGTGTGCATGTAAAGCTGATGTATTGGAGGAATTTGGAAGAAGACAGTCAATAAAATATATGTGGTCCTCCAAAATCCTGCTATTGCACTGAAAGGACTGTTTGGACTTCACATTTTTGTATGAACCTTGAAGTTCCAGGGAGATGTTTAAAAACTTTTGTTTCTAAAAGTTTTTTTTTTCTGTTTTATTTCTAAAAGAAAGGAAAATAACTCAGGAGATTTGGAAATGCCTAAAATTTAAGATTTGTACTGCAGTTTTGCTGTTGTGTGAAGTATTCTTGGACACCAGAAACCTAGAAGTTTATACAAAACCATTAGTTTCAGCTGATTGCTGAGTCAACATTTTCTTGTGGCTGAGTTACAAATACCATCTAGGGAAAAAGTGGCACCATCTGTTATATTCTTTGCTTCAAATATTATATTGTATTACTTTTTTTCTTATTTCCTTTTTGTTGCTTTTTTATTTTGCTAATATTGTTTCATAAACTTTAGTATGTTATTTTACATCTTTGATTCATCTATTCTAGTATCTCTGCTTCTGGTGGCATGATTGATTGATTGATTGGCTTGCTTATTTATTATTTATTTATTTATTTATTTATTTATTTATTTATTTATTTATTTGAAATAATTGAACCACTCAGATTCAGATTAGTTTGGCCTATGAGTTTATATTTCCATTGAGGATATTGGGAAATGTGTATGAGAAATGTACCAACATCAGACCTCTATTTGAGTCAGCCTTAGTGAATTCAAAATAAGTTGCAATGAGTCTTACAATGAAAATCTACAGACTTGAGAATAGCACAATTCTTAAACCAAGGAAATAAGTTGTCACTTCAAGGCATTACCCTCAGGTTAGTGAATCCTTACCCACATTCTTTTTCTAGCAACTTACCTAACCAGTTGTTATTTTATCCCCAAGTACAGGTCTGATTTGCCATAGGTATTGGATCAGGCACTGACAGTTCCAAGGTAATATACGGTTAGATATGAGAAGTGATGTCATAAAATCCTTTTTTATTTCATTACAATGGTTCCTGTCCACCTCTTGACAAAGCTAAAGCCACTACCGCTAAGGCAGATCTGTTCAAAAGACAGATGTTTTCCCCCAGGATTTTGCCTCTCTTGGTGTTTCAGTCTTTAATTCCTCTGGTGTTGGTCTTGGGGAGGATGCCCACAGTTTTTGCTATATCAGCATTATGATAAGAACTGGAATATTTCTACATTAAGAGATTTATTGAGGTTTGCTTCCAGTCAATTTTTATAAATATTTTATGGCACCTAAAACTGTTTAATCTCTGTCATCAAAATTTTAAGAGTGATCTATATATTTACTAGAACAATTCATTATATTATTTGGAAGCAGTGTTTATTTTCTGAATTTATGGCAGTCAGCTATATTTTTCTGTTATAGACTTTATGCTGAATTTCCCTTGCACTTCCTTCTATTTTAGCTTTATAAATTTTGATGCATTTTTATTTGGTGAAGAAAGATTTACAGCATTTGTGTCCTTTGTGGTTTTAAATTTTTTTTATTATTTTAAATGTTAATCCCTGAATTCATATTTTTCTGAAAGTTACACTGTGATCAAAATTAGTGGTTAGTGATTTTGTCCTGGTTTTATAAATATTTCAGAATTGATATTTGAGTATAGTCTTTTGTTTACTAAATTTCATGATATAATCTGTGTTTAATTTTTTCACCTCATGGTTGTTTGGAAGATTTATACTATGATTTTGGTACAATGGGTTATACTTATTTAGTTTATTTACCTTTTTCGATTTATTAACTTTAAAAATGAAAAAGAGTGTTCTAAATATGACCTGATAAATTTCAGGAAGTATACTGAAGAATAAAGAAAAAAAATTTCAGGAAATAAAAACAAATTGCAGTTTGAATATATCTACTGAGAGTTCAGTGAAGAACTCATGGGACTGAATAAAGAGATCCAAAAATTAAAGAGGAAAATAAATAATTAAATAGTAGAAATAAAGTGATAAAGAAAATAAAAAATTTCCAACATAAATATAATTGGATCTTCTGAAAAGTAGAAACAACCACTATGTAAAATAATAGAACTTATATTTAATATTAAATAAATTGAAAACAAATTTTCAGAAATCAAAGAAAATATGGAACTGCATTTTCAAAGAACCTAGGTCTTAATTAGGAAAATGAATCTAGAAAGATCAACTCGGAGACATGACCTTTTCAACTATTAAACTTCAACATTAAAAAAAAAGTTCCTTTCGGCATCCAGGCAAAACATCAAAGAAAGAAAAAAAAAATTGTTACAAAATGACTTAATAGCATACTTTAAAATGTACAACTTAAGAGCAATATTTTTTTTTAAAATCTCAAGAAAAAGAAGTTTGATCCAAAGATTTTCTCCTCATACAAATTAAAAAATACAATATTAGGACTATAGAAAAACTATTTTTGACATGAAGTAACTTGGTGAATACTGAGCAATTCCAGAATAACTTATTATAGAAGATTTATTATAAAAGGGATTTAATCTTACCCAAAGGATGTTTAAGAAAATTAAGCAAAATGATTTTTTGAAATATGTATATCCAGCAAACACACACATACACAACTCTGTTTAAAACACAGGTTGAAATATAGAATAATAATCTGTAAAAATTACATGCTCTGAAAAAGTAAACATTACATTAACAAATAACCTTTACTTAACCAATTCTAGAAAACTAGACATTATCTATGATGAAAAAAAGTACAAGTTGGTCAACGAATATTTGTTCTCTATCACATATATTTGAAGAATAGCATCTTTCTTAATAAAGCCAAAATAAAATAATACCTAATTGAGAAGGAAAATTTCTAGCAAATTATATTAGCATAAAACTTTAAAAAGGCCAATTTTCACTAAAGAAATTTTTAAAAGAACTACCTCTCTCACCTATTACAAAGTATCAGAAGATACAGTTTCTGAGTATAGTTCCAGAAACTTTCAAAGATCAGATTCTCTAACCTTACTTAAACTATTTCTAATCTTAAACTAGTAAAAAGAAAAATGTTCAATTTTTTTTCATCAAATAGCATAACATTGAAACTTATGCCCGATTAAGATTATATAATAAAAATAAATTACAATTCAAGGTATGTATTAATTACCATACAAATGTTCCAAAATAGTAACAAGAAAATCCAGTACCACATTAAAAATAATATAAGGTGACCAACTGAATTTATTCTAGAAATAAAAAGTTGTTAATGTTAGGATAGTCAACAGCTCAGTTTATTACAGTAGCAGAAGAATGGAGAAAAAAATGCATTATCTCTATAGAGGCTTAAAAAGCATTTGACAAAACTAAACAACTAAGCTTTGTTTAATCTATGATGAAAAATAGTACAAGTTGGTCAGTGAATATTTGTTATTTCTCTCATATATATTTGAAAAACATCTTTCTTAATAAAGCAAAAATAAAATAATTTTAGATAAAGTCAGGAGGAAGACAAACTTGTTATATCCTGTTTTTTTTTTTTTTAACATTATGTTACACACTGAAGTAAGATAGAACAGTTAGAGGCATAAGAACTATTTGCAGTTGAAAATCCCAATAGTATTAATAAAAAAAAGACTGTATTATAAGATTACTTAGTAAGGTAGCAGGATAAAATTAACATAAAAAATCCATCATGTTCGTATATACCAGTGGTTCACAGTAGGATGTAATTTTGCCCCCCCCACCCCCCTCCCCCATTATCAGGAGGACATTTAACATTGTCTGGAAACATTTTAGATTGTCACAGGGGTAGAAGTAAAGTCGAGGATGCTATTGGCACCTAGTAAACAGTATTCAGGAATGCTGCTGCTTCACATTCTACGAAGAATAGGATGGTCCTGACTTCCCCAACAATGAAGTATATCTGGGCCAAAACAGCAATACAGTAGTCCTCCCTTCATCATGGTGAATACATTCCAAGACCCCAGTCAATGCTTGAAACCTCGGATAGTACCAAACCCTATATATACTATGTTTTTTCCTACACACACATACCTACGATTAATTAGAAATTAGGTACAATAAGATATTAACAATAATTAATAATAAAATAGAGCAACTATAACAATGTACTGTAATAAAAGTTATATGACTGTAGTCTCTCTGAAAATAGCTATTGTACTGTGCTCACTCTTCTTGTGATTGTTGATGTTAGATAATAAAATGCTGACATGATGAAATGAAGTGAGGTGAATAATTGTGACCTAGCATTAGGCTGCTATTGACCTTCTGACCACATCTTAGAAGGAAAATCATCTGCTTTGGGTGATCCAGGATCATCAAGCCATAATGATGGCGATAGTTGGATGTCAGGAGCAGATGATGATCATGGTTAGATAAATTAAAATTTTTGGATTGAGCTTGACCTTGAGTAACTAAAACCAAGGGAAGCAAAACTGCCAATAAGGGGAGATTACTGTAATGCCAAAGTTAAGAAACTTTGATATATACTAATAAACAGATGATGGAAATGAGACCAACACTTACAATAGTAAGTAAAATATAAAATATATAAAAATAAACAATTGTAAAAATTTATCATTAAAATTTTAAAATGTTTCTGAAAATTAATTTTATCAAATGAAAAGACAGCTGTTCTTGTATGAGAAGAATGATCCTCTTTAAAAACTGTTGTTCTCTTTTAATTACTATGCACATTTAATGTGACTCCCATAAAAGAAGCAAAGATATTTTTTTTCTGGAACACAAGTTGCTTTAAAAGAAAAAAAAAAACATAACAAAACAAAACAGGAGTTATAAAATTAAACAGGAATAACCAGGAAAACTGACTAAATGGAAGTATATATGGCATCTCACATGTGACAAAAGTGACATTTCAAATCAAAGAGGAGAAGATAATATTCATGTGGGCACATGATTTCTATTGGTTTAATACTTTATCTTTTTAAATACCTTTTATTTCCTGAAGAAACCAGATTATTTTCTTATACTGTTTTCCGCATTATGATTACAACTAATTTTTTTCTTATGGTGTTATTTGACTTGATCCTATTCCTCTTCTTTCCTATAAACTGGTAGATATAGAGGTTTTATTAGACTTAGATTCAAAACTTAAGCAAACATGCATATAGCAAAAATACTACTTAATCAGTGATGCTATGTTTTTCCTATTGCATTACATTATGAGGCACAGAGAAAAATATATAATTATTTTTGTTTACAAAGAAGAATTGATCAGTATATTAGCCTGATGACTTTGTTATAAATTGTATGTCACTTTTTCTTCTAATGATTTTAATGATCATACATCTATCCATTATTTATTGTAGATTTCCAACTGGTCTGAAATATGGGCACCCATAATAAAATCTATGAATTCTGTGGAAATGCACCCATTGCCTCACATCTTCTGCTGTGAAATAAGTTTGACATTTGTTGTGTATGTAAAATTTGTAGTTTTATAATGTTATAAGGTTTGATCAAAAGGCAATGAGAGACATGTAATACAGACCTGGACCCAACCTGCAGGTTGAAACCGAGTCCGTCTAAGCTCAGTTTAGATCAACTAAACCGCAACTGATGAGAGAATGAAAAATTGTTGTTCTAAGCCATTCTGTCTCTTACACAGAATTACTGTACCAATAGCTAAATAACTGAACGCCATAATAACGAACAGAACAAAAGATCCACAAATGACGGTGTTGTCAAAAGTATCAAGAGTAGGTGAGAAAAGCACATATGTTTCTGTGTCCTTCCATAATGGAAGGAGTTCAATAAAATGTACCTAAGATCAGGTCACTGTATTGTTTCCTCAGGGAAAATTAACATTAGACCTTCAGTTTGGAGCTCTGGTCACGGCAATGAACATGTTCATAGCAGTGATCAGCTGTGGTAAATGGAAGTCCACATTGTTGAGCAAATGCTTTACTTATATTGCTTTTACCATTGTCCTATAGCTCTGTGAGCAAGCGCTAAAGACGGCTCACAGGCTTTCACAGAACAGGTGGTCTTGGATAATTTTTTATTAACAGCCTCCTTTGCAGTGGTTGCCTTTTGGGATCATTTGAATAGGAAACACATGTCTTTACCCTGAGGGCACATTTTGATTGTCCAATCACATATTTCTTCCCAGATTTCTTAGTGCCAGTCTTGTCCTGTGTTCCTGATGATTCAGTCATATCATTAACTGTGTAAAAGTGTACTTCTGGCCATCTCTTGTGCCAGTAAGTCAACAAACAGATGTCCTTCTTGATATTCTGCCCACGGAGGGGATTTAACATCCCCAATATCTTTCTGGCCTAAGTCAGACTGCAATGCTATGGTGGTCCATTTCTAGCATGTGCCACTATAATAGAAACATGTATATAAAATAAGGTTGATATTTTTTCTGTTTTCAGCTGGTCGTAGAGAACTCCCCATGAGGTTCTAGGTGTGGACTAAGAGGAAATAAACTTAATGACATTATATTTTTTGAGGAATTTGGATATGTTGTCAGAGAGTGGTTACAAGCAACGGATGGATACACACAAAATCATACCTCCAAATTTTAGAAAAGCTTTTTAATCCCTGCTGTGTCATTGAATGATAACATGCTAGAACAATATGGGAAGTTTTTGAAGAAAATAATTCTTGATAGTGTAATCATTAATGATTCCATTGAGGAAGAATTTTGGAAGTTATTGAAATATAGTTACCTTAAATACTTGATAGAAAAAAGCGAGGTATAAATTATAAACAAATACTTGATGTGATTTTACCAAAAAAAAAAAAATTAAGCTCAGATTTAAATTTTTGTATAAGAAAACCTGAAAATATAATGAAGAATTAGTCACATCCCACATATTGAAGTGGCATCTATGGGAATAAAAGAAAACTAACAAAGGATAAGAAAAGGTAATTTAAATTATGCTCAGAGGAAGAGGAGTCAGAAATCTGTCAGTTCATTCATTAAGAAATATGTGATAATGCTGCTGAAGACACTGAAGGAAAAAAAGTTTCCTCTGCTCCTGCTATGCCATTATTTTCCTTGTTGAAGAAAAGAGTCATACTGGAATAGAAAATTTAGTACTTACTATTATTAAGATGAAATTTAAATCCAAACAAAGAGGAGAAATTGTAAGGCAACTATATTATTTTTCATATTCTACACTACATGAATTAAATTCTGAGGCACTAAAAAGATATGACAGATAAAATGCAGAATCATTACCAATAAAAATGAGTAGAAACGTGTAGGAAAAATTAAATGGTCAAAGAATACAAGTTTCGAGGCCAAATAGAAGTATATTCTGCATACCAGGGATATTGATGCCAGTTTTGAATAATTTTCCAGAGCCTATTAATAAAAGAACAGTGTTGGAATTCCTATAAAGGAGAATGGTGATGATGAGGAACTAATATAAATTCATTAAATGAGTCACACTAGGCTAGTTCAATTGTCTTTTTTGATATGGTTATGAGACTATAAACTCAGAGAAATGCTGCATACAAAGTAAAAATGATTTTCAGCAAGCCATTTGACAGACACTCATACATCCTATTGCGTAAAATGAAGAAATGTGCACAGCATGGCAAAACAGGTGAATGAATATAACCAAAGAGCATTAACAAGGCTCAGGTTCATCATTTTGACATGTTCTTTGATTTTCCCCTGACTCTCTTCTTTCCTATGTCTCTATGAATTGGATACAAACTTTGATAACATTTTTATTAAATTTGCTCAGACATAGAGTTGGAAATAGTAACAGATATTCTGGATATTTTGAATTAAGCATTCAAAAAGATATCAGAAGGATAGAAAGATGGGTTAAATGCAACAATTTACAGCTGAAAATTGATAGCAATGTATAGCCAAAAACAACAAAAAGAAAAGAGGAGGAAAGAAGGAAAACATAAATGACCAAAGGAGAAACAGGCTTTAATAGCATAATGATGACAAAATAGAAATTTTAATTAGAGGTAAGATTAGCATAATCTTATATGAAAAGTATGATCACTACATGTCGATTAAAAAATTTTTTTTCACATATTTTATAATTTTTATTCCTTTAATATTTTTAAATTACAATATAGTTAACATACAATATTACATTATTTTCAAGTGTACAATATAGTTGTTCAACATAGTTATTTACCTAACAAAGTGATCACTACCATAAGTCTAGTAACCATCTATAACCATACAAAGTTATTACAATATTATTGAGTATATTCATCATGCTGCGTATTATATCCCCACGACCGATTTACTTTATAACTGAAAGTTCGTACCTCTTATTCCTTTTACCTTATTTGCTCACACCTACCTCCTCTTCCTTGACAACCATGAGTTTGTTCTCTGTATCTGAGTCTGTTTCTGTTTAGTTTAGTTTGTTTGTTTTGTTTTGTTTTATAGATTACGCATGTAACTGAAATAATACTGTATGTGTCTTTCTTTGTCTGACTTATTTCACCTAAAGAGTAATAAGCCTAATACCCTGTAGGTCCATCCATGTTGTCTCAAATGGCAAGATTTCATTCTTGTTTTATGGCTGAGCAATATTCCAGTGTGTACATGTATGTTTGTGTGTGTGTGTGTGTGTGTGTGTGTGTGTGTATCACATCTTCTTTATCCATTCATCAATTGATGGACACAGCTAGCTTCCATATCTTGACATTGTAAATAATACTGCAGTAAACATAGGGATGCATATATCTTTTCAAATTGGTGATTTTGTTTTCTTTAGATAGATACCCAAATGTGAAATTATTGGGTCTTTTGGTAGTTCTATTTTTAATTCTTTGGGGAACCTTCACACTGTTTTCCATAGTGGCTGCACCAATTTGCAGTCACACCAAACAGGGCATGAGGATTCCCTTTTCTACATATCTTCGCCGACATGTTATTTGTCATCTTTTTTAATATTAACCAATCTGAAGGTGTGAGATGATAACTCATTATGATTTTGATTTGCATTTCCCTCATGATTCGTGATGTGTTAAGCATCTTTTCATGTATCTGTTGACCATTTGTTTTTTTGGAAAAATGTCTATTCAAGTTCTTTGCCCATTTTGTGATCATATTATTATTATCTTGATGTTGAGTTGTATGAGTTTATGTATTTTGGATATTAACCTCTTATCAAATATATTATTTGGAAATATATTTCTCTATTCATTATGTTTTTGTTTTGTTGATAGTTTTCTTCACTGTGCAAAAGCTTTTGAGTTTGACATAATCCTATTTGTTTTTTTTGTTTTGTCTTTTGGTTTGTGTTTGTTTTGCTTTTGTTATCTTTGCTGGGGAGATATATCAGAAAAAATATTTTTAAAACCAATGTCAGAAGGTTTACTGACCATTCTCTTCTGGGAGTTTTATGATATCTGGTCCTACAGTTAAGTCTTTAATCTATTTTGAGGTTATTTTTGTATATGGTGTGTGAAAGTGGTCCAGTTTTATTTATTTTTTTTGCATGTAGCCGTTCAATTTTCCTAAGCCCATTTATTGAAGAGATGATCTTTTCTCAATTATATATTTTTGCCTCTTTTTTTGTGGATTAATTAACCACGTAAAAGTGGGTTTATTTCTGGGATCTCTATTCCCTTCTATTGAACTATATATCTGTTTTTGTGCCAGTACCATACTGTTTTGATTATTATAAATTTGTAGTAAAGTTTGAAATTAGGAAATGTAATACTTCCAACTTTGTTCTTCTTTCTCAAGATCTTTTGTAGTTCTATGATAATTTTAGGATTATTTGATCTAGTTCTTTAAAAAATGCCATTGGTGTTTTAATAGAGACTACACTGAATCTGCAGATTAATTTAGATACCATGGATATTTTAACAATATCAGTTCTCCCAATCCACAAGCACCTTCCATTTATTTGTGTCATTTTCAATTTCTTTTATCAATGTCTTATAGCTTTCAGAGTGTAAGTCTCTCACCTCCTTTGTTAAATTTATTTCTAGGTATTTTATTCTTTGTGATGCAATTGTGAATGGGATTGTTTTCTTGGTTTCTCTTTCTGATAGTTTGTTCTTAGTGTGTAGAAATGCAACCAATTTTCATATGTTAATTTTGTTTCCTGCAAATTTACTAAATTCATATATTAGTTCTATTAGCATTTTGGTGGAGCCTTTAGAGCTTTCTATATAGAGTGTCATGTCATCTGCAAATATGATAGTTAATTTTTTCTTTCCAATTTTGGATGATCTTTATTTTTCTTGTACTCTTGTACATTATTTATATTGAATATAAATACTGAGAGTGGACATCCTAGTCTTGTTCCTGATCTGAGAGGAAAACCTTTTTGCTTTTCACCATTATGTATGATGTTAGCTGTGGGTTTGTCTCATATAGACTTTTCTATTTTGAAGTATTTTCCCTCTGTACATACTTTGTTTAGAGTTTTCTTCATAAAAAATTTGATTTTGTTGAATTTCGCCTAGTGCTTTTTCTGCATCTATTGAGATGATTTTTATCCTTCATTTTGTTGATGTGGTATATCGAGTTGATTGATTTTCAGATATTGAACCATCCTTACATCCCTGGAATAAACCCTACTTGATCATGGTGTGTGATTCTTTTAATATATTGTTGAAATCTGTTTGCTAACATTTTTTGGAGAATTTTTGCATCTCCGTTCATCAGGAATGTTAGCCTGTAATTTTCCTTTTCTGTACTGTCTTTGTCTTTTTCTGGTATCAGAGTAATTCTAGCCTTGTAGAAAGAGTTTGGAAACATTCCCTTCTCTTCAATTTTTTTGGATATAGTTTGTGAAAAATAAGTATTAATTCTTCTTTGCATGTTTGGTATAATTCACCCATGAAGCCATCTGGTACTGGACTTTTGTTTATTAGGAGGGCTCTTTTTTAAACTGATTTAATTTTGTTATTAGTTATCACTCTGTTCAGATTTTCTGTTTCTTCTTGATTCAGTTTAGAAGATTTTCTGTTTCTAGAAATTCATTCATTTCTTTTAGTTTGTCCAATTTGTTGGCATATAATTGTTTGTAATATTCTTTTATGATCCTTTGTATTTCTGTGCTGTGGATTGTAAACTCTCAACTCTTTCATTTCTCTCTCTCTCTCTTTTATTTCTCTCTCTCTTTTTTTTTTTTTTTTTTTAATTTTGGCCCTCTTTTTTTTTTCTTGATGAGTCTGGCTAAAGGCTTATCAGTTTTGTTTACCTTTTTTAAAAAACTATATTTCATTTATGTTTTCTATTTTTTATCTTCTATTTCATATCTTTCTGCTTTGATCTTTATTATTTCATTCCTTATACTAACTTTAGACTTCATTTATTTTTATTTCTCTAGTTCCTTTAGCTGTAAGGTTTGATTGTTTATTTGATATTTTTCCTGTTTTTGAAGTTAGCTTGCACTGCTGCAAATTTCCCTTTTAGATCTGATTTACTGCATCTCAAAGATTTAGGAACACTATTTCTATTTTCATGTGTCTTAAGATATTTTTTGATTTCCTCCTTGATTTCTTCATTAATGTATTGGTTGTTTAGTAGCATCTGTTTTAGCCTCCATGTGTTTGTTTGTTTTTTTTTTTTTTTCCAGTTTTCTTCTTGTAGTTGATTTCTAGTTTCATACAATTGTGGTCAGAAATTACGCTTGATGATTTCAATCTTCTTAAGTTTATTGAGACTTCTTTTGTGGCCAAATATGTGATCTATTCCAGGAAATGTTCCATGTGCACTTGAAAAGAATGTTCTAGGTTTTTTGTGATGAACTTCTTGCATGTATTTACTAATCCTATCTGATCAAATATGTCATTTAAAGCCAATATTTCTTAGTTGATTTTCTGATTGGACTAACATCTACCCATTGATGTTAGTCAGATTTGGAGTCTCCTTCTGTTATTGTATTACTGTCAGTCTCTAGCTTTATGTTTATTAGTATCTGCTCTATGTACTTATGTGCTCCTCCTATGTTGCGTGCATAGATGTTTACAAGTGTATATCCTCTTTTTGGATTGATCCCTTTATCGTTATGTAATCACCCTCTTTGTCTCATTTTTAGTTTTTGCTTTATTATGAAAAAAAAACCACCATACTTAATGCTGATGAACTAAATGCTTACCTAAGATTGGAAATAAGGCAAAGATGTCTTCTTCACCACTCATATTTAGCATCATATTGGACATTCTTACTAGTATAATAAGATGACAAGGAAAACTAAAGGCTAGAAAGAAAAAAAAATAAAAACATATTTGGACAAATGAAATAATTAGGTAAGTAGAAAATCCCAAAGAGTACACACACAAAAAATCTGAAAATAGTGAGCAAATCTAGCAAGTTTGTAGGAGACAAGATAATATACAAAAGTCAACTGTTTTTTTATATACCAGCAATGTACAATTAGAATGTGAAGATTTTTTAAAAATAAAGCATTTAGCATTGTACCCAATGTAATAAAACTCTTAGATATAAATTTATAAAATTACATACAGAGACCTTATATGGAAAACTGTAAAAATCTGATGAAAGACATCAAAAACAATCTAAATACATGACATCATAAGTTGAAAGACAACATTGTTAAGATGCCAATTCTTCACAATTTGATGTATAAATTAATGAAATCTTAATCAGAATCCCGAGAAGCTATGTTTTTACATAGTGCCACACTGATTCTTAGGTTTATATGAAAAGGCAAACAACCTAGAATATCCTGGGCAATAGTAAAGAAGAACAATGTTGGAGAGCTCCCACAACCTATAATTTTAAGAGTTACTATAAAGCTGCGGTAATCAAGGCAGCAGAATAGACACATAGATCAAAGTAACAGAGTACAGAGCCCAGAAACAGACAACCACATAAGTAGTCAAGTGATCTTTATCAAAGGAGCAAAAGCAATTCAGTGAAGAAAGCATATTTTCAACAAATAGTTCTGGAATAATTGGTGATTATATAAATATATATATATTTGCAAAACTTAACTCAAAACGAATCATACATCTAAATGTAAAACCCGAAACTATAAAACCTCTTAAAGAAGCACATAGAAAAATTAAGTGAACTTGGGATTTGGTGATGAGCTTCCTTCCAGAAACACATTACCCTTAACTAATTATGATTAAAACTTCAGAAAAATCACAACTGAAGGCTATTCTAAAAAATATTTGACCAGTATTCCACAGAACTATCAAGGTCATTGAAAACAAGGAAAGTCTGAGAAAACCGTTACAGCCAGAAGAAAACTAAGGAGACATGATAACTGAATATAATGTAGCATTCTGACTGGAATCCTAGAACAACAACAACAAAAGACATTGAAATAAAACTAAGGAAATCTACAGAAAATGTGAATTTTGCTTAATGATAATGTATTAGTATTTATTCACTAACCTTAACAAATGCACCATAGTGATATAAGATGTTAATAACAGAGGAAATTAGTTTAAGCACATATGGGACATTTTAAACTATCTTCATAATTTTTCTTTAAATCTAAAACTATCCTAAAAATACAGATTTTAAAAAAATATACAAATATAGAAGCTTTAAATGTGAAAATTTATACATATTTCTATTTCTATACATATTAATAAACTGCAACATTTATAACAGTGCTAACGTGGAATGCACAAAATAATTTGAGGAATGCAGTATGAGTATTCTTTCTTTGCTACCCATCATTAATCAGATTTTTAAAAATTTTAAACTTGGATATACTACTTCCTAAGTCAACCTAAGGATTCACCATATAATTTCTTGAAATTTTGCTTCTATTTTTTAAAAAAATCAGTTGGGAAATTTTAATCATATTAGTCAAAGTATACAGCGCCAAAGCTTTAGCTTTGATGTTTTTTGAGAACTGCAATTATTTTGAAAAGGAACATTGAAATAAAAAAGATTTAGAAATGTATTTTGATGAAACCAATATATTAACTAAACAAATTAAAGCAAAAGAATTAATGGGCAAAATAATTATTTCTGGATTTGTATAATTGCACTCAGAAGATATTTTTTGGGTAGATTAATTTATTCTTTGCATCAAACATAAATGAAATTGAGATCTACAATTTTGCCCCACTTCATTGTGGTGAAATATTTAAAAGAATTTTAAGATATAATAATTTTATGATGAGTTTGTCTTACAAAGTATTAGTTAAATCCATTATCTTAAGTGAAGGAAAAGAAATTCTGTGAAAAATATATATGTAAGTTATTGTTTGTTTTAAATTACTTTTAAAAACTGAAATGGATAATAATTATATCACCACCTTCTTCATGAGGAGGGTCATAAAGGATGAACTTTATATAATTGAAGTAATGTGAAGTGTTTAGATTTTACTAAATGTGACCAAAAAGTGGAGAAAATGGTTAATATTTTTTTAAAACAGTAAAATATGTTCAGGAAAAAAACATTTTAGTCAAGGTCTTTCCCAAAAAGAACAGTTGCTGAAAAATGGTTAATAGATATCTTTAGATCTCCAAATCTAAGTATGTGCTTCTACAAATTTATGAGAACAATGATTCTGAATAGGATGACACATTGTGGTTCTAAATTGATGAATTTATTGGGAAGGAGAAGGGAGAATTCATACTTTACAAATAAGGCTTCATTTTCATTACTGTCACTGAATGTTTAACAGTACAAAGGATTTATGATGAGACCACTAAAATTCTCAATTCGAGTGGTGTTCACAGCAAGAAAATTGGCCATGATTACAGCTGCATATGCTTACAAAATACACAGCCCATATAAATCTCTATAAGGAAGATTCTGTTGTAAATGGAGAGATTAACAATCAATATTATGAACAATAGAGAAACTTTGTCTCTTAGTGTCTGTATAGAGCATCCAAAATTAAAATTGTATTAACTGAAACTATTTAGACAAAATTAAATGAACTATTTAGGCAAAAATCACTTGGCATTTGTTTATTTTTAAGTATGTTAAGCATTTGATTAAATAACAAACTCAATTAAAATTATTCAAATACTTTTTTAAATATTTCTTAAGATCTAGTCCTCTTTCAGTGATCCTGTGAAGGTAAATTCTTGGTCACTAAGTGGACAGAATCTGTATCTTTCTTGATAACTAAGAGGATAGAATCTAGTAACACAATGAGTGTGATTGGAGTAGAGAAAGAAAGAAAGATTGATAGAGGATTTGTCTTCTGTTACCATTACTTTACTGCATTTCCACTTATATAAACAAATTTTAAAAGAAACAACTATGACAAATAAAAAAGAAAAAATACAAAAAATACAAATTTCAAAATAGATTGCTATATTAATGGAGAATGTTACTTAAAATATGTAAACCAACTGAATAATAAAAATTTCATAATTTTCAAATCTAATTAGACTAGTAATTGAATACACCTTTTCTTCAATAATTGAAGTAAGAAATGATAGAGAAAAATTGGTTAGAAGAGAGCATGAGAGAAATAAAGAAAAAAATGTAGGTTTAGTGTACAAATAATGGCACACGTTCATTTAATATATAAAAATATTCCAGTAATCTCATATTAAGAAATAACAATACAAAAGGTTAAACTGGTGTTCTTTTGGGAGTAGGTCTTGGGGTAAGCATAACAGAAAAAATAAAGGAGTAGAACAACTCATATAGTATTGGCTAATGAGGATCATATACAAATATGATTATAACAAAAACATATTTTCTGAGAATTTTATAAAATTTAATACATAAAGAACAATTACATCTCAATGAAATAACAAAGAAAAAAGCAATAAAAAACAAATGAGAATATGACAAACATTTTTGAATGCTTCAATAGAAACTCATACCAGAAACATATTTGAAAAGTAAATGTCAAATTGTAAAGAAATATTAACATTGAATGTAGCAGAATTGCTATTATTAATATGTTTTTCCCAATTAAAAACAAAGTCCAATAAAAATTTTGATTAGAAACGTAAACATGAAACTTAAAAAAAACACATAAATGCCCAATAAATATAAGAAAAAGCATTCACTATCACGACTAATAAAATATTTAGATAACATTAATCACTATTAAATAGATAGGTTTGATTTTATAATTATGTAACCTTGTATTTACAAGAATTTGCACCTATATATCACCCATGTGAAAGTATATTATAACATTCTAAGAAGCAATAGATATCAAAATCATTTAAAAAAATGATAGCCTTTTACCTAGTAATTCCTTGTAATATATTTTGAAGAAATAATCAGAGGTACTTATAAAAATTTTGGAATAAGAACATTCATTATCACTTTATTTATAAAAATAAAAAATTGGAATAATATAAAATCATGTTCTTAACATAAAGATATGGGAAATGAGATCTATATAACTGGAGAAAAAGCAGGTTACAATATAAATATAGCTTATACAGTATTGTTGAAACTTACATAATCTATAGCTCTATACATACATTTTAAAGACTATAAAATAAAAACAAGTATTAATAGTACTTATTTCTGGATTAAAATTTGACATATTTTATTTCTTTATACTTTTATGTATTTTCCAATTTTCTTAATAGACATTCATTGATGTTATATTCAGAAAAAAATGTTATACATTTTTGAATAATCAGTACTATAAGATACTAAGTGTGTCTTATTGGTAAAGCACATATCGAAAAATAAGAATAATTACATCTCTTTAAAATTTGAATTTCCTTTTATATGATAAAACTTTGGGAATTTTATACAATGGCAGGATTTTTTAGTGTGTGTTTCAAATTATGCTTTGAATAATTTGCTTAAATAATTTTCATTTAAGTAAAAATGGTTTGGTGTTCACTTTCAATCAGGAAATGATAACTAATTTATAAACGGCTGTAACTGGAGATGCACAGCTACATATAAAAAAATATTATGTAAGTAGTCCACATAATACATTAAACTTGTTTATATACATCTCTTTTTAATCCAAAATATGTAAAAAAGATATCATTGTAATACCTTTTATATAAAACATAGTTTTTGTAAAATTTTCCTTTCTTTATTTTGTTTTCCTTTTAATGAAAAAAATATACAGGCGGTATTTTAGTGTTTCTATTGCTATACTATAACTGAAGAAAATATATTCCATTCAGCTACAAATTAAGTACACTGTGAAATACAGTTTTCAAATCCACAAGTTTTTTGCAAATAGCCATTAATTTTTGAAAGTTCTCTACCATTATTACTTTAAATATTTCTTTTTCTGTATTCTCTCTTACTTCTTCTTAGATGTTGGGTATTTTCTTCTGTTTACTTTTGTCATTGCTTTTTTTCTGTTTATATTTTACTATGAGAAGTTTCTACTAACATATCTTCAACGTTACTGGGTTTCCTCAGCCATGTCCAATCTAATGGTGAGTTAAACAGTGGCATTCTTCATTTCTATTATAGTATTTATGATTTCTAGCATTTCCTTTTGCTTATTTCTTAGAATTTCTATTTTTCACTTATATTTCCCATGTGTTCTGGCATGCTGTCCACTTTCTCCATTAGAGTCCTTAATATACTCATCATAATTATTTTAAATTCCATAATTATTTTAACTTTATAATTTTTTTATAATTCTAAAATTTAGGTCATATTTGAATCTTGTTCTGTTGCCTGCTTTGTCTCTCCAGACTGTTTTGTCTTGCCTTTTATCAGGCTTTGTAAGTTGTTCTTGATGTCCATATATCTTTTAGGCAATAGAAATTGAGATAATACACATTTAGTTGAGGATTTATGTGGACATGGCCAGAAATTGGGTTTTGTTTAATGTTTGCTGTAGGTATAGATGCAGAGGCTTCAACTATATCTGCTGTTCTTGATTTTATCTCCTTCCTTAACTTCTCTCCAGAAAGCATTTGTGCCTTGCACCTCATCTTTAATCAACTTTTACTGTGCTGGAGTTCTATACCATGTTGTTACGGTAAGGTGTGGTAAAAGGAAAGTTGTCCATAATTTTCCAATTAAATCTCAGCCCTAGAGTGATCTGTATTTCTCATTTATTATCTTCACCAGTGTTCTTTTTGTATAGCTTCTTCTCCATTCTTCTCTTTTGATGGGATAGGAGGATTGGTGTGGAAGGCATGCCCTTTCCTCATGGCACTGAGATAAGTCAACAATGAAGCATTTCCTCCTGGAGAGTAGGCCTTTTTAATAAAGTCTCTGGGTGTATTTCACAGGGATTTTCTTTAATTGCCCAACACACACTCAAAGGACTTGTTCTTTCCCGTGAAAATCTGATGTATTTCTTGCAGTTACTGCAAAAGTGTAACTTGGCTCTTTCAAGATGGCAGCCTCAAGTGTTCTACCTACACATTAGTCCCCACTCTGTCTCCAGAGGTTTATCAAAATTACTGTTTAAATGTTCTACCAGGCTATGGCTCTAGAAGATTCTGCTCCAGATAGTAGATTCTGGCTATGACATTCTGGATTTACCTGTTTCTCCTCAGATTTCAGGGAGAAAATTTGACCTACAAAGTTATTTTTTTGATATATAAAAGGAAAGAAAGTGGTTTTCGGTTTATCCAGGTTTTATTTATTTTTTTCATATAGTAATAATGAGAGTGAAAACCTCCAACATTTTTATTTGTTGGAGATAAAACTAGATGTTCAAACTAGCTTTTAAAACCTCTTTTATTTTCTGATTTCTCTATTAGATTATTCAGCTGATAGTTGCCTCTAGTGGAAAGTACCCTTTCTCCTTCTCTCCATTTATGCTTCACCTTAATCATCTTCCTCAAAGTTCTTACATGTTTTCTTTTTTTTTTTCTGAAAGCTACTTTTATATTATTTTGTCATTTGCACTCCCTTTCTGTTACAGGGCTCTTGTTTGCAATTGTAAATTCCAGAATTGCATTGTGACAACTTTCCAATTCACTTGTTCCTTCTTTCAGCCTACAATACCCGGGCAATGATTTAAAATAGGTAATATTGACTCAGGTCTTTGGGAAAATTAATTCTGTTGATTTTTTTTCTAGGTTCTTTTTGGTTGAACTTCCTGACAGATGTTAATTCTAGGTTTTATGTATATTTCCTTATTTAATATTCATGTGTATAAATCATAAAAATGGAAAAAATTACTAACAAATTTTTTTTCTGAAACTTTATTTGATACTTTAGCTTAATGCTTTCAAAATTATGCTTATAAAAAACAAAAAATATTTTAAAAGGCATAGTGGTACTACTTTTGGTTTCTTTGGGTTCATACTCATACGCTTATATTTAGATACACCAATAAAAAGAAGTCAGAGATTACTAGAAAACTCACGAGCTCTGGTAAGATTTATGTAAATATGAAATTATTCAATATTAAATTATTGAAAGGGATCTTATATCTAAAAGTGAATTATTGCATAATTTTAAGTGTTACATTCAATGGGACTGAACTCTTTAAATACCAAAAGAAGAGAAGGTTCCAGGCCTGCCATTTCATGATTCATATTTTGTATAGTGCCTGCAATATACTGTTAGTAAGCTTGTAAGTAACAGATGTGTGTCTAGTTCTCCAGGTAGCACTCGTGTACCACTGTAGAACTGGTTACAACGAACTATGGAGGACTGAGTCTCTACTGTTTTTTTGAAACTAACATATAAGCACAGTATGAGTTAGTCTTATTTAGTTTGGTGAGGATCTTGGGTAAATATCAAATATGAATCAGCACAACATTATTGAACAGCTTAATTGAGGTATTTTAAAGTTCAAAATATTTAAATACGGGCATAACATTTCAGGCTACTAGTACCACCTTAAAACTGAATAAAAATGTTAACATATGATGATATGTTAATAAGAAAGCAATCTATTTGCAAACTAAAGCAGTAGAAAATATATTGTTGGCATCCCTATTCTATTGTGTACAATTTTTTTAGAAGATTGATCGCAAAATTCAGAGGATTAAGCATAGCCAAATCACTTGATATGCTGTCCAAAGTAGTTACTCTTAAAATCTACAAAAAAAACCCCTCACAATCTAAATAGTTTATACTTAGCTATGGTATTAAAAATGTAAACACTTGTAAAGAAGCCTATTTTAAGATTTGATGTATTTGTATTGTGGTAATCGACACATAATTATCCTAGTTGATAGATTTTTCTAACTGGGAATATATATGTATAACACACACACACACACACACACACACACACACATGTATAGTACATATATATGAAATAAGGCAGAGAAAATGTTTTCTAATTCTATATGTTTTAAATATAATGTCTAATATAAATAGCAAAAATAATATTTAAAACCTGGGATAAGATTTTCTTAAATACATAATAAATTTTTCATAACATGCAGATATAAACATAAAAAGAATACATCATTCTAAAGGAAACTTAAAAGATTAGAAGTTAAATACTTCTAATGGTATATAATGGCATATAATGGGTACTGGATGAATTTAATACAATTTTCAGTCAAACACATCAATTCTAGAATAGAATAAATCATTTTTAGTTACATCAGTAAAATAAACTCATTTTGAAGTGAATGGAAGCATCATTCTTTATTTAAAAACATTAAAACATTTTAATTTATTTTATTGAGATATAATAAAGCATAACTTCTTTAAAAAGAAAAACTCAGATAATTGATAGACAAGGCTTAAGGTCTTGGTACTAGAGTTAATACATTAAATTCTTATTAGATGTATTATTTTCAATAGAGAATTTTTATTCCATTATTTTCATATGTGTTTACTTAATTATAAAAGTAATCAAATTATCTATTTAAAATATAACTGGCCTAAATCAATCATAGCAGTAGGAGAGAAAATGACAATAAACAGGAATTAACTCACACTAAGACTTAATTGAGCTGACTCCAGGGGTTAGATATACATCTCTACATGAAACACATTAATATTAGATTATGATAGCATTAACAGGGATAAAAGTCTTGGCCTCAACATTGACTTTTAAAAGCAAAACCTTTTGTGACATAAATTATAGAATTAATTAGTAACAAAATATTTTGAGTCAATTCAGGAAAATTTACATAGTAAGTTTTCTACTGTTTAAAAAAATATTCCCTCTTAGGAATTCCAGATGAATTTTGGCTGCTAACAGGGGATTTTTCTAAGACTTAGAAACAGGAAAAATTCAAAGGTTTTTTACAAAGATTATGTAGGTTAGTCTTATAACTATTTCCTGGAGTTACTTGTGTAAATTTCAGTAATCAAGAATGTGTGTGTGTGTGTGTGTGTGTGTGTGTGTGTGTGTGTTTCAGGGAGAAAGAGAGATCATCCTATCCACACAAAAAGTCAGGTGATAAATTTAAAATTCTAAATGTTACTCAATTTTCTTTGATTATATTTCCTTATAATTATGCCAACAATTAAGAAAAATTGAGAAACTGAGTAATACTTAGAATTTTAAATTTATCGTCTTGCTTTAGGCAAGGACAAAATGATACTACATTTTTGATTAATTGTCATAGTATTTATTTCAAAATTCATCTAAAATAGGGTAGTATGTGTATACATTTCATGGCAAGGACTGTTTTATACACTTCACATCTTTCTGATAGAGATAAATGCATCACGATGACCTTTATATCATTTTGACATTATTCTGTTTTTTTTTTTTTTCCTGTTGCTTTCTTCAGATCTGAAAACAAGGGATGCACTAGAGTTACAATCTCATCTTATTTGACAAGTTGTGAGGATTTTGTGGAATAACAAACTCATGGGAAAATTATCTAAAGAAATGTTTATCTAGACCTTTGACCTCAATGCTACATTTTTTATTAGATAATAGTTGTATAAAATCTGTAAATCATAACATGATGAATTGAACTCTACATCTGAGGAAGCATGACTTTGGTTAGAAAAAATTATCCTTAAATAAAGAATGTGTTTCTAGTTTTGCCTTCTAGAAGATTGAGTGGGTCATAATATCCATTGCAAATAATATTTTGGACCATTTTCTGCTGATGATCATCTTTTCTAAATTAAATATCTAAAACCTGTAATATCATAATTCAATTTTCCATAGACAGTTGTGACCAATGCAGTAATTTGCAGGAAATCAATTTAATACAGATACAGATCTCAAGAAAAGATAAAGAAATGATTTGTCTACTGAGAGATTTATAGAATCTCGTGTTGTACTTCTGAGAGATTCTACCATTAGCACATTTATGATTTAGAATGGAAATCTAAAATTATCTAGTATAACCTCCTACTCATTGTGAAATCCCCAAATTAATACAATACATTATAGTTTCCATTGTTCATGTTTAATTTTAACATGACAAATAATTACAAGTAAGAGATTTGAGAAGTTATGTTTAAAATAAACTTCTGTAAGTAATTGACTACAACAGTTTCTGAAATATTGTCACATTACAATATTTACCATGTATATGACACCTCCCTATAGCATAAGTTCATCTAAGATTGCAAATGTTATGCCCTACCTTCTCTAGGATGCCATTTCATATATGACCCATACTGTCTCTTGTATCTCTCTCTAAGTTCTAACTACTTTATCATCTCTAAATATGCATAGGCCCTACTGTATGCCTTTTTAATTTGAATGTCATGTTCTTTCCTTGTAAATTCTTCAGATAATATCTTTGCTTTCACAACAATTTTATTTAGCATGTACATTTGTAGCCAACTATAAATTTGAATATTCATTTTATATATTGCTGATAATTTCACAATTGTCTATGGTCAATATAAATCAGCGAAATTGACTTCATTCACTTATTTATCTGTTTATTTTTTCCGTGAATAAAATAATGAGTTTTTTTATGAGCTAAGTAATTTATTCTAAGGCTTAGGTTTCAAGACAGGCACATTTCTATGCCTACAGGCCTAATATACATTTGGAAAAGAGAATTATTATATAAATAATGAATTGTAAATATGAAACTTTACTCAAAAGGAGAGATACAGAGTGACTAATCCTGAGAGTCAAAAGCTGAAGAGTCAGGGAATGATTTTCTATCTTTTGGGCTGCCATAACTAAATACCATAGACTAAGTGGCTTAAAAAACAGAAATTCATTTTCTCACAGTTCTGGAGGCTGAAAGTCCAAGATCTAGGTGCTATCTTACTCAGTTCCTGGTGAGAGCTATCTTTCTGGCTTACACTGGCCACCCTCTCACTGTGCCCTCATACGGTCTTGCCTTTGTGCGTGAACATTGAGGAAGGGAGGGTAGAAGGGAGAAAGAGAAAGAGAGAGATACTCTCTGGCATTTTTTCTCATAAGGGCAGTAATCCTATCATGAGAGTCCCACCCTCGTGATCTCATCTAACACTAATCACCTCCCAAAGGCCCTGTCTCCAAATACTATCAAACTGGGGTTTAGGGCTCCAACATATGAATTTTGAGGAAACACAAACATTTAGTCCATAATGTTCCCTAACAAAAATTACATTTTCACTGAAACCTAAAAGTGAAGAGAGGTGACAATGGGAAGGCAGAGGCAAATGCTTTTATGAAAGATTTGAGTTAAAAATAAACACAAAACATTCGATTAACTAAAACAAGACTATTAATCTTAGAGCCTGGTAAACAAGACAGAAGGAATGGCATAAGATAGAGATGAGAGAGGCAGAGGTCAGATTCATCCTATTTTTAACATCGGGCTTAATGTTAAAAGCAAAAATAATAGTGGTGGGCTTTAAGCAAGGGAGTAGTTAAAATCTCCTTTGTGCTTTTCAAATAAATTAGTTAAAGTAAGTTTGAAAGCATATGAGAAGATTATTGTATACATACAACAAATAGTTATTTTGGTTTGTATTAGAACGGTGTGGTGACAAGTGAACAAATTTGAGAAATAGGGTTTGGCAATCAATTAACCTGTAATCAGATAGGAGGTGAAAATAAATGCTACTCTTTGTATAAAATTCCTATTTCTGATGTGAACATCTCCTGATATATTACTACCAAATAGTAAGATGGGGAACTTTTGGAGGAGCATGAACACAAAGTCCATTTGTGAATGTTGTTCCTGGTTTTAGTAAAAATATTATATCTTTTTCTAATATCACTACCTTGTACTGGAAATGAGCTTCCTAGATCACACCAAGTTTGAGACCCTGATTTTTTATTTTTGACTACTTTTAAAAGGGACTAAGAGGCTTATATCTGAGTTGCAGACCTAGAACTGTGTCCTAGCCATTCCCAAACAGGCTGTTTTTAGTAATTAAACAGAAAGTATAAAATCAGAATAGGTGACTGAGTGCAAATCACATTTTTTGGTTATTGTAGATCCTAGTTAAGTTACTTTATCTAGCCCCCAGCTTTGGCCATCAGATTATTACACATTCATAACTTTCTCTATTTGACACATTCTATACCCCCTGGGTTACTTCTCCAATATATAGATGATTTGGGACTTTTGAATCACTATCACACTCTTCAATACTATTCCTGTATTAATTTTTGGAAATTTCAGTATACACTTATTCTTTCAACAATCTAGTTCCTTAAACTGTTCTTCTTTAGTAATCAGTGATCTTATCCTCCAGCCCTACTTGACCACTATCTACCATCACACTCTACAGTTTGTCATCACCAATAACTGCAACTCTGGTACGATTCCAAGTTCATGCATGTTATAGTTATATGTATCGACTTGGCTAGACCGTAGTGTCCAGTTATTCAATCAAACAGTAATCTAGGTATTGTGAAGATATTTTGTAGACATGGTTGACATCTATCATCAACTGACTTTAAGTAAAGGATAACTTTGATAATGTGGGTGAACCTCATTCAATCAGTTGAAAGCTCTTGAAAAATTGAGGTTTTTCTAAGTAGAAGAAATTCTATCTCACAAATTTGACATCAGCTCTTGGCCAAGACAGTTTTCACTCTGCCAACCTGCCCTATGAATTTCAGTCTTCCAAGCCCCAGAAATTAATTACATAAGCCTATTCTTTGAAATAAATCTATTTCTATCTCTGTCTATGTATCTATATCTATCTATCTATCTATCTATCATCTATCTATCTATCTATCTATCTATCTATCATCTATCTATCTATCTATCTATCTATCTATTTAGATAAATATATAGATAGGTGGATAGATAGATCTAGCTGAATATATACATATGTGTGTATATATACATATATACATATATACATATATATACATATACATATATATACACACAGACATATATATAAAAGATACACACACATACACACACATGAGAATACATAGGACCAGCTCTGCTTTTGCTTTCCTGGAGCACCCTGAGTGGGACAGTGCATCTCTCTCTGAGCTTTACCTAATGTTCATTTAACTCCAATGAGATCTCTCATATATTGATAATCTTTTCTGTCACTTATTTCTATGCCTTTGTTCTTTCTTGGTCTCTTACCCAGTTTAAATTCCATAGCAAATCAATGTAATCACTCCCTTGAATATATATGCTTACTTGCCTTGTACTCTGCTTTCTTATTCATCTGAACTCAGAAAATTCACAACCTTAGTTAAACCTAACTCAGCCAAACTCTGCACATACATCTGCAGCCATTCAAATGAGGGTAGCTGGAGAAAACACTCTAGAAACATACTGATTTGTCATATGTTTAAATTTATAACTTAAAAAGCTCATGTAGGCTCTTAATGCTTCTTGTCCATTCATATCCCCAATGTCCTAGATGATTAGTTTACATCTTACCTTTTTTCCTCAGATGTCCACCACCTCCTTTTACATTTTCTTTCATTTAATGACCTTGCTTTCTGTTTTACAGAGAAAATTGAAATAATCAGAATATTCCCATAGTGTATATTCCCATTGTTGCCTCTACTTGAGCTGATATATCCAATCCTAAGCTTCTGTGAGTACTAACTCCTAATTTTTTTTTTATCACTGTATAGTTCTCCAGAAACTTATTTGTGGCTACAAGAGTTATCTTTGCTGGGTGTGCTTGGTTGGAGACACCAGCCCACTCATGTCACTGGTAAATTATTCTTAGCCAATGACTGATACAAGAGCATGGACCTCAGTTACTTTTCTTACTTCCTCATGTTTTTGGTTGTTTTTCTTTGTTCCCCGACTCCCTCCCCGCCCTGCCCCCCCGCTGAGAGCACTCTTTGGATAAATCACTTGCATAAGAATTCCCATCTTAATCTCTGTTTTAGAGAACTTATCTAGAACACATAGATTACATCATGTACCAGAATCTGTACTCATTTACTCTGGATTTTATTTTGTTACTACAGTATAACTATATTTCCATCTGAAGATATTCCCAATATATTTGCAGTAGATTTCATTATCTTGCTCATACTCGGGGGCATTTCTAGAATTTTCTCCTGTTTCTCCTACAGTGATAATATTTATCACTGTCATTGACACTTAACATTCTGAAGTTTCTTTTAAAAATTATTTTTTCTTATCCTATTTCTCTCACCTATTACTTTGCTATTTGCTTCTCTTTGCAATACCTCTCAAAATTGTTGACTGTATCTGATGTCTTCAACTCTCCTTTTCTCATTTTCTCTTAAACAAATGAAGTAAACATCTAAAATAAGATTTTAGAAAACAGGATTAAACCCTAAGAATATCAAAAGCAATTAGTTTATGAACTAACAATACAAGTTATGAGTCATGAACAATTTAAGACATTTTCATGGTCTGAACCATGGATGTCAATATTCCAGATTCTTTATTCTCTTCCTGATCTTTTCAACCTCATATATAATTTGAAAACCATGGTAATACATAAAAATAAGTGTAAATGGTTCTCAAATCCATATTCTAGCCTAATATCGTTTTTGCTCATTAGATTCTAGAGCTAAATGATTGAACCAAGAGTTAATATAGTGCCAACAGCTGTATCAATCAAGAATGTGTTTCACTACTAACAACAAAAAACCCCTTCACATAACAGTAGCTTCCCCTCTAGATTCTGCTTCCATCATCCAGACGGGAGGAAGAGGGAAGGGCAAAAGACTGCAGAGAAATGTCAAATGAATTGGTCTACCTTTAAAAGACTTTTTTTCAGAAGTCTTTGCCGGTATCTTCCATATAAATACAAAGGATTAGAATTGAATTACATAGTCACTTCCAACCACAAAGAAATCTAAAAGTTGATGATTTTTAACATCACTGCAAAAAAACAACTTATTTTGGTTGTCTTTTCAATATAATTTCTTTCAAGTTTTGTATGTAATAGTTTGTAATAGTATATAAATCATAATTATTGTTAATCACAATGAGATTATTATTTTGCTGAAAATGGTAGCACACAAAAATCAGTAATTCATTACAATTATTTAAACTATAAAGTGGTGAGATATTTACTAATAATTTAAGAAAGTGACATCCTTATAGAAATCCTAAAAATGACAGAAATTTCATTCTACATAATGAAAATAGAATAATTTAATGATAAAAGTGTAACATATAGGAAAATGAACATAATTCATAGAGATATCTAAAACAATTTGAGTGAATTCAGAATCTGTTAACTTCTAATTAAATACAAGTGGGATAAATATCCTATTTTTCTATTGTTTTGGGGAAAAGGAGAAGAAAAATTTAAAAATAAAATTATTCTAAAATAATCTGAAGTAAAAAAAAAGAAACAATAGAAATTAAAATGCCAAAACAATAAGAATACTCAGCAACTATACCACCAGATCATACAATAAAATTAGAATAAGCAAAGGCCAAAAGTCAATGTAACATAATGGGGGGAAATGGGAAGAAGAATGAATATTTATTTATTAGGTGTTTAATAAATACTTGGTTTTAATTAAAGTATTTTTTAAATTTTATCATGTTTCCTCCCCCCCAAAAAAGTGAAGAAATTTGAAATGCAGCGGTGGGCCTCCAATTAAAAGGGAAATGCATTGGTAGATTTGATTATTTATTTATTTATCTATTTATTTATTTATTCTAATTTCTTCTGATCTTTGAATTAAAGTCTTGACTATGTGCTGCCTGAATCCTTGGCACCTGTAAATTAATATATTGCAATCCCTAAAATGAGCAATGGAAGTGGAAACTTCAGAATTACTGTAGAGGAAGAGAAATCTTGTTATAAAAGTAAACTAAATAAGTGTTTGAATAGAACTTTACATAAAATTAATTTTAATAAAATTAATTGCTCACATCCAAAAACGAGATAGGACAATAAATATTTAAGTGGAAGGAAGGTTAAGATCTTATCTTTCCAAGCTAACTCTAGACACTATTGCTGCTGATTCAAACTTTTATTTACATTTGATTCCAGTGGCCGGACTTGAGAATTCTATATTCTTAAATTAGGATTATTGACAACCCACCATGACCTTTTTAAAACCCATATCATGTCCCTCTTCTGCCCTCATTTGGTAAGTATTGATTCTTTCTCTGTTGGTGAGATTTATTGTTGCGGGAAAATTAAAAAAAAAAAAAACAATACAGTGAATTTTAAGCAGTTTGGTAACTTTTTCTTATCAAAACTTGATGAGTATTCAAAAATTATTTAAGAAGGTAGATTTTTTTTTTCAATGGTCCTTGAAAGGAAAATATTTACAGGAAATGAACATGGGAAAGTGGCAAACTATTTCTGCTCTTGTCCTGTGAACCAGTAATACTGAAAATATAACTGCCATTACAATAGGAAAAAACAATCTCAATCCAACTGTACTTTCTCTTTTAATGTTAAAAAAGAAGTTTTAGATTTATCGGTATCCATGGTACATTTTTATTTTAAAATTATCTATATAGACATAAAAGTCACAAGTCTTGTGATTCCAACCCATTCCACTGTGCTGTAGTTTGATATGTGAATTTTGTTATATTATGTTTCTACTAACATTTTTGATAAGAAATTCTATTTTGAATGAAATGGCTATCAATTAAATTTTATTGCAGAAACATATAGTAAAATATCTCACTTGCCATATTTTTCTTTACTCGTGTATTTATTAATGTTGAATATATTACATTAAAGACACAATCATAGAATGCTTTAATTCAGTCTCTTTTTGCAAGAGCTGGAAATAGAAACTCAGGTTTCTGTGTTAAAATTATTTGTTCAGTTATTTAGTATCAGATATTTAACAGTATCTCCATAAAACCACTTTTATTCCCTTTGAGAAAATAAAAACTCAGAGATTAAAATGTAGAAATATTTATATCGAAATACCTCATACACATTGCTATCTTAGATTTCATTGAAATTGCATTTGGGAGAAACCACATTATGCTCTGTTTGGGTTGTTAGGGGATCAGCATTATGTTTGGACTACTGTGCAGTTCATACTTAAGCGTGTGTATGTATATGTGTGTATCTTTTGGTTTATAATCCTAAAAAATACCAAACTGTACCAATTTTTCATTATCATCAATTAAGTACTTCATTAAGGGCTGCAGAAGTTTCATTCACACTCAACTTTACTAGGTGCAGTAGTACTTGACAATGGATTTATTTTTCCAGCTCTAGCTTTAATAGAATTACGTTTCCATGAAAATATTTTGCATGGAATAAAAAGAATCTTTGAGCTCCTAAAAAGCAGTGGTGTACAATATATTCTGCAAAATTCATCCCTATTTCATTGTAGTGACCATCTACAGATACTCAGAAACAGCAGAAAAAATAACCAACCCATAGAGGAATCTAAAGTTGTAATGTAAGTGGCAATGGCGGCAAATTGAGAGAAAAGTGCAGCAAATTTTTCTAGGTATGAAAGTGTAAAGGGGATGGAAGTCCAAAGTGTGCAATAGTGAAAATAACTGGGTTGAAAGATGAGCAGAAGAAGATAATCAGGTGATAAAGTCTCTCTAATCCTAGAGAAGACTTGATGATAAAACTACAGTGTTCAATAAAGTATGCTAGTGCACTAAGAGCTGAGACTGAAAGGGAGAGACGATATCTGAAATGAACAAGTTAAACTGAGGTTAGAGTAAGTTAAAGAGAATTGCAAAGGCTATGAACTGGTAGAGAATTGAAGGAGAAAACTGTAGTAACTCCTGATAAATGGTTTTATATGGACTATTGCTCAGGAGCTGTAAGCTAACAGGCGAAGTAAAGTTGGGTTTTGGACTTTTCATCTCTGTTAGTTTCAGTCCTAATCTCATTTTAAAATAGGCTTGTCACAGCTGCCCAAGGATCATTATATGGTTTAATAACTTTTGAAAACCATAGCATGCCAAAAAATACATAATTTTATTTTGTTTTGGTCTCTTCTCTCCTCTCTTTTCTTTTCTCACATCCTCTATAATCCCTTATTCTCTCTCCTCTCCTGCTTTCCTCTCACTTTCCTTTGCCTTCTTTTTCTGTTACTTCTCTCCATCTCTCCTCCCTTTCTTCTTTCATCAATATAAGAACAATTACTGTGTATACACTGGTTCAGGTATTAGTTTTCCTGCTGGTAGTATACCCCTCTCCAACCTGCTTTAACAATATATCTTGCATAATCTCACCAGATAAAATTTCCTAGGATAAAATTCTGGCCTCCTAAATTCATTTCCCAAAATGCATTATAAAATAGCTTTTTATTACCTATTGAAAATATTTCTAAATTTTGGACTCATAGGAGTCTCAATAATTTACCCTCAATTGGTATTTCATATTATCATTCCTACATTCTTGTGTTTACTATATCTTAATAAAATAAATATTTTATTATTCTTCAACCTTGCCTTATGCTAGTGTTTCTAAAACTTTTTCTCAAAGTTCTGCTAATGGTAGAATTAAGCAAGTAAATATACTGATTGTCCTGAACAGAATGAGTAATTTGTTAGAAGACATTTTGTTTACATTATGGTCCCATGTAGATCCATTTTTAATATAAGAAGTTGTATTTGTTGGTATTAGAAGGCAAGCAAAAATCAATGTTTTCCATCATTTAAGAGAGATATGATTGTGAGAGATGTCATTTTCCTTAATCTATCAACTTTTGAAGATTAAGACCTTTAATTTAAAAGAGTTGATTTTCTATGATTGTTACAACACAGCTTGTTTATATTTTTTGTCGCAATATTTTGAAAATCCTAATTCATTTAAATCTGATTATTTATGTTATTTTTTCACTGTTTCACAAGTTGATTCAGGATTATCACAGGTATACAAAGTTCATAAACCTCTCAAGGATATGATATGAAAATTAATCAGACTACTAATGGTAGGAATAGCAATAAATGAACTTTCCTGGTGGGAAGTACAAACACTTTTTACATGGCAGAATGACGAAATCTCTGACCATTAGTATCTCTTATTTTTTAAGAAATGTCTGTGAAATAATATTTAATTGCAAAAATTTAACTGATAATGGTCTCTTTTTAATTACCAATGCTATAACTTTCATCACATTTAATTAAAAAGTATCTCAAATGACCAGTAGTATCTATGATCTATTTTTTTTGCCAACTCATGATCTTCATTTTAATGACTTTGATGATGACCTGTATAGTAAAAACATTAAAAATTTTGTTGATTTTATACTGAAAATACCTTCTAATTAAGTGGAGTTTTCGAGCTATATAATTATATATCATCTATGAATTAATTCCTTAGTATTAATTTCAGCAAAACAAACCAGCCCAACATTTTGTGACTTTAAATAAAAATTTATTATTGTCTATCACAGTTCTGTGAATCGACCAAGTTCAGTTAAGCAGTTTTTATTTAAGATTTCATACAGTTGCCATTGGATAGTGCCTCTGGACATCTAGACTCTCCACTGAACTTGAATGTCCAAGGTGGCAAAATTGCATGGCTGGCAGCTGATGCTGACTATTGGCTCAGTCATGAATTAGGTTTGGGAACTGACCTGTCTACTAAGGATATTTCCATTTGGCTTAAGTCTCTCAACATATGGTGTCTGAGTTCAAAAAGAGTATCCTCAAATCAATATTCCAGAAGGCTCAAGTAATCGCATCATTTCTGCTGTATTCTATTGCTAATAGCAGTCTCAGGGCCTACGCAGACTCAACAGCCTGGTGAACTAGATTCTTCTTGTTTAGAGAATCACAGAATCATATTGGAGAACAACATGTATAATAGGAGATTTTGTTTAAGTCCTCTTTTCAATATTCAATCTGGAACATTTCTCTCTGATTATAACAATTCACATCTTTCCTACATGCAAAATACATTTATTCTTTCCTCCAAAATATACCATTACATCATTAGTTCAAGTCCAGGCATCAGCACAAATTCCAGGATCTCATCATCTCAGGTCAAGGTGCAGATGAGGCTCCTTAGGATCAAATCTGCAAGTACACAACTCTTCTCATCTGGAAACCTTTGAGCTGAAGAGACAAATTATCAGTCTCTCCTATATTCAACATGTAGTGATGAGGCTAGTGTATATTTTGATGCTCCTATTAGGAATTATAAAAAATGGGATGTACATAGAATTCACTGATCCGTAATAATTGTGAAATGCAGCCAGTTACACACAGCAGTTCTTTGATTAGGGCCCAGTCCTTCTCCTTTGAAGTGATTTTCTACAGTTTAGGTTTTACCTTCTGACCCTTGGTTCTGACTCTGTCATTTTTTTCTCTTTAATTAGAAATGACCTGTGTTTACGGCTGAGTACATTTCCTAGTCTGCTTTCTATGCATAGAAGTTGGAGTCATTTTGAGCCACCTTCATCATTTTTATTACAATGTGATGTTTTCCCAATACAATTCTCTTAAAATCAATGAAATTATTTTATGTGTGTGGATAATATTGAGATTTACTCCATTGGACAAGAGGCACACCCTCAAAGTTTTTTGAGACAGGCCCTTTCTGACATGGACTAATTGTCAGGGTACTGTGGGACAACTTTAGGATTTTTAAAAGACTTGTGGTTTATCAAAGGAAGTTGGGTTTGGTTTGGCATGCCCTTATGAAGAAACTTAGATACCCTTTCATCTAGCTCAGGATTAGCAAACTATGGCCCATGTGCTAAATTTGGCCTAGGACTTTTTTTTTTTTTGTAAATAAAGTTTTATTGGAACACAGCTATGTCCATTCATGCATGTATTGCCTATGGCTGCTTTCTCTCTACAATGACAGAATGAATGTTGCTGCATAGATTGTATGACCAATAATATCTAAAATACTATCTGGTGTTTACAAAAGAATTTGCTGACTCAGGTGTAGTTGAGATGGCTTAATAGGTCATAACTTAAATCTTTCTGATGTCTTAGCAAAAGAGTTTATGGTCACCCATGTGATAAAAAAGTTGCCCTATGATTATGTTTTGCCTGCAGCATCCTGGATTTTATTTTTGCCATTCTGTTGTTTCCCATTTTAAAAAGGTTTTTGCTGGATTGAAAGACTTATAGTGGAAAATGTTATTTTCTAGCCCAACAACTTGTGGCTTCTTTATATTTTGGCTAAATTCTACTTAAAGTCAAACATTTAGAGCCTTACTTTATCTCTCTATATTTCTTCCTCTTATATGCTGCTGAAATTTTGTTTGAAAATCTCTGTAATCAGATCCAAAATATCTAAAGTAAATTTTCAATTTTCCATGTAACTGCATGCCGCAGTTCTGCTAAATTTCTGCTACACATGTCATCTTTATTCCAGTAAAGATTTCTTGTAAGAATTTTCTGTGTCCTTCCTGTTCTCATTAACAGTCTTCTTAAGAATTTTCTAGCCTCTATCCACATACCAGTCAAAAGATGAAGTCTTACCTCATAAATTCATGAATTCATCTAGAACTAGTAGCTGTTTTAAGAGTAAATTTGAAAAAAATTGCTTCCCTCCCCTAGATTTTTATTTCTTCTTGAGACAATTTCAAGAATCTATACTTATCAAAAATATTGATTTAACATAGGTTTTTAAATACATGTTTAAGTATATATGACATTTTGTATCTTTTCTCTATCATCTTCATTTTTATTGTGTGTTCTTAGATTCGCGTACCAGATTTACGTCTTAGATACTCTTAGATACGCGTACCAGAATTACGTCTGTTTTTTTAAAGATAATTAATTGGTTGAATTGATTTTTCAAATTTGGTGTGTGGAGGAGCTAATTCAATTATTCTAGCTTTCAAATTTATTAGTTTCCTTTTCCTATGTATACTGATTTACTTTTATGGTTCCCTGCTTTCCTAATTTAAATTCTGAATAATTTATTTTGATTTTTTTCTAAAATGTAACTCTTCATTTTATTCTACTACTTCATTCAGCATCATGAAAGTACATTTTAAGCAATGCTCAATAACATTTTAAGTGAATTGTTGCTTAGTTTTTATAAAAGAATAAATATCTAGGTTTGCGCCAGTGTATCTCTACATGATAAAAATACATGATGAATTTTGAGGCATTTTTAAAATCTGTATATTATTATCTGATTGGTACTGCTTAAGACAGATTCACTGGGCATGATTTGGATAGTGCTTTGATCTAACTCACTGTCATTTCATCACTAAGAGCCTTAGGGACAATACTATTTCTGTCAAAATTAACATGATTTCAAGTTGTTATTTTCTCTCATTTAAAATTATTTTTAAAAAGTCAAAAATGAAAATGATAGGTAATTAAAATTTAAAAATTACACATTTCAATTACTCATTATGGAAGAACACTTAGCTAAGATTAAGCCTATATTTGTGAACTTAAGCATAATTTCAAAAGGAATTTTAATGAATTGATTGTATCTGAATTTGTAAACAAATGTTTGAAAAATACAAGCAATACAATGTAAAATTATATATTCTTTTGAAAAGAATTTTTATTTATGTGCTAACCTTTATGTACCCTATGAGAACTTATATCTTTTTCTACATTTCGAAAAATATGAACTCTCTCCATGCATTAGAGGTGTTAGTATGATCTATATTTATATGTGTACAACATGACTTCACAGTAATATCACAGTTTTCAATAACATATGTAATTTGTCTTAATCTTGCTACTTTAAGCATAAATATTATGATGGTCCACTTCATAATGCCGAGTTCTTCTATTGCAGATGTGCAATAAAGCCTGTTAAGAGCACAAAACGTCAGATTTTCCAAAATTGCTATCTTCTACTTTGACCTCTCGCCTGAATTCCACTCCCATGAATGTGTATTACCAGTTTTGTATGTGACTATCATTGTATCTGTAGATGTAACATGGTATAGGGAAAAATACACAACAGATAAAGTTCCTCTCTCTGTGTTATTGTGAAAGGAGCCAGCCAGTAAATGCATAAATCTCTAATATTTTGCCAGGAGCAGACCTATGAAGGAAAATGAAGTGGAAAGTTACGTTTCCAGAAATGGTATAAAACATCTTTCTAATCAACTCTCCTGCTGAGATTAACTAGGAAAGCAGAAAAAATTATTTTTAGAGGTATCCGTGTAAAATACCAAGGGAGTAAGGATTGTGACACCAAGATCCCAAAGAGAATGGAAGTCCAATAAATGATCTCAATATCGAGTATGGCTTTTTTCATCAAGGCATTTGATGATTCAAAATCAGAGACTGGAAACCTAAAAGAGTGAATAAAGTTTTTGGCAAAATCATGGAGTTGGAAAATGAAAAATGGTGTTCGTGGCCCATTAAAGATCATGGGCCCTAATAATCACCCCAGGCTCTCAATTGAGACCATAAAGGGCTACCAAAAAGATAAAAGTTATTAAGGGGTTGGCCAATCCTGAAAGACATTGAAACAAGTTCAATTTAGTGCAACCTGCATTTAGAATAAGATGAACTGTCCGTGGCCATCTGCTTTATGGAAGAAAAAGTATGTCTTCTTTGGAGATTTGGAGAGGATAATGTCTTGGGATTCTTTCATCTATGTTATCTAAAAAAACATTCAAGCAAAAGAAAAAAAAAGAAAGAAAGAAAGAAACTAACCAACATATACAAAAAGAAGAATTGACTCAAAAGCATGTGAAAGAACAGATAATAGAGTCAAATCCTCGGTACTTCCAGATATAGCAGCAGTTTAAATAAATATAACGCAATTGCCAAATAATTAAATTACATGGTTGGGAATTTTAGGAAATAACAGTATAAACAAAATCTAATAAAATATCTAGATATGAAAGCAATAATAATCGAAAATAAAACCTATCTACCTATCTCTATAATAAGATTTTAGCCAATTAGAAGATAAGCCAGTAGAAAATATATACCCTGAAGTGCAAGAAGACAAAATAAGAGAAACACATAAAAGAATATAAGAGATATTTGGCTCAAAGCAGAGAGTTTTAACATGTATGTTGAGTACCTAAGAAAAGGTGAATGAGAATGGGTTAAAAATAACGTATGAATATATGGTAGTGGAGAGTTCTTCTAAATTGCCTGGAATCCCAATACCCTGCCTCTTCTCTCTTTCTCACACACACAAAACAAAAAACAGAAAAGCAAAAAAAATCTAGGAACATTATACCAAATCTAAAAACCAAAAGGCATGGAAAATTAGGACTATAGTCAAGGAATACAGACATTTTATCTTAAAAATATAAGGTAAACAGCGAATTTACTAAGAAAAACACATGTAAAACAACAAATTATATTATAAAGTACTCAGAAAAAATGACTATGAATTAGAGTTCTACACTTACAGGAAAGATTTATTTTTTGAGTAAGTGGAAAATAACCTAAGATTTTATATCAAAGATGCAAGAAGAAATGAAAACTGATAAACTAATAAGCATTGTGTAAATCTTAATAATTTACCACCTGCATAAAACAAAGGAATAACATTTTATGACATGTTAAAAATACAGAATTGAAATATATGGTAGTGTAGATGATAGGATAGATGATAGAAAAAATGTGAGATCCTTCATTATCTGAGAAGTGATATATGAATGGATAAAGAAGATGTGGTACATATATACAATGGAATATAACTCAGTCATAAGAAAAGATGAAATATAGCCATTTGCGACAGCATGGCTAGATCTTAAGATAATCATGCTAAACAAAATAAGTCAGACAGAAAAAGTTGAGAACCATACAATTTAACTCATATGTGGAATATAAAACTGAAAGCTACAAATGAACAAGACTAACAAAAACTCATAGACACAGAGAAGGGTTTAGTGGTTCCAGAGGGAAAAGGGATGGGAAAGAGGTAGATAAGAGTAAAGGGGGTCAAATATATAGAGACAGAAAGAAATTTAACTTTGGGGGGAGTGAACACAATGCAAAATACAGATGCTGTATTATTGTACACTTGAAACCTATATAATTTTGTTAACTAATTTCATGCCAATAAATTTGATTTAAAAAGGATTGAACAGCTAAAAATCGAATAGAAGAAAAAGTGGAATATAAAACAATTAATCTTAATGAATTTTTTAAAAAATGAGAGGAAAAAGAACAAAATATAGGCATGAAATTAAAAAAATGATAAGATTCGTCCTAAATTTCAACATATCAGTAAATAATAGAATGAAGAATGCAGTTAAAGAAAAGTTTTTCAGACAACATTAAAAAATTAAATTGAGCATTATAATATTCATACAAGAAATGTAATAAATGTTGACAATAAAAATGAGAAATAAAATATACTATTGAAACACTAAAAAAATATCAAGTTACATTAAATACCAGACAAATTAAACTTAAATCAAAGAATATTACTTTAAAGAAAAAGGGATCTTTTAAGATAATAAAAATATTAATTCACCAGGATTCTATAAGAATTTCTATGCACCTAATAACATAGTTTTAAATGTATACAACAGAAATATATAAAACCAAAAGGAGAAATAAATCTGAAATCAGTGAGAGATTTTTAACTATGCTCAGTAATCAAAAGAACAGCACAAAAATATATAAGTATATAGAGAATTTGTAAAACATAATAAAATTGTTTAATTGCCATATAAATAACAATTAAACTCAGCAATTGCAGAGCACATATTATTTTCAAATGCATATGAAACACTGATAAAATTATCCATATGGTAGACTATCGAGCAAGTCTCAACACATTTCAAAACACTGATAAAATAGAGTATGTCTTCTGATCACAGTAAAATTAAACTAGAAATTAATAGATGAAAATAAGCACAAAATCCCCATATATTTAGAAATAAACCAATATACTTTAAAAATCGTGGGTCAAAAAACGCTCACAATGGACATGATGAAATATTTTAAATGGAAAACAACATAGTACATACAACATCGAAAGAATTTCATTGAAACAGTGCTTAAGGAGAAGTGTAGCGCATAAAACACATTTTATATATGAAGGAATGCTGAAAATCAAAACTCTATGCATCCACTTTAATGAATTAGAAAACAAACTATAAATTATACTTCTAAGAAGAAGGGAGGAAATAATAAAGATAACAATTACTATAATAGAAAACAAATGTAGAAAATAGAAATAATAGAAAAGGCTAACAAATAATAGAAAAAGCTAACAAATACAAAAACTGATTGTTTTAAAATAGTAATGCAATTCTAAACTTGAAAGAAGATAACTTAAAAAGAACAAACAAAAACTATGTCAAGAATGAATGGGGGATATGGTTACATCATAAATGTCTTCCAGTATTTGCAAATATATCCTATTCTTGTACTATTAACTTCCTTAATCCTAATTATCATTACATTTTGACTGTTGTAGAAATTTTGAAACAGTCCTGCAATGTCTTTGACACCCATCCCATTAAGACGATTTTTGACCTTTCCCCTTGAAATAGCTGAGCTTGTGAATACTTTGACCTATAGAACAGGGCAGAAGTGGTGCCATATTACTTCCAAGGGCAGGTCATAAAGGGCCCTATAGCTTCATTCTTATTTGCTGGGAACAGTTACTCTTGGAAACCTAAGTCCCCATGTAAGAAGTCCAGCTAACACGAGTCTGCCATCCTATAAGGAAGCCAAACTGAGATAAAAGGGCAATATGTACTTGTTCTGGCCAATATCCTAGCTGTGCCCAGCCTTCAAGTGCTAACCCCATGCTGGGTATTGGTGAAGAAGCTTCCAGATGACTTCAGCTCTCAACTCAGGGAATCACCCCTAGCTATATTCCCTGAGCCCTGTCCAAATTTCTGACCCACAAGGTTTATGAGCTTAAAAGAATTGTTCTTTTACTCCTCTGAGTTATTAGATAGTGTGTAATGTTTTATAGGTAAACAGAACACCAGACGTCTGAGAAAGGCTACTTTAATGTTCTACTTCTGTGGTTGCTCTCCTTAGATAATTTCTCCAAATGGAAACCAGAGTCTGATTTTAAAATGACAAATCTGATCACGTTTCTACTTTGTTTAAAATCTTCTGTTGAATTTCCAGTGCTTTTATCAAAACTGAGTTGAATCTTCCCTGGGGCTTACAGAGCTTTCTGTGGTGTCAGCGCTTACCTAACCTGAACATTAAGATCAAGTCAGGTCACCACCCTGTTACATGCTCTTATACAATGCATACTTTTGTCATTACACTTGCAATAATTATGATTTCACATGTATTTGTGAGATTATGTAATTGATGATTTTCCTTCATTAAGCTATAAAGTCCTTTAGGGCAGAGGCTATGTCTAGTTTTGATCATCATTTTATCCCAGGCTCAAAAAAAGAAGGTTTAAGATACTAGACAGAAGAAGATGATAGAAAGAAAGATATGGATTAATATTTAAGATGGAGGAGTTCTCAATAAATACTTGTTTGCATGACTACAGGATCATCTCATTCTTTGAGATAAAAGGCTTTAGACTGACATCTTAAGGGAATTTATATGAGAAAATTGGGATAGAGCCAGATAAATTAATCAAGGAGGAACTATAATGGCAGGATCCATAAATGAAAAGTAAGGGAAAACACAATTTGCCAAATCTGTGCAGAAGAGGTTTTAAGATGAAATTTATTATTTCTGAGAAGGAAGAGTTTGACAGCTGCTTCAAACTAACAAGATTCCAAAACAAGAATCACTTTAATACTGTCATTTATATGCCCATCGCAATTACAACCACATAAAAAGAAGCATGTATAGCATAATGAAATACTAAAACGTGCCAAATGGAGTAAGGTAGGCATGTCAATCGAAACACTCACTACTTCCTGTGATTTTTTTTCTGTATCAATGACTCACTTGGTTTTGAAGGACAGACTATGAAATCTATGGGAGTGAAAGAAATTTTAATGTTAAACTTGATATATTTTTATGAATATAGTACTGATTTTTTTTTATCAGGATACATAGGAGATTATGAGTTTTGAACATGAAGCAGTTTGTTGTTAAGGAATGCTTCCTGATAATATTGAGAACTAATGCTCAATATAGGAATGTTTAAAGTTAGTAGAATTGACAATAGAATTAATGAGATAATTTAATATCACTAGCTTAAGACATAGACATTATTTATATATATATGTTATAAATTGGATGTTTCTTGGATGAAATTTATTTCATAATAATAAAGAATTAAAAGACAAAGAAAACAATATAAAGCACTCATACTATTGAAGAACATAGTATTTTTTTTAAATAAAAAGAATGTTCATAGTGTGATAAAATGTCAGCCAGTGTCTCAAAAGATCAAAATTCCCACAGCATTAGTCCAGCCAGTGATATTTACCAGCACTTAGCCATCTACAAGATTTTTGTCAAATACACATAGTTAGGGTCTGTGGCCATGATCATTTGCACAGCTGTAGGGTCTTCTCATAACATCTATTATAGAAGTGATTATTAAATCATATTGTTAATTTATTTTTACAAAATAGGATAGATCTTGATGAAACCACACTAAATTCATCAGAAAGAATATGTGACAGGTGTGACTGACATTACCTGGCAGTCACATCTGTCACTATTAATTGCCACTGAGTATGCCAGAAGTCTTTGTTATTTTCTTGCCTATGATGATTTCCTCTCTGCAGTTTTATCACATAATTTGATTGGTTTGCCTGGTAAATAAGAGTATGAAACTAATGTGTCAGCTGACTTCTTTCTCCTCCTTGAAACAAAATGTAAATACTCTTTTGTAGAATGAGCTATGGTTGTGGGGATGGAAGGTTAGAAGTTAAGTTGAGATCAGTCAGTTATTGAAGAAGAAAGAAAATGGAAATCATTATCATGGTCATTGGGTAGTATAGGAAAATAAAAGAAATTATGAGTAGTGCCCTAAATTTGAAAGTTATGGTGCTTTCATTCATAGAAGGAAAGAAGTATAATCTCTCACTACATTCCTCATCCTACCACAGTGACATTAATAGTTTTGCTGGTATTATTCTATTTCCAAGAATGATAATAGAAGCAACAGCAGCAGTAGTACTAATAGTAGTAATAATAGTAATTGAAGTAGTGACAGTACTAATACTAATAGTTTTTATCGTATTACTAGTAGTTTTCTAGTATTTGTAGTGGTGGTGTGATGGTGGAAGTAGTGATTGGTATTATTATAGTAGGAATAAAATTCCTAGCTGGGAACAAATAATACACTCAAAAAGCTTCTTTGAAGAAAGTTTAATGAAAGATTATTTATAGATCATAGACAGAATAAATGGAATAGATAATGAAGAGACTAATAACACTGGAAACATCCTTGACCCTAGATCTAGGAATGAGTTATGCAAACTCAGTGTCATAGCCATAAATGATGAGCCACCTACAAGAGCTGTGGCTAAAGGTAACTGACATCAGCCGTTTCATGGAGGCAGCTCAGATGTGGGGGTAATAAATACCTCAAATGCTCTCTCCTCCTGCCCCTGATATCCTACAGTAGCTCCCATTGGCAGCATCCAACAGGAAGCCAGAGACGAGAGTGCTCTGAGGAGACATTTCACAGAAAGAGAGCAACCTCCCAGGGCATAAAACAGAAAAGGGTATGAAATGAATTTGGAGAGGCAAATAGTGAATGACAACCTTAATAAGAACAACCAAAACATGAATGGTTGTATTTACTTTGCATTTATTATGTACCAGACACTGCTCAAGGTTATTTACATGCACTGTCTTATCCTAATAAAAATTACTGCTCCTAATTTATGAATAATAACAATTAAAAAATGAGTTGATCCTACCACATTTCACATATAGGGTGGTTATAGATTGCCTTGTATGAGATTTTAAACATCACCCTCTATAAGAATCAAAGCCTATAATATAAAGTTCTTCTTCACTTTAAAAAAAATTGCTACCCCTTATATGAGTTAAGGATGATGCAAAAAGGAGACAGAATTGACACATCTTTTACTTAGATAAGAGGCTGCATAAAAAATCAAGGTTGGGAAATAGTACTAAATTGAGTGGAAACAGTAAAAGCTTCTAAGAGACAGTTTTAGCTACAGCAGTTCTTACTGACTCAAAGTTCTTTACTTTTCTATAGAGAAGAAAAGAGCACATACTCCAAATTATTTCTCCATTTGCCACCAGCGTGATTTGAAACTTTGGTAATCTAAAAATTAAAAAAGGCTATCAGAAGACAAAGGTATAGCTAGCAATGTTAGATCAATGCACACAATTTTAGTAGAAAAACTAGTAACATCAATAGCACAGACTGCTTATATTTTTCAGAGCTGTATGCATTAATGATATCTGTAGCCCTGGGAAAGACATGGCCTTCTGCACTTTTCTTTGAACCCAGGATTTATTTTTTTCTCTTTAACCTGTTTTCCCTTTGGTTTGAGATGCTAGGAAATTGAACTCTAGTGATCTACAGTGGTAACCTAAGGTGGTACTTGTCAAATATGATTTGGTAGGTGAGAAACCAAGAACAAAAGCAAAAAAAAAAAATTTAATAGAAAGAGCAATGAACCAGAGAGCAGGTGACCTAGACACCAGATATAACCAGGAACTAACTGTGGGTTTTAAGAATAATCTTTTATTCTCACCATGTTATAAGAATTTTACCCCCAGGCAGTCCCCACATTCAGAAAGACTTGTATTCCAAAAGTTTATTTTGTCAGTGTACATTCAAGAGCACAAACACATTTTCCCATAGCAACACCAGTCCTCAAGGAAGCTGGCAGTGTCTTAGATATGTGTATTTTTTCTTGGAGCCACCTGATTGTATTGTGTATGTTTTAGGAATTGCCTACTATTCTGTTAAGGCTGATGATGGCAAGTAAGTATCAAGCTACCTAGAATGTAATCACTTTTACCAATATACACCTATTTATAAGCCTGTGTGCAGACACATATGCACAGAATGGGTTCTCTTACACCAATTTTGGAAAAAGGCAGACTCAGAATTTTCATTAGTAAATCAATGACACTCTTAGAGGCTTTACCAAGTGCTTTTAATCAGCATAACATATAATCAACATAATCTCCCTATAAGCAAGGTAATGTGAAAAAATAAGGATTATGCTTACTGAGGATAGCAAGAGAGATGCTTTTTTACAAAAACATAATAATACATAAAGGTTCTTTTTTCCCCAGGACCTAAATGCAATGAGAAATATCTAAAGTATTTTTTTCACAGTGATGTCGATAACTAGGTGATTTAGTACATTTTTATAGACACTCAAGAAGTCAGAAAATATAGAGCCAGCTTAGTATAAACCACAGACCCTTTCCACTTCCTTTCCCATGAGATTCCCCATCTGTGTACTAGCTTTGATCAGGAGTCACAAAGACTATCTGTTTATTCAAGAGATCAAATGTTACTTTTGGTATAGACCCTGGGGAAGCTCAGAAGAGGGACATAAGCTTTGGGAATACATTGATTTTCAAAGTGTTGATCTGAATAATCCATGACATATTTAGTTCCTTCCCTGTTAGAAGATATACACGAAGGTGATGAACTCACAGGGCTTTGTTCTCTGAGAGTAAATCCCTCTTTCCATTTGCAGTAGTCTTCTTTATGTTAACGCAGAAAATACTCTAAGTGGAAAAGTCTGTGTTATACATCTTCTTGCCACTAATCTGGTAAATGTTCCTAGAGTTTTTCTGATTTCTCTTTTTTAGAATTAAAAACCTCCAAAACTAGATATATCTCCTTAGGTAGTTGCTTATTCTTGTATGCCATGCTTCGAGCTAATTCTCTTCCAAAGGTTCTTAATAAAATGCACTTATTTTTAAATAGGTTTCATTTTTTTTTGGAGATGATTCAAGTTTTCAGAACCATTAAGCAGAAAGTTCAGAGTTCCCATAATCCCTCTCTCTCTCTTACACAGTCTTCCCTATTATAATTTTTTTGCATTTGTGTGGTACATCTATTATAATTGATAAACAAATATTGATACACTATTATTAAATAAAGCTCATAGCGTATATGAAGTTTCACTCTTTGTATTTCTATGAGTTTGGACAAATGCATAATGTCATGTACCCACCATTATAGTAGGTAGAATAGTTTCACTGCACTAAAAATTCTTTGTACTTCACCTATTCATCCCTCATTCCCCTTCTTTGAACCCCTGGCAACCACTGGTCTTTTTACTGTCTTTATAGTTTTGCCTTTTTCTAGAATATCATATAATTGGAATCATATAATAGGTAGCCTTTTTCCATAGCTTAACAATGTACATTTAAGTTTTTCTATGTATTTTTGTATCTTGAGAACTCATTTATTTTTATCTCTAAATAATATTCCATTGTATGGATGCATCATAGTTTGCTAAACCACTCATCTTCATCTTGGTAACTTCCAATTTGAGGCAATTATGAATATATTTGCTATAAACAATCTGTGTGCAGGTTTTGTGTGGACATAAGTTTACAGCCTATTTGGTAAATACCTAGGACTACAGTTACTGGGCTGTATGGTAAAACTATGTCTAGCTCTGTAAGAAATTGCCAAATCATCCTCCAAAATGGCTGTACCATTTTGCATTCCCACCAGGAATGAATGAGGGTTCCTGTTGCTCCACATCCTGGCCAGCATTTAGTGTTCTCATGGTTTTGTATTTTATCAGAAATGCATCTTGAAAATTTTTTCTCCAAGTCTGTAATTTGTCTTTTCATTTTCTTAATAGCATCATTTGCAGGACAAGTTTTTATTATAGCAAAGTCCAACTTCATATTTTCTCTCATGAATCATCACCATGTATCTAAAAAAATCATAACCAAACATGAGGGCACCTAGATTTTCTCCTATCTAATCTTCTAGAAGTTTTATAGTTTTACATTTATATTAGGCCTACAACCATTTTGAGTTAAATTTTGTGAAAGATGTAAGGTCTGTGTCCAGATTAATTTTTTTACATGTAGATGTCCAGTTGCTCCAAAACAATTTGTTGAAAAGACATTTATTTACCTTTTTATCCTAAGCCAAGGATCAGTTGACTATATATGTATAGTTCTATTTCTATTTCTGGACCCTTTATTTTGCCACGTTTATCTACTTGCCTATTTTTTCAACAATACTACACTATACTGTCTTGATCATTGTAGTTTGTAGTAAGTTTGTAGTAGTGTCAGTTCTCCGACTTTGTTCTTTTTCTTTAATCTTATTAGCTATGCTGGGTCTTTTATTCTTCTATATAAACTTTAGAATCAGTTTATCAATATCAACAAAATAACTTTCTGGGATTTCGATTTGAATCCTGTTGACTTTATGAATCGACTTGGAATAACTGACATCCTAACAATACTGAGTCTTTTTACCATAAACACGGACTAGCTTTCCATTATTTAGATTTTACTTTTTTTAATATTTTAAATCAGAATATTATAGTTTTCTTCATATAGAGCATGTACATATTTTGTTGGATTTATACTTAAGTAAAGTTTTTATTATTAATTATTTTGTTTTCCTTTGGTGCTAATGAAAAATATACATATTATTCCTTAGTCCTTTGGTCTTTATAAGGTACGGATTTTTTTAGTCTTAATAACATAAAGATTAAGAGAGTTTTGCTTGTTTGCTTGTTTGTTTACTAACTGTAAATGATTTAAAGACTGTCAGTTTTCTTTCGTGTCTTGAACTTATATTTTATCAATTCTGTATCTGTTCAAATCTGCATTTATGATAATTTCTGCCTAAAAAGCTAAATTTACTTATGTGTAATGAGAATGTCCTCTTTGCCTTTGTCTTGTGACAGTGTAGGATATTAAAGATAGATTATTTAATAAATTATTCTATTTTAGTGAATTTCCAAACGTTAAACACTTTGAAAGATTTTTTGTAATATTTAACCTAAGTGTAGTCTTTGCCATTATTTGAGACAATAGAATGGGATCCTTATCACAATATCTATACTCATAGAGTTATGTATAAAAGTAACTTATTATAGAGATAGAAGAAACCTGAAAAATGATTGGTATTTAGATAAATACAACTAAGAAACTAGAACTAGAAATTAAAGGATTGTTACACAGTCACATATAAAGTTATGCTGTGGAATGGCATAGAAATCAGTTTTCTTTACTTCTAAACCCATTCTCTCTTCACAACACAGTGATACCCTCACATTTTTCATGTTTTCTTGTCCCTATGCTCAGGAACTAATTGAGAATCTTTCTAGGTTGCTGGGAAAGCTATCTCTGAAAAATAATCACCACACTTTCTATATGACTTTTGGGGTAACTTTTCATCTCCCATTGACTGTTTCAGGTACTCTGTAATTTGAATTTGCATATATAGTTTAAAAACACAAGAATATAAATTTAATGTAAAAGTAGTAAGTAGACATTATAATTATACACTCTTCATTTTGGTATCTTTGAGATTATAAATGGTTGCTCTTCTTAACATATCTTAAAACAATTTATGAGCACTTTGTCATATATTTACTTAGAGCTTTCATTTATTCTGTACAATCTCCTTAAATAAATTAATTCGTGGGAGTAACTAATTAGATAGAAGGACTCAGAACAAGAACTTAAACTAAAAATATTGAAGTCTTAGACTCTGTCAGTGAATACAGAAGTACCTATTCCCATTGGAAAGAGGTTCTGTTTTAATTCTAGAGAACTGACATACTGGAATATGATGTGGGTGTCAGTCATATTATACCATTAGATCTATTAGGGATTCACACTTTACATATCTGGCAGCACATGCATTGCATAAATTACCAGGTTTCGAGATGACTTCTCTATTTGCTTTTGTGGTGTTTTGAAATAATGTGCTAATTTAATACACTACTTTGTCTGCTCAGCTCTGTTTAAAGCTTTATTTGATCAGATTCTGAGAGAAATGCCTTGAGTGAAATCATGTGTGTGTCTCCCAAGTAAAGTGCTTACATTTGTACCTGCATATTTCTTATTCACTTCTTTTTGTATGGCATTGGCATACTTCAGAAAAAGACAGATTACAGTGTGTTTGATTATACAGTTAGGCATAATAGTTTAGCACAATATGTTGTAATCAGGACTACTCAGAAAATCAGTTTAGTTCTGATCTTTTCCAATTAAGTGTGTATTGAATATAAAACTTACCCTCACCCAAAAGAGCTATTCTGAAGCAGTAGTGTGCAAAATACAACCACTTGTTGTCATTTTCTTTTAAGGACTAGACTGGTAGAATCAATTTGAACTGTCATGGTCTAATCTTTCAATAATCTATTTTTTGCGAGAATATAGGGAGGGTGAGTTGTGAGGGCAATATTATCAGAGAAAGATGAAATAAACTTGAAATAAAACAAGTAGGAAGAACAGAGATACCGAATAAAAATAGACAGTTATGTGTGGAGCAGGGAGAAATATTAAAGGAATGAAAGGCAGAACAATTATTGAGAGGAAGATGCCCAAATGCTTTGCTTATCAGGTGCTGCGATATAAATGACAGTTGTTCCAACATTTGAGCTCATAAATATCTGTGTTCTCAAAAGTAGAGCTTGTCTTCTTTGAGCTTCGTGTAGGACTTTCATGGCATACCTGGTCTGTGAATTCCATCTCTCAATGAAATAATCTGGCTATGATCACAGGTAGCTTTGAATATTCGTGCGTTGGATTGACTGTGAGTTTCAACTGGGTTTCTCTTTTCTTCTATTATTTTTTCTGTTACTACTTCTTTATAATGATAGAAGATAAAAAATTAAGTGTTTACTGGGTAGTCTCTGAAATCATGTCAGAAGTTTCTTGGGGAAGAAGCAAATAACAATGTATTTAGGGATTTTTCAATTCAAGCTAAATTAATTTTGGCAATCACTAATATTACCAAGAGTGTGGAGAAACAGGTATTCTTATATAATATTAAAAGATGTATAAAAAAATGTGAAGTTTATTGAGGATAATTTATCAATATGTACCCAAACTGAAAATGTATCAACCCCTCAATAAAACAGCCACATTAAATTTACTTAAAAATATACTTCTAAATATTTGCTGAATATATGTACAAGAATACTCATTATCAATACTGCTTATTATTAATACAAAAATAATAAGCAATTTGATACAACAAAACCATCTATCAAGTGTGT
>NW_011888808.1:8616526-8625586 GCF_000151845.1 Pteropus vampyrus | reverse complement strand
TATAACAATATACTATAATATAAATGTACATAATATCATGCATATTAAATTCACATAAATTCATTGACATGTGAGGAAATAAGAGTGTGGCATAAGTTATTTAAATTTAATATAAAGTTTCAATTAAATTTACATTACAAATTTTAGAAATCATGGCAAACTGTCATTTTTAATACTGTGTAGATGTTATCGCTATATATAATAGAGCTAAATTATGGCACGTAGAATTATATATGTAACAAGATATTTTTCCTAACTAAATGAATTCATTTAGTCAGTAGTCAAGTTAATATTATTTGAAAGTTGTCAAAACACGTAAAAGTGATATGCTGTACAGAAACACTATTTCTAGTATATTAAAAAGAATATGCCTATTTAAATTAAAAGAAAGAGGTTTTCTGTGTACAGGAATTTCTTGCAATATAGATCTGCGGCTTCTTGCAATATAGATCTCCACTCAGGGTGACTTCTCCCCAGAGCGAACTCTCTCTACACATTCCCTCTTTCTGGGTTCTGGTAAACACTTGGCCCCTTGCTCGCCCTCTTCAGAGTTAACACAGTCACTGCAACAATTTCATCGGATCACAAGCACAACATTCTTCTTTGTTGTATGCTTTTATCTTGCTTATACTTTCAAAGATAGTTTTATTTATTAATCTCTTCTAAATAATAGTCTTTTGAGCATGCCATTTATTTTCCACCAGGGCCCTAAAAGTTACCAATGAAAATAATAAGCTTCAAATTAGATTCACTTGGTGAAAAAAAGCACAATAAAAGGAACATTAATGAATTTTCACTAAAAGTCTTCAATGCAGGATCATAGGCTTCCATTATTTTGCATTTATAATCCTAATATATAGAAATATGTCTGTAGTCCTTCCCCCTCACTGTATCACTTCTCTCACCCTTCATTTTGTTATTTTTATAGTTTTTACTTCTTTGCTGAGATTTCCTTTATCTCCATTATGGCAATGCTTAACATTTTATTTAGTTTAGATGTAGTACCCACTTTAAGACACTTGTCTGCTAATTCCAAATATGAATTATATCCTCGTCAATCTCCATTTGAGGACATTTTCCCTTAGTATGGCTCATATTCTTTTTTTTTATTCATGTCTTTTATATTCAGATTTTATTCTCAACTTTATAAATAATATTATGTAGAGACTGGATGTTTTTTGTTTGTTTCTTTGAAAAATATTCAATTTTCCTTTTGTAGGAAGTTACCTTGGCTAGACTAAAACTACAAGCTCTGTGTTCCTTCGAAGGATAGGAACTAGAATGTGTCCTCGGTTATTTTAGTCTTAGTTAGGCTGCTTATCATATCTCCAGTATATGTCTACTTCAGGATTCAGCTAAATGATTTTTATGAAATATCCTGTTTAGTTTTCCACTGCTGCTATAAAAGATTATCATGAGTTTTAGAGGCTTAAAATAATACAAACTTATTATCTTACAGTTCTGTAGGTCAGAAATCTGACAAGGGAATCACTGGATAAAATCAAGATGTTGTCAGGACTGAGTTCCTTTACAGAGACTCTAGAGAGAGGATCAGTCTTTGTGACTTTTCCAGTTTCTAGAGGATTTTTCATTTTTTAATATATTTTTACTGTTTTTAATTAATACTGTTTATAATTTTTAAACTTTTTTACTAATTTATTTACCTAAAAATAATTGTTCACCCATTTCTCCCAATTCCATCCCCTAAAGCTTTCTCGCTCTCGTTTTTTTTTTTTTTTAGATTGCACATATAAAAGAAGTCACAGTGCTTTTCTTTGTCTGACTTATTTCACTTAACATAATGCCCTTGAGTTTCATCCATGTTGTTGCAAATGGCAAGATTTCATTCTGAATAATATTCCATTGGGTATATGTATATAGACATATACATATATAGATATATAGATATCACAATTTCTTTATCCATTTATGAATTTTTCATTTTTTATAGTGAATTTGGATCTTTTTGTATCTTCCGTCTCCCTCTTTATTATCTTCACATATTTCTTTAAAATCTTGATTTTACTTTAATACTTATTTTATTGTATTTGCTTATTCTACCATCTCTATTATTTTGGGGATTCTTTCTAGTCTATTGGTTATTTTTCACATTTTTGTTAGACTGTCTTAGAATGTCTAGGAACCCATTGTTATTCTTATTAAATGTCTCTAAAGATTTTTTAGACTTTGTTTCATCAGTGATTGGCTCTTACTTTTTTGTTTTGGCTGTTAAGTTCTTTCAGTTCTCTGTGATCATTATGAGGCTTATTTTAACATTTTTATTAAAGTTGTGTAAAATAGCATTTACTCTCTGAGTATTTATCTCATTTACTTAGGCATGACCCTCTGGGGTTTCTAGTAAATGTTGCATTGATTACTGAAGACTCTAATCAGGTGGGGACAGAAATAATTCCAGCCTTTTGTGACTTTTGGGAACAATTCAGCTCCTAGCTAGTCACCCTGTTGCATCACCTTCTGGAGTTAGTCCCTCTACATTAATATCTTAGTATTGAATAAAGATTCAAGAGAACGCAGATTTTTGAAGCTCTTCTCTTGTCTACATCCCTCTCTTCACAGATTTGTCCCACCACCTGAAGCTATATCCATGAACTTTGATCTATGTCTTCTCAATTTAGTAAGACTGACACACTCTATTGATCTTCTTTTCTATCCTCAGGTTAAGAATGTGCCTTCTGGCCTGAAGCCTGGACAATGTTAGGGTTCACTTCACTTTTTCCTTTTTCTCAATATCACAGCCTTGTGCTCTCTGTTGTCCATTGTCTGGATATAGTTCTTAAATACATTTTGTCCACTTATCTAGATGCTTAAGACAGGAGGCCAAATTCAATCCCTCTTATACCATCATTGCCAAGATGGGAAAAAGAGAGGTACACACGTATTTTTCAGTCTACTAACTAACTGAGAAATCTTAGTTTTTATTAGCTTCAAAATATAAAACCAATGAATATAATAAATAGTCATGACAAATTTTTGCAAATAAATGCTGTATATTAATATCAAATATGCATTTTAAAATCAGAATATCTATGCATCTGAATATTTCATCTACTAGATAAATACAAGCATACTAATATAAACATATGCTTGTGAACTTCATGGTTTATTCTGTTAGTCTAAATATGCAAGTCAGCTTTAGGCTACTTAGAAAAATAGTCAGTGAGTTGTAGCCAAAGTTTGATTTCTTCTTTCAGACAGTTTTAGAGATTTACATCAGCTAATAATGTTCTTATTGTATAAACATAATCCAATTATTTTAAAAATGTAGCAAAATGAAACAAAATGTTTTTCCTCAAAAGCTTCATTTGAGAATTCAACAATTTCAAAATTTTATCTGTCAAATAAGATACAGCATGTTATACTCCTTACAAAATTCTTGTGCCTGTAAAATAATTAACTGTGAAGTTTAAAACAGTATTGAACACACAAAATTAATTTGCCCGTTAACACACACATGTAATTACTTTTATTTTGTTCTAAGAGAGCATGTTTTCAAACATTTAAACTGCACTCTTGCCACTGAATAATAAAGATAGGTTAATTTAGATAGTTTAATTTAGATAGGTTAATTTTTCTTCATTAATATATAATTGTGATCATTAGAAACCCATAACTGAAGCTGTTTTAAGATATCTATCAAATGCTAAAACCTTACGTGTGAGTGATGTTTGGATTATACAAAACAAAGCTATACTTTTCAACATACCTTCAAATATTTAAAGAGGACCATTTCGATACAAATTTAACATATAATTCTCATATTCATTTGATGATCAAGAAAAAGCACAGTCTCAGCACTTGTTTCGTTAAATGATCTAATCATTTTATTGTATTATAAACACAAATAGTACAAGACCTGTTACTATAATTTTGTCCTCATTCTTCCAGCTTTTTATGGAGGGGTTTATCATTTCCTCTCACAGTTTGTCTTTCCTTGTGGTCTTATCCCTTACATACTCCCACTCTTGTAAGAAATACACCTTACTGCTCGTCTTGCTTCAGTCTTATCGTAAAAATCTATTTCAATTAGGAAGCATTCCAAAGCAAATGATAACCTTCAACTCTTCTGGTTTGAACAATAGGCTTTTTTTTTTTTTTTTTTTAAATTAACCTAAGAATTGGCGATTCATTAACAGGCAGATGTTAGGGTTGATTGACTTAGAATTTCCACCTACTATCATTAGTTGTTTACTTTTCTCCACATTGATGAAAGATGGCTGCAGCATTTGCAGGTACAATCAGACATACAAGCCCTTCTCTTTCTTGGATTTCTTTGGAGGAGATGAGAAGCTTTTCCCAGAAACATCCAGAAACTCCTGCTATCTCTGTCCAGACACTTTACAAGTCCATTGCTAATTCAATCTTTGTCTTTGGGGCTTGAATTATGGTTGTGGATCCAATTAAACACTAGATATTAAATGGATACTATGAAAATTCCCATGGCTACCACTCTGCTCATCATTAAATGAAAAGACATGGGAAGTGAAAATGCATAGAAGCTCAACTTTAAGAGGATAGAATCATGCATGGGAAAATACTGGAGTGAGAGTGGGAGAAAGAGAGGAGAGAGGAAAAGAGAGAAAGAAAAGGAATTGGAATTGTACTTTGTCTGAGTTGATTAGAATATTTTTTAGCATTTGGAAGAAGAGAATATTATTGAGCAGTATGGTGTAAGAGAGCATGAAAAGATAGTATAAAAAGGATATTATAAGAAGTTTGGCTGTGATTTGTATTTGGCTGTGGTTTATATTTGGAATGTTTTATCAATTTGTTGAGTTAAATCTCTATAAAATATGCCTTCAATTTGATTGTCACCCAAAGTTCCTTTTTAAAAAAAAAAAATTAATGATTAGTAAAAAAAATAATTGATAAACAAGTTATCATATCTGCAAAAGTTTTGTACTTCAAATTAAAGACATCTTTAAATATATATATGTCTGTGTATATGTATATGTATACATATACATACATAGATAAACAGATAAAATTTATATTCCTGAGTTTGTAAATTAAATTGATATAAAATTAGCAGAAAGGAACTTTAAAAAGTATAAAACTTCGAAACCAGATGTGCCACTAATGTCTATGACAAAGTAAGAGAATAAAATTATCTTATATGCCAGAAGTAAAATTCCCGGGTCAAGGAGTAGGCATGTGTTCAATTTATTAGAAACTATCAAACAATTTTTTTCAAATAATTAAACAAATTTTCATTTTCACTGGTGATGTAAGAATTCCAGTTGCTCCATATTCTCATCAGCTTTTGGTATCATTAGCTTTTTAAGTTTTAGCCATCCTGATACTCTTTGCATTTTTCATTGCATTTCACTGATTTAATGATGTGAAAACGCATTTAATGTACTCATAGGCCATTCAATATCTTCTTTTATGAAGTACTTGTTCAAGTATTTGCTCATTTTTTAATTAGGTTATTTGTCGTCTTACCGATTTTATCTGTATGAAGATTGTGAAGATACTTTCCTAAGCTTGCTTCTTGAAGCGTTTTTACAGTTTGACATTTATATTTCAGCCTCTGTTCTATTATTTTTTATACATTGTTTAAAGTAAGTATAAAATTTCACGTTTTTCTATAACCTTCTTCAAGATTTTTTTCCAGTACCATCTGTGCAAAACATTCCATTCCCAATATTAAACATATGATTAAAAATTACTAAACTTGTTAAAAAAAATGTAGAGGTTAAGATGATCTATGATTTAGAGCAACAAATGCTGAGATGACCCAAATTTTGGAATTAGCAGACAAAGCTTTAAAACAGCTATATTGAATATATGCAAACATTTCAAGAAAAGGTTAATTATGATAAATGATAATGTGAAGAATATTAGGTGAAAATGGAAGCTTAAGAACTGAAATATATAATATGGGAAATGAAATGTTTCTAGCATGGTCTTACTAGCAGATTGATGATAGCAGAAAAAAGCTTCAATAATCTTAAAAGCAGATTAATAGGTATTCTTCAATCTTCAGAAGACTGAGTAAAAAAAATTTTAAAAAAGAAGAGAGCATAAAGACAAGAAGATAGAGAAAACATTTTTGAAGAAATAATGACCTCAATTACATACTTAACAAAGTACAAAAACATACAGAGCCATGAATCTCAGTAAACTCAAAACAGCAAAAATTTAAAGAAAACCAAAAGGCATAATGGTCAAATTGATAAAAGGCAAAGAAAAAATAGAAAATATTGAATGGAGCCAGAGAAAAGAAAATTTTCAGTCAGGGAAACATTGATATGCTTGATGTCTAAGGTGTCATCATAAACAATGGAGACCAGAAGACAGTGGATTAACATCTTTGGAGTACTAGTCAACAATTTCACAAACTTTATCAATCCAGAATTCTATATCCAGTGAAAATTTATTTAAAAATTATGGCAAAATCAAGACATGCTGAGATAGTTTTTTGTTTTTTTTTTTTCAATGACAAGATTCAACTTTGTAGTAGGCAGAATTATGCCTCCATGTCCTAATCATGGGAACTTTAAACATGTTACCTTATATGGAAAAAGGGAATTTGGCTGATTTTAAAATTGGGAGACTATCTTGGATTATATGGGTGCTCTCAGTGTAAACACACGTTCTTTTCAAAGTGAAGAAGGCAGAAGGGAAAGCCAGAGAATTTCAAACAAGAGAATTCAACACAAGATTGCTGCTTTAACAATGGAGAGGGTCAGGTGCAAGCATGGGAGAGGGGTTTCTAGCAGCTAAAAGGAAGATTTTAGTCTCAGGGAACTGGATTCTGCTTGAGTCTGGAAGTAGATTCTTCCATTGAACCTCTAGATAAAAAGTACAGACTGGTATACACTTAGATTTGGCCTTGTGAAACTCTAGTAGAGAATCCATACAAGCCTACTTGGTCTTCTGACCACTGGAAGAATGACATAATGACTGTTGTTCAAAGCAACTAAGTTTGTGGCGATTTGTTTTGACAGCAGTAAAAAATAATATATTCCCAGAGTTGCAATACAAGGAATACTAAATTTAGTTCTTCAAGCTGAAATTGTAACTGATCTGAACCCAGATTTATAGAAAGTAATAAAGAGCCCTGGAAATAGTAAATGTATGAGAAAATACAGGGAACTATTTTTTAAAGTTTATAAAGAATGTATATGTAGAATATGACATAAATTACACTAAAGATGGAGTGGGATATGTTGCAATAGGAATTCAATCTCCTTTTATTTCTTTATTTAATAATTTGTAGGATTGTATTTCTTTGCCTACTTCACTTAAAGATCTTTTCTATTTATCTTTAGTGTTCAGCAGTTTTACAATGATGTTCCTATGTGTGGCTTTATTTATATTCATGAACCTTTGATTTGTAGGACTTATTGAAGTCAAAGGTGGATGTTTTTCATCACTTTTGGAAAACTGACATGCATTATCTTATCGCATATCCTCATTTTCTCTTCCTCCTTTTTCTGAAATTCCAACTGCATACAATTATTGAAAATATTCTCCTTTTTTATATTGTTCATGTTTGATATTCACTGTTTTCTACTTTTTTCCTCCTCATTTTAAATTTGAATCTTTTCTTTTGATATATATTCAAGATTATTATTGTTTTTATTTTTTCAGCAGTGTTGTCTCCAGCCATTAAATAGTTAATCTATGGCTTTTTCAGTTTATGAATTTCATTATTTATTTTTTATATTTTCCAGTTATTTTATCTTTTAAGTTTGTAAGCATTGTCCTTTAAAGTCTATGTCTGATATCATCATCTGGAGGCCCAGAAAAATTTTTTTAATTAATTTAAATTAGTTCAAGTATACAGTACATTGGTTAGACATCTATATAGTTCATAAAACGATCTCCCCAATTGCTCCCTCCCTCCCCTCCACCTAGCCATCATATTCATGCTAACTGCATTCTCTCTGCCATGCTCTCCATCCCTGTGACCAACTATCTTTGTAGTTCTTTAACCCTTCACCCTGTTCTCCCAGTCCCCCAACACCCTCCCCTCTGTCTGTTATCAAATTGTCCACTATATTTGTGAGTCTGTTTTTTATTAGTTCGTTCTTTTTGTTCCTTAGATTCCGCATACAAGTGAAATTATATGGCATTCTTCTCTCTCTGACTTAATTCACTCAGCATAATAATCTCTAGGTCCATCCATGTCATTGCAAATGATAGGATTTCACTTTTTTAAATGGATGAGTAATATTCCATTGTTTATATGAACCATAATTCCTTTATTCAATTGTCTGTTGATGGACATTTAAGTTGCTTCCATATCTTGGCTATTGTAAATTGTGCTGCCATAAAATATTGGGGTGCATAGATCTTTACAAATTATTGTTTTGGTTTTCTTTGGATAAATACCCAGAAGTGCAATTGCTGGGTCAAAAGTCATATATCCATTTTAAATTTTTTGAGAAACCTTCATACTGTTTTCCACAGAGGCTGTACCAATTTGCAATCCCACCAACAATATATGAGGGTTCCCTTTTCTCTGCATCCTCACCAACACTTATCGTTTTTTGATTTATTGATGATAGCCATTCTGATAGGTGTGAGGCCATATTTCATTGTGGTTTTAATTTGCATTTCTCTGATGATTAGCGACCTTGAGCATCTTTTCATGTGTCTATTAGCCATCTGTATTTTCTCTTTGGAGAAGTATCTGTTCAGGTCTTCTGTGATGGGTGGCCTAGAAAATTTTTTTAAAATAATTTTTGTTTTCACTTTCTTGGCTTTCAGTAATTTTTGTTTATTCTCATTTCTCTGTGTGCTTCTCATTTTACCTGAGAAATTATTCTGATAATTTGTGTCTTTTGATAATACTTACTGCAGAAAGGATCTACTTTTTTTCTGACAGGTAGCTAGGCTAGTGGAATGAGCACTTTTGCATCATCGTAAACTAATACAGGACTTAGATAGGTCGGAAGCTAGGATTCAGTTCTTGACTCCAAATTTGATCCAAAGCCTAAGTATTTTCTGGGGACCATCCCCCTTGTTGGTCCCTGAACTTGAATATTTGTCCTGTTGTTCTGGTGAGTATACAGAAAACTTCTCTCATCT
>NW_011888808.1:8578768-8616476 GCF_000151845.1 Pteropus vampyrus | reverse complement strand
TTTTTTTAAAATAATTTTTGTTTTCACTTTCTTGGCTTTCAGTAATTTTTGTTTATTCTCATTTCTCTGTGTGCTTCTCATTTTACCTGAGAAATTATTCTGATAATTTGTGTCTTTTGATAATACTTACTGCAGAAAGGATCTACTTTTTTTCTGACAGGTAGCTAGGCTAGTGGAATGAGCACTTTTGCATCATCGTAAACTAATACAGGACTTAGATAGGTCGGAAGCTAGGATTCAGTTCTTGACTCCAAATTTGATCCAAAGCCTAAGTATTTTCTGGGGACCATCCCCCTTGTTGGTCCCTGAACTTGAATATTTGTCCTGTTGTTCTGGTGAGTATACAGAAAACTTCTCTCATCTACTCAGCCTCTCAGTCAAGCTATTGGAATAAGTAGATACCTATGGTGTTCAGCAGCTCTGTATACTGTACTCACCTTCCTGCATGATTCTCCTATAGATTGTGGTACCTTTCTCATGCCCGTAATAAATATATATTTTATATTTAAGTCCAACTCTTCTGGTTGTTCTCAGCAAAAGAGTTGACACAAGCCACATATTCCATCATTTCTGTAATGACCAATTGATTTTTACATATGTTAATATTTGCAAAATGTTACTATCAACAAGTATTTACTCCTAAAAATTTAAAACACACACTTTGGTGACAGTATGTTACATGGTTAAAAAGAGCACAGATATAAAATCTTTCTTTCCTTGCAATTAATAATTTGATGTAGAATATTGAAAAAAATAAAATAACTTGAAGGTGTAAACAGATTTTGATCATTTATTTTCATATAATCAACCCACTGACATTACTAATATATTTGTAGTTCTCTGTGCATGGATAACAACATAACATAGAATTAAATCATTGTTCAGTAAATTTTATTTTTGTAGAAACCAATAACCACTGTAAACCATCTTGATCTTTAACTTAGTTTTTTTTCGGTAATTTATACCATTTATATAAATATATTTATATGTAATAAGCCCATTACATAAAAAATAATCTGAAATATTATTACACTTGTTATCTCATAAGTCAAATTTCCCATTATTGGAATCTCATATTTTATACCTGTGACTTGAGAGTTTACAGTGATAATTTCAGAACATCTGCAAATATGTAACTTCCAGGACCTTATGGGTCTCTGAGAGCCCCTACGGGAGAAGTTGAGAATGATGAGGCCGCCATTTGTTCTAAGGTTCTGTGTATTTTGTACCATGAACTACAGATTTAAGAGAATTTGAAAAATGCTTAAATATAATTTCCTTTTTACGAGCAAAAAAAAAAAAAAAAAAAAGAAAAGTAAAGAAAACAATTTTGGCAGAAAAAGAAATGAACCTTTAAATTTGTTCTGTCAAAACTTATATATATTCGGTTGTAGTTTATATAGAAAAAAAATGATGTCAGTACTAATTTTGCATTGTTAATTTGTAATAGATTACCAAGGAAATCATTTTAAAAAATTAAATATGCCTTGTCTTTTATGTTTATAATAGTTTTATTTTCAGAACCTAGTATTTGATTTCTATGTATTCAAATGCAACATCTTTTCATTTCTGGTTTTATTTTTTTACCACTGAGTTTAGAAAAATATTCTCCTCTATTTTTAATACCAGAATAGTTATACAGTAGACTTTATTATTTATATCCTTATATATTTAGATAGCTGTGTGTCCTGAAATGTTTTTCAACTAAACAAATTCTGTAATTCAAAAGTAATACATGTGGAGAAGCCACAAAACCTATTTTCAACAATATTCAAAATTCATGCACCCTGACAGTGAAAGTACTAATGAAGTATAAACATTTTCTTCATTTTAAATACATTTTTGTTGATTAACTGCCAAACACCTTGTATCTTTTTCAGAAAGAATATTTTTTTTAGCAGTGCTTGGAACTGATTTGATGAGAGTGGACAAGCTCTTGAATAAGGGATACATAACTGATTACATTAATATGTGTCATTTGGTTAAAAGACTGCAATAATCATGAGGATATAAACTATGCAAAACAGAATAATTTAATATCGCATGGGAGAACAGAAAACATTCCCAGGGATTTTTAATTCATATAACCGAAAACTCATAAAAATGTTAATAGTAAGCTAGAGCAATATTATTTGTACACAGTTAACATCTACAATTAAAATATCTATTGATGCCAGCCTCATCCTAGTGATTACTTTTTATGTAAGTACCCATGTGGTGTGTATTTACTGCAGCCTCTGGTTAGAAACCTGTGTTTGCAGATATCTGACTGTGAGCACAAAGATAGCATATCATTTCTACACACTCAGTGCAAACAAGATGCCAAGAAAAGAACTCTTGCATATGCAGTTCCATTCAGATTCAAAGGATTCAAATCTATTTACTTTTTCAGCTGTGATCTAAATGATAAATTCTATGCAGACCTCTCAACTGTGATTTAACTGAATGATGAAAACTTTTATTGGAAGGAATTCATGATTTATAGATCTTAAGTACCAAATAAATTTGGGGGGGAAATGAGAATTTAATCATTTTTGGTAGGGTTTTTTTGGGGAGAGGATATAAAAATATGTACTTCTTTTCCCCTGCACTACCCCAAGGCAACCTCTCATTTCTAACCATTATGGCTGTGTATAGGTACCTCCTGGTTTAAGCTCTTTTCACATTATTGGTCATAGAAATGGTAAACATTCGATGACTTGACTGAATGTGATGGTGAAAAGCTGACTGGAGTTGATATAGTGGGGTGGGCAAAGAGCAGGAAGTATATTCTTTCTTTCTGATCATTGGATTATATCATTTTTTTTGCCATTTTATAGTCCAAGGAACAATTTTTCTGTGGTGGAAGAAGCCTTCGCATTTAAGTCTAAAGGGAAGGAAATATGTCTTAGAACACAAAACTTCTTCTATCTCTAGCTAATGTAACAAACAATTGAAGTGGTAGATTTAGTAGATGTTTTTTCTTCATGCGGTTTGGTATTTTCAGTAGATGTCATCTTTAACATGGCGTAAATAACAAATCATATATGCACCTTGGGTTACCAGAGTAGGCTGGCTTATTAAATCAGATGAATTGTGGGGTGTCAGGAGAGCCCCATGATCAAAATATCTCTTGTACTTTTTATTAGGCCTATGGTCTTAAAGATAAATGACATCCTCAAGGCTAGAAATTATTTGCTCCAGTGCTTCCATTGCAGATTAAGAAATTATACAGATTAAGACAGTTTGAAGAGATTAAGTATAGAAGCCAGTAGATCAAAGGAGGGCCAAGTAAGAGTCAGGAAAACCAGATTGGAGTCCATGTAGCAGTCAAGGTAGGTCCTGATTTTGGCCTGAACAAGATATGCCAGTAGAATAGAAAGATGTGTTATATTTAAGAAATTTAAAGTATGAAAAATTATAGGAAATGTTTAATTAGGTATAGAGAAAGAGTGAGCAAGAGTGGAATTATAAATGACTCCCTCGTTCTCATATTTCTGACTTAAATAGTAGATATTGAAATTGTTCACTGAATAGAAGAGCAAGGTGCAGGATTTGATTGGAGATACAATAATGTATACTGTTTGAGATGTGTTAGTCTGTCACCATCTTTGGACAATCCAAGTAGAGATGGTATAAAAACACTGAATATTGTTCTGGAGTTTTGAAGAGATCTTTGGCCTCTTATGCTTGGGATTCATTAGGTTTGGGGGTAGCAATTAAAACTATCTATATTAGTTTTCTATGCTGAATAGAAATTGCCAAAAACTTAGCAGCTTAAAACATATCCATTTATTATCTCAGTTCTGTAAGTCAGAAGTCTATGCAGGGCTCAGCTGGCACTCTGTCAAGGTCTCCATCAAGTCTCTATTGAGGACAAAATCAAGATGTTGTCCAGGCCTACAGTCACACCTGAGTCTCGGGGATCTCCTCTAATCTCACTGGTTGGCATAACTTAGTTTCTGAAGGTTATAGGACTGAGGTTTCCACTATTTTCCCAGGTTATCAACTGGGCCTGCTCTCAGTTTTAAGAAGTCATCTGTCATTTCCTTCTGTATGGTCTTCTCTATACCAGGACAGTTCTTCATTCTAAGCTAGAGAGAGAATCTCTTCATTTTGATGAACTCAAAATCAACTGATGAGGGACCTTAAATATATCTTCAAAATCTCACTGACTATGAAATATACTCAGAGGAGTGACATCTTATTATTTCACAGATCTGGCCATCAATCAAGGGGAAGAGTTTATATAGAATATATACACAAGGAGACAGGAATCTTAGGGGCCTACCACAATATGGGTGTGGACAATTTCTCTAAGGGACAGAGAGCAGAGTCAGAAAGAAGAGGATTAGGAAGAAGCCTAAGAACAATAACACTTATGGAAGCTTGATAGGGAAAAGATTTTGCAAAATAGATTGTGGTCTGAGAGTACAATATGACAAAGGTAGATGTATGATTATTAGAACCTCTGGCCCTACATTCTTAAGGCTATTGATCACTCTTGCTGCCATGACTTCTTGCTTCGCTTTACTGTCCATTCTTTAGAATGCCTATGGTCTTGTCACAAAATCATGACCAATACATGATGTGTGTACAAAATAACAATTTGACTGGTTGTAGTATATAAATCAACTTTTAGAATTCAAAAGAACATTGTCATACCAAATAATGACTTAATAAGCTTTTTCAGACCATGAAAAACCTGGGTTTTTTGTCAATTTATGTCAAAGGAGTTTCCCTAAAGAGGAGATATTTGCCTGCTAAAAGTATACAGAGTAAAACTTGAGCCATACTCAAAAACTGAGAAGTATAAGGAAGGTATTGATTCTTGTTATTTGTGAATCAGTTCTCAAAAGGCAATATATGTTATTCTCTATGTCATATGACCATCTATATTGTATGTTTGTGAATATATTTAATCTCATTTATTAAACAAAGATCTAAGGAGTGCATTTCACTTCTTTTCCATCTTTTTGTGCCTATACTCAACAGTGTCATTAAATATTAAGTATTTATATACTTGTTGGATATATAAATGAAGGAAAAAGTTGCTAGATAAAATAACACAGATATAAAAGTGAAGTATTTTTTACAGACTGCTGCCAATGACAATATGTGGACTTTTTGAAATATAAGATGAATTTTGAGGACATTTAACAGAATTGGTATCTGAGAAAAGACTGACCTGAAAAAATGTTCATATAAGCCAGTATCTGCTCAGAGCCACTCCACCTGGGAAAGAAAAGGTCCATTTAAGCTGACAGAAATGGATGCAATGACCCAAATTAGTGAAATAAGGCCAACTTTGAATTAGGTTAAAAAAAAAGATTTTTTCAAAATATGAAACATGCATTTTAGAAGTGAGAGGGAAGAACAAAAAGAAGTTTAAGCAATAGGAACTCAAATACAATTAGATGTATATCTAAAGGTTCACAAGAAGTGAAGGAAAAAAAAATTCTATTCTATGTCTCTAGAAAATACAAAATATCAGAGATAGTGCAATGGAAATATGCAGGTAGACATTTTATAAAAGCTCTATATCTCAAATTCACAGAAACTAATATCATATTTATAGCTAAATAACCAAAATGATTCTGCAAACCTAAGCAAAATAAAATAAAGTGCATTTGCTGTTTAAACAGTCCTAAAATGTTAACTGAATTTACTCAAGCATAATGTTATATTTTTAATGATTATGTTGTTGTAATTAATTTTAAAAATGCATAGTTTTATAATTAAAATAATGACAGATAAAATGATTAGTGTTACACATTCTGCTTCATATGTATATGCTCTATATATATTAAAATATATGAAGAATTTAAATATATTAAATATAACTAGGTTATGGCTCAAATGGCACATTAAACTGCTTTTGCAATTATTAGTCAGTTTTATTCTGGGTAAGATCTCTGATTCTTGAGACTGATTTGACAGTTCTACATTTTTCTATATCAATATGAAAGAACATAAAATTATTAATTACCTCATGTGACTGTTGTCTTTAATTTATCTATTTATTTTGTTTAGCACAAAATTTACTTATTTTTATTTCTTCTTATCATTACTACAATAATTTACAAAAATATTACATTCAAATGCCTACTTAAGTTTCATCAGTTTTCTTTTCTTTGAATACACTGGTTAAAAAGCAATCATTCTCTACTCTCTACATTTAGAATTATGTGTGGGAAGAAATGAAAAATTAAGGTTTATAATTTCTCCATAAAGTGTGTATTTTTTAAAATTTTTGAACAGTAGTATTTAAAATAAAAGCTACAAATTCTGATATAGATATGTGTTTGAATTTCTGTGAGTAAAAGTTTTATCTTCATTGAAAAAGCAAATATGGTGATGTTCATTAATTTTTTTAATTTTGTAGTTATTTATTTCTTCATCAGTGAATGCACATATATACTTAAAGGAAGGATGTTGTTCAACTATATTCACTAAATATAGTTATCTGTTATCTTCTATTAAAGACAGTTGCACAAAATTTTCATTTAGTTAGAAATACTACAAATTGTCTTGAAGAATTGTGAAATCATAATTTACTTGTGATTCTGAAGTCTGTAGCTTTCTCAATAGTTAAAAAAAATTTTGATTTCGAAAATTAGTCTTAAGGTCAGGTCTTGTCCTTCTTCAATTCTCATGTTGCTTTAAAATGTTCTATATGTAACATCATTTATATAACCAATGGGTTTGCATTTCATAATAGAACAAATTCTACATAATCTATGATACATGTATACATTGCGAATATTTATAATGTGCCTGTGAACACTAACTGGTTTCTCTTGAGCAACTTTGAACATGCCTAAGAAATCAACAGCAAATTTTTCATTTTAAGGCTATTAAAGTGAAATGTTATTATGTTATTTTGTTAGATACTACTATATTATACTGCTGCATACTGCATTATAATATAATTTCATTTATATATCTCTAGAGATAAAAAACTTTCACTAAATTTTAATTAATTTCAAAGAAATTGTGACATTCTATGTGTTCTGAGTGTTTTTTTAAAAATAATCCTTTCCCTGTATATATTATTTCAGAAATTTCAGTGATTACAAACATATTTATGGTAATTAAAATGGTGATGACACCTTATTTTTGATGTTTACTTTTTCATAATTGTATGTATTATGAATTTTATCTAAGGACACATTGGTGTTTAGTTTTACAGTTCTTTACTAATACTTTCTGCACAATTTACTATAAAGTGTAGCATTTAGTAATTAATACTACAGATAGATGATTTTTATTGGTAATACTTATAAAATGTGATCTTAAATAGCTATTTCTAAGTTAAAAGGTGGCAATTTGATTTAAAAAAATCCTCCTAGATAAGAACTGCTTTTATACTATTTATTCTCACTACATTGACATAGCTTTATGTTAATAAAATTATGTGAAAAATAAACTATAAATTCAGCTTAAGAAATTATCATAACAAGCATGTAACATAAAATATAGTAACATTTTTAGTCATTATTTAGTCATAAAAAATGTTACAGCAGAATTATGTTTTAAAAGATAAATGCATGTTAGAATTTAGACTCGTGTGAACTCTGAAGACACAAGTTCTATTGCGTTTATCTTTCAATGGAGAAGATGAAACTGTGGGTGAACAATTTTTACATATTGTATATTTGGTATGGACTATATAGTCGTTTAAAATGTGTTTACAAGGCTTTAAAAGTGAACCACAAGTATAGTGCAGATTCTTTATGACAAAATATTTATAATTCCTCCCTCCTGCCCTTGGTGACATCATTTAATTTTTACATGTACTATAAACAATAAACACTTTTACTATTATTTCTTTGAATAAAATTATCTTATATCAATTAAAAAAAGAAATAATACATAAAAATAGGAGTATACTTTATTTATTCTTTTTCCCACACTCATCTTTTTTATGTGTAGTACAGTTTAGTTTTTCAACTTTCTACCTGGTAATTCCATCTAAGATATCATCTATTCCAGAATATAGGTGTGACTTTAAAAAAGTTGCTTAGAGAAGAGTAGTAAGTCATCTGCTCTCTGGACTTCTTCACTATACAATTACCTGAATCTCCTCACAGAGTTGTTGGATCCACTAGGCCAGGTGATATTTGATGGCAAAGGTACTACACAATTTGCATATAGATATTGTTCAATTAATGCAGCAGTTGAAATGTGAGTATATGAGTTATTATGTCCAATCTGCTATCAGCAACTATAGTCTGATTATTACTTTTTTCTTGCTCAAGAAGCCTCTTTTTCTATTTCCTGAAGTTCTTGTTGTATTATTCTATACCTTTTTACTTAAACTTTCCTTCAAAGTATTTGTCATAAACAAGTCATTACCTTACCATTTAAATACTCTATGCTTAGAGAATCCTTCACCACCTCTAACTACTAAAGAGTAAGAACCATGCTTTACTAATTGTTTCACCATTTAATGTCCATCGTGCAGATTGCGTAGTTCATGTAGCACACAACGTGATTAAATATTCTACTTTCTTCTGCTCCATCTACCGTTTCTTAAGATAATGTATAGGATTTGAAAAATTCAAAGCTCTCCATTGGTTCTTCGAAATTATTGTTAACCCTCTCAACATTTCAACATCTTTGTTTTTTGAAGTTCATACCAACCACTATAATATAACTATAATATAACTATATTTATATTATAAATATAATATAAAAATAAATATAATATAAATATAAATATAATATAAAACTATAATATAAATATAGTTTTATGTTTAAAACTATATTTAAAATCTAGTCATCTCCTTTCATTATATTCGGTTATTAACACACTTGATTATAATTTCCCACTCGACTCTGGCAATATTTCAGATACTTCAACTAAATTGTTGATGATGTTTTCAATTCTTTGATCTTGCAGGTCCTTGTACACCTCAATTAGCTTTGGTGTCTTTGGAACTTGAAATATTTATAGTTAGATCTAACCCTATATCTCATCATTGTTTGAAAACACTCTAACTCCAAGCTCTTTGACCTTGTAATTACAATCCCCTAGTATATAATTATCTCCCTCTCTTGACTACTTTTCTTTGTTCACCCTTCATATATTCTTGCATCTATTTGATTTTAACTGTCTTTTAGAGAGGTTTTACTTTTGAGAAGGGTCAGTCACTTGTTTTGGGTAAAACTCTAATGGTTTATTTTATTCTTAGGTTAAGGGAGAAAAAGTAAAGCCTTAACAGATTAAATGAAAAATATATCCTCTCAAATGTAATTTAACTCTTGTTGCTTCACAGAAATCCTTTTATTAACCTCAAAATGATGGCTAACATTCCCCAAATAGTTACTTCTAATTTTTGTACTGTCCTAAATCCCACAAATCCATCTACTCCCTGACCCTCTATAAAAATTACTGAATTTCACAAAGAATAAATTATTTGCAAAAAGTACTTTGGTAAAATACTCTCAAACTATGCTTTTTGTGTCTTGCCAGTACCTAGAACTTTCACTTATCATCTCTCCCATTAGCTCTTTTCCTTGGGAAAGTAGTGGTTAAATTGTCTTCCACGTAAACCACAGTGATAATTCTCTGTTACTATTTCCAGTGAAATTGCTATTTTTCAGTTATGATTTATACCTTCTTTATTAGATTAGCCATGTTTTCCTCTTCAAACAGAATGTTCTTTTTTAGTGTCTAATTATGAAAATCATACTGTCTTAAAATTCCTAACAAATGCCATTTCTTTCATGAAACCTTCTGTGATTCTTACAATTGGAAAATGCTTCTTTAGCCTCTGAACACAGATTTAATATTTTTGTTTCTAGTTTATTCTATTTTACATTTAAACATCCTTATAATGCTTATATATATATATAATTACATTTCAAAGCCTGATTATGCTTGACTATCATGTATATCTTTCATTAGCTGACACAGTAATTTCCCTTTAGCATGCTAAATATTTTTATTAATAATGTGTGAATGAATATTATTGTGGAATATTGTTTCTGGATTACTTTTCACACATAGAAAAATCTTAAATATTTGCAGTTATGTGGACAAAGTAATAGCCTACAAATAAATGCTACGTGCAATAAGTGTGGCTTCAAATTCTAAATGTGCAATGAAATTAATCCAAATAAAATTAAACATTTGGATGTAAATTGACCTGAGATTAATCTTTCATCCTGCAATGTTTAATAAGTACTCCTTTCATGAATGAGAGAAATCACCTGATTGTTTTTCAATTAGTAAAAAAATAAAAAAAATAAAAAATAAATGCATGACTATAATTCCTTATCTTTAATGAAGAATTTTGGGGCGGTTTAGTTCCAGGGATTTATACAAGAGCCAAAGGTTATTATTTTGGGTCAAAAATTGGCTTTACCACAGTCTTTTAGTATGTGGAGAAAGACTCCTAATGCTACTACACATGCTGTGTTCTGCCATTAATGGGAATAGGAGCAAATTAATGTGTCTATTATGTGTTAGATTTTTACATAAGTGGTTTTCATACTGTGATCAACAGAATTCTAAGATGCCCCCAATGGCACATATCTTTATATAATCCTCTCTCTTTGAGTATGGCATCTGTCAATATGATATGGTTTCATTCCTGTGATTAAATTACCTAATATGGAAAAGATAAGGGATTTTGCATATGCAATTAAGGTAAACAGTTTTATGCCTGGACCTGGGCGTGCATTCTGTTTGGCTTTTAATATGTGGGGTTAGGAGAATTAATCTAATTAAGAGTTGGGCTGGATTTGAGATATGTAGTTGATATGATTACTCTAAGATTATCACAATCTTCAAGTTCTTTAGTGACACTGTATTTAAGGTGCAGGCTAGGGGATGGTTTGCTAAGGTTATTGTATTTTTTTTCTTTAATTTTTACTCTCCCCTTTCAGCTTTAGTCTCTCCTTTATATTTACCTCTGATTAAGCCTTCATCTTAGACATGCAGCGTGGCCCTGGTCTATGGTGGCGTGGCCTGTTTAGAGCTCCTGCCCTTTCCTGGAGTAGCTCAGAGTCCAGCGCATGTGCCTGCTCCATCCCCAGAGGTAGGATGTTTGTTTCTTATTTTCTTCAGATGCAACTGGTTTTCATCAATGCCTTAAGGATGACAATGTCATTTCCCTTCCCCACCCAGGAGTTGAAGGCTTTCAATTTGCTTGTGTTTTAATAAATTGGGAATGTAAATTTTGTGAGCAATTGATAAGAGTAACAATGATCCTACCACTCAGAAGATGATAAAATGACTTCCAGTAATATGGATAACTGGCACTGTCCTGTCCTAATTTGATTTATTTGTGATTTCAGCATGTATGCTGAAGGGAATACTTTACATGTGCTTCACCTGACATTCTGATTTTCCTCTTAAGCAGAATTCTAAGAAATGTCATCTCTTTGAATGCCTTTCTTCCTAATAGGGCTTATCTTTATTCTAAATCCAGATATACCATGGAAGTCAGCAATAAGCTGTTCATAATTACCTAATTTTGATAAATTTTCTTCATACAATCGCCAGCTTTTATGGAAGCAATACCGCCCCCCCCCATGTTTAAAGGAAAGAATTGATAACTTTCTCTTTCAAAATCTTTCTACCCTTACCTCAATCTTGAATGCATAAATGAAACAACTCATCTCCTGAGATTTTTGTTCTTTGAATTTTAGGACAATGAAAATGTTCTTAGGACTACTGCAGCCCACAGCAATGAATAAAATTATATCTTACTGCTTCAGGATTTATGCTGGTGGTGCTGTCTGTGACATACTATGGCATAAGATGAATAATATCAGTATATTAGAATATTAAATGATTGGATATAAAGTTGCATCGTTAATTGATTTTTCCCTTTGCCACCAAGAAATAAAAGTAAAGGAAGGACCTCCATTCTAATTCTGCATTAACTCAACCTAGAAACATTTTTTGAAACCATCTAGATGGCTGAGAAACATAGTGTTGCCATATTTACCTAACAGCTGAAATTAAGAGATATACTAGAAATTGTTTAGGATGTGTTGTTATCTTGATTCAAGATTCTAGCTCTGGCAATGACTTCTACAATACTGAATAAGCTCCTTACACTCTTGTTCAGTGGCTGTTGAGGCAGGCAGTTACTAAAGACGGCCATTCACCTAGACATTATGCTCAAGGAAGTCAAGGAGACATTAGACAAACCTATATACATATCAAGTAGGTCACAGCATAGCTTCTTCTCTTGTTGCCCTTAACCAGTGAGTCATTTAAAAAATTTGAGGGTAGTTTATGTTTTCTCTGACTTTATTTCCACATTAAAAATGGTGCAGTTCTTCTTGTAACTTTCCTATAATGCATGTTCCTCAGATTTTAAGAAGGTGGCGAGCAATGAGAAATGGGGGGTGAGACATAAATAATGATGTTTATATTGCTTTTATTTAAAAATAACTTACTTTCCCTTTTAAATTGCTTTCTACACAGTAAAAATGAGCTATCCATATGATTCTCCTCATAGTTATTAGTAAATAATATTGTCCATTTAAATTTATATTATCCTTTATGTATTCATAAGGAGCTCAAGAAGACCATTTTGAAAGAACATGATGGTTTTATATTTCTATAAATTAAATCCAAATATTCCTTGATTCTTATTTATCTTGGTAATAAATTGGTTCAAGTTATGCAGATTGCTCTATTCCTATTATCGTGTCTCTCAATATCTTACTTTTTTTTATATCCAAGGTTATTGCCACCTTTATGGTTCAATAAGTGACTTCAGCCTTATTGGGAATTTCAATAAGAACATCAAGGGAACATAGACTCACTAGAAACCATAGTTGCATTTATCTCACAGTAATAGCCAATTCATCATAGAGGCTTGTCCTACCTGACCTAATATATGTCTTGTCTTGGGAATTCTAGATTGGCCTGGTAGTTTGTCTGAGTCACTTGCGCCATTCTTAGGCAAAACTATGAGGACTGTTAGAGTTATCCTCAAATCAGGATTTTTTTTTTTGAGATATGTAATTAATCTTTATCTACTTCTATAACCTTTCCTATGTTGTGATTTTAGAAATGAAAACTGTGACAAGGAATATAAAGAGCTATCATAGAAGAAAAAATGTAAAATAAAGTTTATATGTCTTAGTTGAATCCAAACTGTATTTTAGTTATAGGTTAGTTATCAGATTACTAAATTTAATCAAATTATTTTCTTCAAATGGACACGTGTGTAGTCAGCTTCAGTAAAAAATTGGAATAATTATCAAGGTTAAATAAATAGACAAGTACTGTGAGGTAAAACAGAGTTTGAGTGTCTAAATTACTTGGTGTGATCACACCCACTGAAAACAAAGTTTTTTTCTTTGCATGAATGATTAGGCAGAATACTGTCAAAACTACACAGTGCTTAATGAAGTGGACTTTTATTTTTCTTTTTGGCAAATGTTTTAAGTAAGGTGATTTAGTAAAGAATGAAAAAAGATAAAAATAACAATAATAATTCTTCACTGCCTACATTAAAATTTGCAGTGGTTCCATTCATTATAATGTCATTAAAGTTATCAGAATATCACTTCATTTTGTGCCATGAGAATTAAGGCTAATTTCCTTTCGACAGAACAACTATTAGAGGAGCATGCATGCTAATCTCTGCTCCAGGATAATTGGAAGAGACTCAGAAGCAATAGAAAGAAACTCCACTAGATAGGATGGTTCTTTGTTGGCAGGCAGGCAATTCAATTGATTTACTCAATGTTGTAAAAAAAAAAAAATTGAGTTTAGTAGGAGCACGAGGAGACTATGTCTCTTCTAACAAAAGAATAGTATAGGATTGACTCTTTTAATGTCCCAGACAGGAGCAGGTCATCCCATCCTATGAGAAATATTTTAACCAAATACATTTAGCATATGTTTAATGTATTTACAAACACTGGTAAGGTTAAACAGTTAAAAATTAAAAAAAAAAAAATTCGATTATCCAAAGTGATGTTTCTCAGTAGTCAGGTTTTTGATGTTTTGGAACACTTTATAAATTACTAGAAATCATTAGTTCTAAATCTGGGGTCCATATGGTATTACAATTGCATGAGCTTTTTATAAATTCATTTAAATAAATTTTAGCCAAAACTCCAAAATTATGCATTGAATGCTTTCATTTCATTAGCTTCAGAAAATGATTTCACACACAAAAAAAGAATATGATTTCACTAGAAATGTTATTGTCAGTATACACTTTAAAATAGCATATATGCTTAAAATTTCATTTTGGTATGTTAACAGCCTTAAACTGTAGTGAATATAGTTTATATCTTTGAGATCTTTTTTGGAAATTAAGGTTTCCTAAATCAAAAGAGGTTAAAAATAGCTATGTAAATAGGATCCAGCTGAATGTTATACATTCTCTCCTTATTATTCTCAAGGGTCATGTTCATGACATACCACTGAATTTGTTAAAATATTGTTCTGAGAGGAGTGTTGACATAAGATAATGTGATTTATGCTTCCTATCCATCATATTGACAGATTTTAGACAGATGTCGCTGTTTGTCAAACATGGTACAAAACAAGGCAAAACTCCATAATATCATAAAAACTATTTGCTTTTATCACTATCTCATTCATCTTTCATTCCTATGAAAATTTTAGTGTTAGAAATGATTGATTCAATAGGAAATTTCAAAATATGTTTTTGTTAAACAATTTTCCCCTGAAGACACTTAGCACATGTCATTCAGTTGTCATTCAAATAAAATGTGGTATTTTAATTTCAGTCAAATAATATATGAAATGTATTACATTGGAGCAGAATGAACATAGTTTGAGGGATTTTGTTTTAAATAAATAAAACAAAATAAATACCAGAGACATAATGTCAATCGAGTAATTTTTTCTTGACAAAACTTAAGCACTGGTGATAAAATAGTAACCCTTCCACTTGCTAAAATTCTTTTCAGTATGTTCAGACTGATTTGAATATACATTTTTTTGTGATATGTACAAATGTGCATTAATAAATCACTAAATATACAGTATCAGCCCTTGAGGCAGGTGAGAGAACATTTGAAACCACCTTCTATGAACAGCAAATATCTATGTTATTTGTTATGCAAGATAATATAATAAAGGTCATGCATGGGACACTTATTAGAAACCATTTTCTTTGTTTCAACCTCCACAACTTTTACCTTATATTTGTCTTTTTTTCCTACCTCTACATGTTTAGGGCACATGTAAAACCCTTATATATCTCTTACTGAAGGTTTTAGATTAGATATTTAACATGGAGAAGTTTCATTATGCTAACTGCGTGTTCAGGAATTTATCAGATAAAACTCATGGGGACAGAATATTTTCCTCCTTTCTAGGAGAGTTAGCAATCTTGGAATCCTTTATCAATCACTGCTTTTATGTAATGCTTAGTATAAATTGCACTTTATTGGTCTCTATAAATTATACAAAAAAGGCTTAAGACTGTGACCCAACATTCCATTACATCTTGGTTGAAAAAATATGTGAAAAATGTAATCATCTGAAACTTTTAAATAAAAATTCAAGTTACTGTGTTATCAGATGGTTAATATATAGAATGACATTAAAGTATTACTTCCAAATGTGATCCATAGAAAGCTCTATGAATTTTTGATGATTATTAAAATGTAGATTTCTTAGAAACTGAATCAAATTACTCTAAATGGCTGGTTGAAAATCACTGATTAAGGATTGAAGAAAACAAAAAATATAAACCCTAATATGGTTTAGCATTGAGTTTTCTGTGAATAGAAAATTAGAACAATCAGATTAAGGTTCAATCCCAGAGGTTTTCTTTTGTATGTAGAAGTGTGACCTCAGGAATCTTCATTTCAAACTAACACTGCAGGGGTCTTGGTGCATAAGTACCTGGAACAAGACTTTAGGAAATATTTAAGTAAAATGTAGATAAGAATGTCCAATAGAACATGCTATCTAAATGACTCTCAGATGGAACTGTGGGCTATGTTTAGAAGGCAGAGATGTGCCTAACTGCCTTAATTAATGGGGACTTATTATGTGGATACCTGGAAAGTACTGGAAAAATAGAAATGTATTAAGACACACAGCAAATTATTATGGTTACAGAATGTAGATCAGGACAGAATGGACATCAGACAAAATGGTGAGGATGTCTTTTTTTTTTTGCAAAAGATAAGGTGCTCCTGATTCTGTAAGTTCACCATTATGGGCCCACCAAAATCATATGTCTTCCACTGTTTCTAATACCTACAGATAACTTCCTCTAACCCAAGTCTTGGTTTACTCATGGCTTCTGCTGCCTCAAAATGTTGCTCCCCAGTATCTGCTTCCTTTCCAGTAATATTGTATGTATTAAGAAAATGTGTAGCATATATTGAAACAAATCTACATAATGGTCTCATTTACTTACCACAGCAACTTTGTACAATTATTATTACTATCATTCATGTTTCAGAAGTTTGTCTTCAACTGAAGCTTAATAAAGTTAATTAATATACCATAAATCACAAATGTAGTATTGCTAAAGTTAGGCTCTTGACTCCAGATTTAGTTCTTAACTTCAGTCAACTCTTTCCCAACACAACATATTATTTCTTTGATTGTATGGCATAAAAAAGAATAGACTCTTTTTGGACTCTACTCAGAACAGAGATGGGTATTAAAGAGATTTTGTTAACTGAACTATTTTTATTAGCCGGTGATAACGTATAGATAGATGGCTTCCTCCTGTGCAGTCAGTTGTCACCTGCAGAGTAGGTTCACATAGTTAAAGACATGGTTTTCCATCTGTAAAGTTAACCTTCATAAAGCTGTTCATGTAACACACACTCAAAATAAAATACGTGAGACTTTGATTAGAATTGTGGTAATTTAGACATTAGAGGAAAGACTATAACTCATCACAACCAAAAAGATAATCATCATGTACATTTTAGTTAATTTCTTCTAATATTTTTAAGTTTATATAATAAATTTTATGTTACATAGTTGGAATTTTACTGTGCATACAGTATTGTAATATAATTTCAGTGAACATCCAGGTGTAATTTTATATATAATCTTCCCAACACTTTTCCAAAAATATAGAAATAATGTATAAAATATTTAAAAATTTTATTAAACTATAATAGCCATACAAAGAACAAGAGGACAAGATGTTTTGCTCCAGAAACAAAAAAACAAATATATGTATATATTTTAGCGTTTTCATTTTTGAGGGAGCCTCAAACTGATTCAGCCTCTCATTCAACATGAAACCTCACTCATTCTCATTCAGAAGTTTTAATTTTGGCATTGCTCGATATATGATTCCTTTTCATTATGATTTGTGCCTTTTGGATCTAGTTTTAAAATATTTTTCTATATAAATTCCTAATCTATTCTCATCCATTTTCTTCTAAAAATATTTTCTTTTCACATGTGGGTTTTTAATTCCTCCAGCACATATTCTGAACATGGCACTATGCCTTTTTTTCAATATGATTTTATTTCTTTAATATCAGGAAAGTTTTCTTATATATTTGAGTATATTTTCTTTTCTTTGTTATGTTTATTATGAACCAAATTTTCATCTGTTTGTCTTCAATTTATCCTTTATTCTTCTATCTTCTGTCCATTTTGTGTGTATTTTCATCAGGTCTAGCTAATATTTCCCTATATTTTCAGATCATTCCTTTTATTTTTGTTGTTTTTAATATTAATTATCTCTTTATTACATTTTTTTTCTTTTCTAGTTACCCTTTAAGCTCTACTAGCTAACTTTTCAACATCTTCAGCTTATAACCTTTTCAGTTCTATTTTGAATCTTCCAATCACTTCTTTCAAGGTTTTCTTTTAATTGTTCCCTTTGTCTATAATATATTTTAGAACATAAAAAACTGCAATTTTTATGTATTCTTTAATCTGATTTTTATTTTATTCTTTGATTCTTTTCCTGTTTAAGCATTTTTTTAAAAAAATTTTGGTCATTTTTCTGAATAGAACTACAATCAAATTCTTGCTAATTATTTTTTTTGAAAATGGCTTTCCACAATACCTTCTAAATAATCGTGGCATGTGTGTGCGTGCGCATGTCTTCCTGTCTCTTTTTCCTCTATCCAGCTTCATTTGGAGAGTTCTTTCTGTATTAATAGGTTAGGTTATAAGGATTGGTATTTCTTTAACTGTGATCCCTAAAATCAGGCATATTGTTATTACCTAGACATTTTTAGAAATGTACATTTGTAGTCCTCACACTTTAGCTATTGAATCAGAAACACTGTGTTTGGGATCCAGAAGTCTATGTTTCAGTAAGTCCTACAAGTGATTTTAAAGCACAGTAAAATTTGAGAAACTCTAATGATGAACACTAAAATTTCACTGCAGTCCTTTACTTCTCTCTTCTCTAATTCCACTTGGGTTCTAGAACATCTAACATCTTTCCTGTTCTTGAACTCTTTTTATGGACCTAATCATTACCTTTATATTTTATGGTTATATTTAAAGATTGATGGCTATGTCTTTCAAGTCAATGTAACTTACTTTGGGGAAAATATATAGCCTGCTCAAGGTCTAAGGAGTAATGTGTCAACCTTCATTAGCAATGTCATCAAGGTCTAGGTTCTCCTACAAAGTTTGTATTTGGGAATTGTAGCATTTATATTGTTTTATATATAATGAAGGTTTTTTTTGTTTGTTTTTTGTGTGTTTTTTTCTTTTTATTTCTTATTCCCCTCTAATTCCCCCGTCCATTAAACTTAAAGTCTTTGGCAAAAAAATACAATGAAAACAAAACAAAAGAAAATAAAAACCTAAACTTTAAATACTTGTCATTCAAATTCAAAGGTACAAAGAAAGAAAAATACCAAGACATATTTTTTTTTGCTCAAAAAATTGAAATAAGTAATACTGTACTTTAAGCTTAACGTAGAACCTTAGAAGGAGGAATTCATTAATTTTTGTATGAACAAAGCATTTGTAAGTAATCAACTTGTTGATAAGATTTGTTTAATTGAGTCAAGAATAGTAATTTAAAAGTATATTTAAAATAAAAACATGACAATAATATATAGGTATATATTTTTATATGTCACATAACTCAATGTCTTAGAGTCTCACAATAGTTAATGCTAATATATTTTCTAAATGAAAGCATAAAAAAGTCATGCAATGACCTTTATTTAGCAGAAATGAAATTTCTATAGGTTACTTTCTCGTGCACAGAAGCAAAAATTGCCAAACAGGTGTTGTTCCAGGAATAAAATTTTCTTAACTAAGATAATAAATGAGATTAACAACTGGCAGCACCATTTATTCAATAACTATTGGAGGCTGGATAGTTTGGGTATTATTTTGAATTCTTATGTAGTTAGCAAATAATTATACACACACACACACACACACACACACACACACACACACACAGACATACACATGCATATATATGAAATTACCAGAAAGTAATTTTAAAAATTGGTCAAAGGCCTGATTTTCATGGTAATAAAGTAACTTCGATGTTAAAATGCTTTTCTTTGTTTTTGAATTAAAGTAAAAATGAACTTTCACAATGCTATAAATACTTTATTAAATAATCGTCATCACAAACTTCTTAGCAGTTTATCCTTTTTAAAGCTAAGTTTTTTGGTAGAGAAATCTTCATAGTCCTTTAATCACTGATTAATTTCAATAATTAGTAGCAACTTTGGTAGTTAATCCTCAAAGCATGCGTTTCATATTAATATTCTAATTCTTTTAAGCAGAAAACTAACAAATTTTGTAATCCAAGGAAAGAATGAATTCATAATTATTTGGCTAACAAAATGTCGCTCCAGTAAAATATCCATGAACTTACCTCTAGGTCAAAATCTTTTGTTGGCCATTTATCATTACTATCTTACTAAAATTTATTTTGGTCTCCATATTTATATTCTCTCTCTCTCTCTCTCTCTCTCCTCTTTTTCTCTCATCATTGTATGACAGGTTAGTTTTCATATGTGACACTGCTCAAATCATTAGAAAAAATACAACTACATTTCGTAGAAAAAGGTCGTTTCTTCCAAAATCCCTCTTCTAAAAAAATTATTTTTTAGAACTTTCACAAAAATAAGGTACCTCTTGTTGACTGTAGTATGTGCTAGACTCTGTGCTAAGGACTTAAAAAGGCTATTTAATCCTACGATTTCTTTTTTAAGAAATGCATTATTTTATCTAATTAATAGTGAAGACATTCATAGCGATTAAGTCACATAACTCAATGTCTTAGATGTAGTAATCACATGTTGGGAATTTATGTGGTTCTATGTAAAAAGCCCTCACAAAAATCAAGAAATAGTTTTGACAAAGAAAGTCATGTGCATTTTTCTAATAACGTGCAGAAACATTTTCTTCTTTTTTTAAAAAAATTTATTATTATTTTTTTATGCCTATAGCATCTGGTCTTCCTAGGTGGTCTCCCATACAAGTACTAACCAGGCCCGACCCTGCTTAGCTTCCGAGATCAGATGGGATCGGGTGTGTTCAAGGTGGTATGTCTGTAGACAGGAACATTTTCAAGTTAGCTACTGTCCCCATTTTTGCCAAGAATTTTTTTTGAGGAGACAGCATCATTTGCCTTTGAGGTAGTTTCTTAAAGCATTTTCTACCCTGAAAGAAGACAGATTCTTCTTTAAAGCTTTCTGATTTTCATATTTCTGATCAGGGATCTAAACTGTGAGCCTGTCTTGAATAAGAATGTATTGCACTGTATCAGAAAGGTTACATTCAATTAAGAATGTCTTATTCCATTTAGCGATTTTGCATTTTTCCTAAGTTAATACAACTTTATATATATATAACAGAAGATATTCCGCACTTAAAACATTAAACTTTTGTTCATTTAAAAATGTGTAGGGCTATCGTTGATTGAAATGAGAGGCTTAATTGAATTTTTCAACTAAAATAAGTCTTTTATTTCTTTTTTACTTTACTAGTTAAAGCAAATTCAGCAGTAAAAAAGCCAGAGTAACAATAGCTGCATTTAAACTGGACAAATAATTATCTCTATTTTGTGAATATCATCAAATCTGAATATTTCATGACATCATTATTGCTATTTTCCATTTTACTTAGGTCCACTTACACTATATTTTTAGCTCCTTTTGTGGCTATATAGGTTCACAGTAGTTCACTATTTAAATAGCTTTTGGAAACATTAACCAGGTGAGTGGAAGGAAGTACAAAGGGGAAGAAAATGCAATAGAAGAGGAGGTCATTGATGCAATGGAATGAAGGTACAGGAGTGTTAATGCATAGACTATTTGGAAGAGATATAGAATATATCGAAGACATGCCATGTTATTATTGGCTGACATTGTTATGGAAAGTCTTGAATGTTTAGTTTTAAATTGGGGGCAAAGATCTTTCTCATCTTCAGCAGATGATTTGGGAAATAAAACAAGCTGATCTTTCCACTGGTTCTCTGTATTAACTTCCTCTCTGCTCCACTTGTCAGTTGGATGCAGCATATTTGTCACTATATCAATTTACGATTAGACAGGGCCTCTGCTTTTGGAGGTTAGATGGGTTGATAGATAGATGATAGATGATGGATAGATAAATAGATAGACAAATAGAGAGATAGATGATATATAATCGATCTATAGATAGATGATAGAATAAATGTCTAATTGCTAAATTATTTTCTTGATATTAAAAAAATTAAAGAAATAAAACACAGCTATCAAAAAAGACTTCTATATGTGAGAAAGGAAGTTTTAATATAAAATAATTATTTTTTGTTGATATGAATAGATATTTTTTGATACATATCAGTGCCTCATGAGTCCCTCTGAGACTTTTTTCAGCTTCCTTGATTATGCAAATAAGCATATTTTCATTTTAAGCTGCTCATCTGCGTAACTTTAGATATGGATTCAGTTGAAATTTTCTGAGACCCCCAAATGAAAAGCAAAATGAGTTTTCTTAATATGTGGTTTTGCAAAAATAATATGACCAAAATCTTCCAGAAATTTACTGGGAGATACTCTTGCTTTTCAGTGAGTGTGGATGTAGGAAAAAAGTGAAATATAAGGAGGTTTTATAGCATTTCTCTATGTTTTCTAATGCATGCCAACATTCTCTTTCACTCATTTCAGATTTCCCAAAGGGGATTTAGTGTGAGCTTCCATAACCATTCAAGGTTCCAGCTGTATTACTTAATGGGTAGGAAGCAATAAGCAAGTATACATTGTTACAATATTTTATTTTAGAGGTTTTTTTTTTTTTTTTACTTCAGAATACAGTACTTTCTTGGTGCATGTGTAAAAGGAATATTGAATGTAATTAAATGAACCTAGTAAGAGAAGTGTTTAATAGTAAAGGAACCTGGATTTCCTCAGTAAGAATGATTTCTAACTAAGGACCTGGTTGAGGAAGATGATGCTGTTTCAAAGGCAGGGCTAAAGCCTGATTTCTTACTCTTTCAGACTGCTATAACAAGTACTATAGAATGGGTGGCCTAAAGACAAACATTTATTTCTCACAGTTCTGGAGACTGGGGAGACCAGATTAAGGTCCCAACAGTATCTCTGTGTCTGGTGAGAGCCCACTTCTTGGTTCATCAACGTCCCTTTTCTCACTGTCTCTCCACATAGCAGAAGGACAAGAGAGCTCCTTGGGATTTCGTTTATCAGGGCACTAATCTCATTTATGAGGGCTCCACCCTTATGACCTAATCACCTCCCAAAGGTCCACCTCTAAATACCAAGATATTGGGAGTTAGGATTTCAAAATATGAATTTGGGGAGGATATAAACATTCAGTCCATAACACTAGTCGAAGGCCATGCTTAGTTTATAAAGATGTTGCTTAGTTCAGGAAAGATTGGAACATCATCAGTAACCACAGTAGTATGAAAAATAATATCAGGCAACAACAACAACAACAACAATAAAACACTAAAGAAGATTGTTAACATTCACTGAATGTCTACTATGTGTCCAAAAATTTGCCATTGACATTTATTTTAACACTGTGATCCTATGTAACAGGTAGTACTTTATTCGTTTTGGAGGGTGAAAATGAAGGCTTAGGGAGGTCCACTACTTGTTCAGTTTAGCAATCACAGTGCTAGGAAGTGGAAGCAGCATGATTCTATCTATTGTGGGGACTGTCCTCTTTTTACACACTGTAAGGCCTCCTTTAAAAATACATAAATTGTCTCCAGAAAAAGATACTTGGGAGGAAGAATGCACAGAGGTAGACAATCAAAGTGAGTGATAGTAATTTATTAATTTATCAAATGTTTATTGAACATATAGTGACTAAGAGCATGGTCCCTGCTTGTGAGGGGCTTGCAGGCTTATCAGGACTAGATTCAGTCTGACAACATCAGGTGCTCTCATCACCAGTATACATTTTTATTTGTTTTAAAAAATTATGTTCATGGCCACGTATTACATTTAGTTTTAATGGAGAGACATTATTTTATTGAACATGAAGTCCACACAATAAAATGTAATAGTGATCTCTATTGGCGGTAAAAGCACTACTTTATTTAATGTTATTTACTAGGGTGACCTCATTGATCATAAACCCCAGTTTCCTACAGGAAAGAGCCAAAGGATCAAAACTGAAGGATTTAACATTTGTAAAAAAAATTGTGGTAGCTCTTTGTATCCAATCTATTCCTCAGGGAAAGAGATAAGACATTATTTCCTACTATTGATATTATGGATATTATTTGAAATTTGCTTAGAATATGAATGCTCTTTTGACTTTCAGGCAAAATTTACATTCTCTTCCCCTCTTTTTGGAAATTGAAACATTTATGTTATTATATTATTTAATTATGGCATATTACTTGCCTGATTGAACAAGAAAAGAATATTCTTGCTCAACTAAAAACCAATGTACCCAACTTATAATTCTTCTAATTTAAAATAATTATACTACACAAAGTGTGAAGCCATTTATTATATTTAATTCATAATGTCAATTTTTCTTTAGTTTTAGATATAATATGCTTTGTAAGAGTCATCTTTGCAGTATGTGATAAAATTTCAAGAAAATAAACAAAAATGTACATTATTTACTCTGAGCAAATATCCCAAACGATTTAAATAGAAGAAAGTCCTATACATTTATATATGGAAAAATAAAATAAGAGATAAAGAGAAAATTGAAAAAGGAAGAAATATGAATCTATTAGGAGTATTGCACATAGAGAAATTGGTAATTCTCCTAGTATCTCTTTTCCAGTTACTTCTACATACCTTTCGACTGCTAGTAACAAAAAGTCACACTTAAAATGACTAATATGGCTCTATTCTTAGAATGCACAAAGTTGTAGCTCACAAGAAAATTACTGAGTTAGAGAATGACAAAGCTTTTCGTATCTTAGGAAATTCACATTGTCGGATTCTGAAGGGAACATGTGAACAGGACAACCAAAATGTTTCTCTGGTAACAACTTATACTTAAAAGGCATTTCTCTAGGTTCATTAAATATTTTAACAAAAATCTGATTTTATGACATGAACTAAGTACCATAAGTAACACAACTGACAAGAGGCCCTTGAATACTGTTGTTTTGTTATAATGTGGATGAGATGCCCTAGGAACATAATTCTTATTTATATCAATTCTCTGGTAAGATTGGTTTTGTTATACGTCATTTAGCCACAGTTCCAAAAACCTATTAATACAGCAAGTATTACAAATGCTAGCTAATCTTAAATACTTTACACCATTAAAGTTAGAGATAAAACATATATGTGAGCCCAATTTTACTGGACCTTCTTTAAATGATTTCACTGCCATCCTTAGAAAATTAGCACTATAGCACACTGCCTGGGAAATGGTGGCTACAGCGCAACCATACTGGCTTTGTTCTTATACTTATCAGCTGTACTCTCTTAGGGGCATTCTTAATTTCCTTTATGTAAAATAGTCATAATAATGGTACCCATCTCCTGGGGTTTGGAGGAGGACAGATATTGAGTTTTGAACAGCATAGTAAGCACCCAAGAAGTATTAGCTATCATCGGCCATTTGCTTATATATTCCTAAAAATGGAAATCTGAGACATCTAAACCTATAGGCAAAGAGTATAATAAATTGCCATTTTCAAAACCTACTGTAATTTAGTCCAATTTGATTATCGTAAACTTGACTAACATGTAATTTAGGTTAACTGTGTGGAATTTAAGTACTAGCCAGAGATTCAGGACATTTGTGCCAAGGTCCAGGCTCTGATATTATAGAGTTTACACAGTGACATTTCTCCATCTTTAAACTGAAAAATCTCTAAGAAACCTTAATGTCTATAAAATCAGATGAATTTATGATTCTAAACAAAGATATCAGTACATTGAGTTATATAATGGTTTTGGCAGCAATGCAGGTAGGTTATAATAAGTTTAGAGAAGATATATCCTGGTAATTAAGATTTTTTAAAATCTTTTCTAGAGTCAAAATAAAATGAAGCAAAAATGATAACTCTTTTTAGGAAAAATACATGCAATAGAAATGTGAAAAATTAAATATCTTTTTGAATATATTTTTCTTCCTTCCTATTTGATTTAAATTGAAAGTTAATCAGTGGAACAAGTACACTTTTATTATAAAAATAAGGGTCGTTCAGGAATAGGAATGACCTCAGCATATAATTAGAGAAACATATTTTGGAAAAATTAAATAGCAAACATATTGCAATCCTGACCAGACTAAGAAGTGACAGATTATAATCTAGCAGCCCATTTGTGTGAGTCAGTCTTCACATTTTTTCAAATAATGAAATTTCATTTTTAAGTTAAAAAATTATTGTGAAAGAACAATGAAAAATGTCCTTCAACCATGTAATTGATTGAAATGCAAAGTAAGTTTTGAATAGTCTTCAATAGTGAACTATATAATTATATTATTTTCAGCTTTAAAAACTTCAGTCCTGTAGTTTTGGGTTATATGAAATAATCAGTATGATCTCCATCTGACAGATATTTCAACACTCATTAATTTTTGCTTTGGAATTCACTCAGAGACACCCATGCAGTGAATAAACACTATGAAGCCTCTTTTTTTTTTTTTTTAACTGTAGAGGTAGAAAGTCATAGATTTTTCTATATACTTCTATATTCTTCTCTTGTCTTCATTTGATTAAATAAAAAAGAATTTGGGGGCACAAAAGTCTGAAGGGTGACTAGTTTAGCTATTCATCTTCAAACATTTGTTTTATCCAACACAAAACAGAAAAATATAAAAATCAGTAAAATGAATTATTACTGTATCTTATCCCATAAGATATTATAAGAAAGTCACATTTTTTGTTCTATTATTTTATCTAATATTTAGATCAATAGTAAATGCTGAATTTATACATATGATGAGGTACTTTCTTCTCCAGATATTTGTATTTAAATCAATATCATTTATTGAATAGTGTATCCTTTTTGGACTAATTTGAAATGTCATGCTTTTGATATATAACTCAGTTGTTATCTATGTAGGAATAACCTACGTATACATGTTTGTGGCTTGTTTTCTGAAAGTCCATTCTTGAACCTATATTTCACTCTGCAGATTATTTGAGATTTCTGTGGCAGATGCCCATGAGTAACTCTTTACTCTTCATTATTTTTTGTCATGGTTTTGTTTTGGCTCTTCTCATCAATTTTTCTTATTGACTTAGATACAATATAACTAATTTCATTTAAAATTCTCATATTTTTAAACATATTGCATTGAATTTATTAATAGAACTGCCACTTTTAAATATTGTTCTCCGTTCAGAAATAGTATTACTGTTGATTGATTGATTTGAGCACTTCTTGTTAACTAGAGCAAACATTTTACATTTTTATTCATACATAAGTCTTGAATATTCATTAAATTTATTCCTATATATTTATTAATGCATATTCTTATATATTTTATAATTTTGTAAATGAGACATTTCTATTACATATTTAGTTAGTATCGCTGATGCAAGTGAAAGTTCTCATTTTTTTAAAGTTAATGTTTTCCTAGGTATCTTATTGAACTTATACAGCATAACAGTTAAAAGTATAGACTGAACAACTAGAAACTTGTGTTCAGATCCCAGATTTATCACTCTCTAGCTATATGACTTTAGACAAACTGTGTCTCAGTTTATTCATCTATAAAATGGAATAACATGAGATAATTGCTTCACATTATTGCTATTATAATCAAATGGTAACTTACGTACACCAGCTGGCATATCAATGTTATTTATTATTTTTGGATAAATGTTAGAGCTTTGATTTTCTAGAGTAAGAGCATAAATGAGTAAAAGCAGAATCATCTTACTCTTGCAAATCATAACTGTCATTCATTATTTCTTATATTACATTGGTTTTTTGAAAGGGCCTATGAAGTGACTGTGGTTCTTACATGTCAAAATCATTACTTGTTTTACTTGATTATTTGCATATAGAATAATCAGAAGAAATGCCAAATTTGAGTAACATATGGATCTATATTAACAGCATCTCTAGACATTTCTACCTGGATTTCCTGGGGAAATATAGTCATTATTTTCAAAAGATGCCCAAACTGGACTACAGTAACATAATTCTTCAGAAAAGCCAGTCCTCTGTTGCCAGATGAAGTGGGTCTTTTTTTCAGAATATTCAGGACTCTCTTTTGCCTAATGAGAATGGACACCAGTCAGTCAGGGCATGTCCCTTAGCTTCATTTTTCAGTCTTTGGGAATGCAGAAGGAACATGCTACACACTAGTTTTAATTGAGTATTATAACCAACCACAAATTTCCAGCAAGCTACAGTCATTCTGGCTTCTACAGTTTATTGCCTTTGAGATGCATACTGGTTTTGCTTGTGGTATCTTAGAATTCTCACTGTATCTTATAATCAATAGCATCTTGGTTTTAAAAACAATACTATATAGCTTGAACTTTTTCTTCTTTGTTTTTATTTTAATGCAAATGCTAATATTGTAACTTTATTCCACTTGATTTTCCCTGAAGAGAATCACATGCAACAAAGCAAGTTTTATCTCCAAGATGGCAAGCCTGATATTAAGATTCCTTTCGGTTTAATTTTAGGACACTTCATCTCTTTGTCCCCTAGAGTTCTTAAATGGGAGCAAATTATCTGGTCATCCCAGAGGTCACAGAAGAGCTGTTATAATCCCTACATTTTGGTACAATGGTTTTCATTCTCTGCTGCAGTGTAGGCTGTTAGGATGAGTATATGAAAAGCTATGTTGAACTGTACTGAGAGAATTTTCTTCTATGGCAAAAAAGTTTAAGTCTTATAATTTTCCAGTCTCATAGGTTTAGGTTTTAAGCATCTCATAATATAAATTTCATTTGTCTTTCAGAATGTATACTTAAATGTCTAAGTTTTAGAAGAAAATTCAATGCTACTTTTTAATGTAAATAAAGAGCACACTAAGTTAAAGTATATCAACTTCTGGATATTCAAACATATATGAGATCTTCCATGTAGGGAGATCATATGGCAAGTCATCAGGAAGAATATGTCATCTCCAATTAAGTCAATGATTTTTGTCAGGGTTATTGATTTTTGTGAATTTTTTCCCCCGAAAAATTTGCATCGTGCTATAAAGGGCAGGATTCAAGTGGTGTGTGTTGTGAGTGACTAGTTTCTTCCTACTAGGTGTGAATTTGTGATATTGGCTGGGAAGGTGAGAATAATGTAATTACACCATAATCTCAGTTGTTATTGATCTATATTAACTGAAACTTATTGATCTATATTGCCTAGCCTTAGGTTAGACAACTTTTGACAACTTTCTATGCATGGAGCAAGATTTTATTATGTGTCTATAGAAGAAAGATTAATACAGAGAAGTTGATCATTGCACACCATAGTGGTGGACTAGAGGAACCATATAGATTATGTGCCCAATGCAGTCTTTACTTTTGTATGTCCCATCATACATCTTGGTTAAGTAGCTGTTATTCCAAGTTTGCTCTAATATTGGTCATGCTTTTGGCCCCAAAGACAAGGTTATAATTGTAGCAATTGTGGAGATTTCATTATTTGTTAGTTTATTCTCCCTAAGATGTTGCCAACATCAGAGAAGATAAATAACCAATTTTTGGGGGGTCTTACTGTAATATTGGCAGACTTCTAGAAGTACAGAGCAGCCATACAAATACCCTATACTTCCTATGGACAGTTTATGTATATCGGTATATAGATAGAGAATTTTTTCTCTAAATATTATTTACTGTTCATAATCATATTTAAATTGATCCCTTCTTCAATTCAAGCAGTGAGATGTTCACAAAGATAGTTTAAAGAACACTTCTATAAATGATCTCAGTCCCTTATGTAATGAACTGGTTGTACTATAGTTATGAGAGTTCCTGTTAACTGCTTATTCATACTCAATAACTTAGCAGAGGTCACACATAGATCTAAAAACACTGTTGGGCAGCTGGTGAAAGAACAAGACACTACTGCGTAGGCATTAACAGGTCAAAGAGAAGTGGCCAGATGAGATGCCCTCAGGCATGGAGTGCCTTCTGTTGTCCTTGCTGACACTGGAATCCAACTCAGTCAAGAAAATAATTTACCAGATGTAGGACCTCAGGATAGAACGTAGATCTAATTATCACCACAATCAAAGATAATGCTAATGTCACTCAAGTGGGAACATTTCCAGCACTCATTTCTACTAAAAGGTGAATTGTGTTAGCTGACCTATTTAAATATTAGTTGGATTTCCAACAATTTAACAGTATTTTTTCAATACTTATTTAATAGAATTTAATAGTATTTTTTCAGTACTTCAGCCTCCATTTCAGTTCTGTGGAAGTAGCAACTAATATAATCTAAAAGAGTGCATAAGTAATGTTGCTAATATGGTGAGGTGATGGGATAGGGTCCTGTGAGACAACCACAGCAATATCAAGGACAATAATGCTTGATATTAAGGAATATTAGGTGGTTCATGATTTTTTAATTTTTGGCAATTCATATGGCAGGTGACTATGTTTAAATTGATCTGTTCTTTGGCTCCTTGAATCTAATTCTGGTGAGTAAACAGAGAGATCAAAGTAGAAAAAGACTATAAAATTCAACTATTCCAAATAAAATAACTTACATTTGGAAGTTTTGTAAAATTAGATGGACACATGAACACATTGCCAGGTCCCATCCAAGGCAGTGGAAAAGGGCTTTAAAAGGGAGGGTTGCTGAAGCTTGTACTTTATTATGTGCATGGTAAATCTTTCGTTAGTTAATAGTGCATTAGTAAGGGCCTGAGTTATGGAAGATTGCAAAATGTTGCAATAAATTTTTCTTTCACGTTTTTAAATATTAATTTGACATACTGTCTTTTTACAACAAAGCAATAGATGATCTATACTCTAGATTTTTGGATACTTGTCCAAGCATACTGACAATGTAAAAAAAAAAAAAAAAAAATCTCTTAATTTTCTATGAACCATACTGGTTGCTGACATCCAGAAAAGGGATTCTCAACTGTCTCTGTGATCCTATTGTTTATATGCATGATATCATCTCATTTCTAAGTTTTGATTGTGTAACTGTTTCCTATCTATATTTTAACTGTAGTGCCCAAGATCATTCAGAGATATGAAACATCAAAATTTTAATTAACACAGACCTCCCACTTGGACAAGGAGTTACCAAGAACAGAAATTTTGAGTAAAAGAGAAGGTTCATGTTCGAGAGGGAATATTTGGCCCTATATTATAACATTCTAGTTATTAATAAAACATCTTATTATACTTTTAAAAGGTTTCCACCTGAATTATATATTTTATTGCATCATCAAGGAAATAGCTCACCCTTATACTTGAGACAGGAGAAAGTGAACACATATGGAAAATGAATTTATTCAAGCTTAAATTTGTTAATGAAACCCTAAAATCTAGACTTATTTCTGTGTGTGTCATAAAATAAATTATTTTATCATTCTGCCAGTATAACCCTACCTTGACAAAAATAAATCAAGCTTTCTAAATCTCTAACCAGACATTGTAACTTAGTAGTAGTATCTGTTATACGTGTAGGTTTTAGATTTTGAAAACAGTCTTGCTATGATTTTTTTTTAAAAAATGTTTTCACTGTTGGTTTGAGGACATTGTTTTGGATAATTCTTATTAAAGAAAATGTCATTAAAGCTCCACAAGTTAGGTTTTGTTATTTATTTATTTTTCAATACAAAAAATTGCTTCTGACCTGCAATTTTGGTATGTCAAAACACTGTCATTTCTCAGTCATCTATCACAAGTACTGCTGTATGTCAATTTGCTGAGACTTCAAACAGATTTCACATCCTTACATATCCATGAGATATTTAATTTATATAATTTATTTGATAAGAGTTTTCCCCAGAATACCAATATTTCTATATAAGTACTATAAACTTACTAAATAGAGGTCCAGGAAAAATTCTTAAAATAGACAAACAAATACTTTTAGAGGACTCTATTTAACCTAGGACATTTGAGAAATGATATAAAGAAAAACCTGTTAAAATTGAGAAGATCAAACCAGCTTCAAGTAGGTTTAAATACATTTTGTAATTCATAAGAATGAAGGTTATACTTGCTCAAAACATGTAATCTATTATTTTAGCCAGGTAGAAGATATTTTCAGTCTGGAAATTCTGATTTTTATAAAAGCAGAGTAACATTTATTACACTAATTTTACCTCAAATAACTATTATAAACTCTAGAAAAATTATTGTGAACAATAGCTTGAAAGCCTTGCAGAGGCTTAATTATAATGAACAACAGATATTAAGCAGGCAGAATGGAATTAGGCTTTTAAAAGAAGCATATCACACTGGTTGAGGTTTATGTTTATAAAACTTTTGTTCTGAGAGAACCTTACAGATTCTGTGGTATAAGGTGGCTAGAAATCAAGCAGAAATTAGCAGTCCTTTGGGCATAAAGAGTCGGAGGATGGCATTTGAGGGCACTAATATGGAAAAATTGAAACAAGATAATTCAGAAATGAGTAAACCACAGAGGGGAAAAACTCCACAACCTTTATATAAACTTTTCTCAAATCCAAGAATTGTGAATGAGCAAACAAGTCTTCAAAGAATCAAGAGAGAAAAGACCATTGCAAAGTGAAAGAGTTGACTGGAAATTTCAGCTCCTGCTCGTTTCAGTGGATTGTGAAGTTCATACCCTATCAAGTTAGAGAAATGTGGCAAACACTTGCTATGAGTATTTACCAAGTGCTGGGGCATTAAACTAGCTCAATAAATTTAAAAGGATTGAAGTAAGGAATACTTATCTGTCTGCAATAGAATTGAAATAGAAATAAATAGGTTATGTGAAAGTAATAAAATATTTGGAAATTAAGAAAAACTGTGGGTGTTAGAAGAAACCACAAAGATAAAATAAAAAATTAAAATATTTTAACTACATGAAAATAAACACAAATGTTCAGATTTGTAGAATGTATCTAATACCGTCCTTACAGAGTATCTTTAACTACTTATATTCTAAAAAAATAAGTGTTTAAAAACTAATGTTCTGAGATTATACCTAAAGAAGTTAGAAAAGAAGAACAGTTAAACCCAAGAAAAATAAAAGAATATATTTTTAAAAAAGGAAAGAAATCAACTAAACTGAAAAATATAAATGGAGTAAACAAGGAAAAAAGTGAGTTTAAAATGATTTAAAAATAATAAATCTTTAGTTATGTTTAAAAATAAAGTATTTAACAAATGATCAAAATCAGGAATTGTACAAAGGATACCATTATGGCGTCTTCAGATAATACCATCATAATAAAGAATATCATGTACAGCTTAATGACAATAAATTAAACAACTTAGATAAAATAGACTAATTCCTTGAAAGGTAAAACTCACCAATGCTTGGACAGAATAATTAGATTATTTGAATGGCCACATAGTTCTTAAAGAACTTGAATATATATCAAAAATCTTCCTACAAAAATACCTCAGGCAGAATTTATTTCACTAATTGAATCAATGAAATATTTAATGAGGAAGTAATGTCAATCTAAAATAAATGCTTTTAGAAAATAGAAGAGAAAAAAACACTTCTCAAATTATTTATGAGACTAGCATATTTTTGATACATATATTTGCCAACAATATTACAAAGACAAAACAGACTAAAAACAGACCACTTTTTTTATCACAGACTAATATTCTCATTAATCTTGATGTAAAAACTCTCAGTAAAATATTAGCATTTGACTTTTGAATCCAAAAATATAAATAAATACATATATATATAAACACAGAATGGTCAAGGAGGTTTATCTCAGAAAGGCAAAATTTATTTTTAACATTCAAAAATCACTCAATGTAATTGAACATGTTGACAGGAAAAAATTAGATGGTAATATTAATGGATGTAAAAAAATGTGTTTTACAAAAGTTCATGATTAAAACTTTCACAACATTGGTAATTAAAAGACCTTAGCTGATCTGATAAAGGCCATCTATGAAAAACCTACAGCTAACTATATTTAATGGTGAAATATTGAACATTATTCTCCTAAGATCTAGAAGCTGGTAGAGATGTCAACCATCATAACTTAGCTGACCTTGTACTAGAGACCAAAGCTAATGACTAAGGCAAGAAAAAGAAATTAAAGTTATAAAGATTAGGAAAGAGCAAGTCTTTTTATTCACAAAAGACATGCTAATATATATTAAACAATAATAAAGAATCTACAAAAAGCCACTTAAAGAAATAAATGAATTTGGGGCCAAAACATCTGAAAAAAAAAATTGAGGAACTTAAACTAATCTGATTTCTAAACTTGCTCTACCAATCAAGACAATGTGACTATGAAATACAGAAAGACAGATCAATAGGACAAATTTTATACAGCAATAAAGTAAATGATAAATGATAGGTTTTATAGTATATGATGCTGAAAAAAATCAGAAATTCATATTGGAAGCAAAAAATCTATGAACCTTTTCTCATACCACAGAGAAAAGTTAACTTGAGATAGATAATAGACTTAATGCAAGAGTTAGAACTATAAACAATTTAGAAAAAAAAGGAATAAACCTTAAGATTTTGAGTCTTAAGGGTAGGCAAAGAAAAAAAATATGAATTAGATATTCAAAAAAGACATTATATCTTAAAAATACAGGCAATATTAGAAATATGAAAAAGTAAACTGCAGACTGGGAAGAAATATCATAATACAGCTATCTGCCCAAGGATTTCAATCCAGAATCTGTAAAGAATTCATATAATTCAGTAATAAGAATGTGAAAAATTTAAAACATAGGCAAAATACTATATAACTTACAAAAGGAGAAATCCAAATGCACCACAAGCAAATGAAATGATGCTTAATATCATTAAACTGATGGAAGTATCAAGTGAAACAGTCATTTAAGAAAACAATTTGGCAGTTTTTTGTAAAATTATACACACTTACCATTTCATTCTGCAATTCTCCTATTTACCAAAGAAAGAAAAATATGTCTGCACTAAAAGCTTCTCTGTGAATTTAAAAGTGGCTGTTTCTATAAAGCCACAATTGGTAAAACAAAACAAAACAAAGCAAAACAAAAAACAAATATCAGTATATGAATGAGTAAATATTGTGATATACCATTTAGCAAAAAAAAGGAATCAGTTCCTATTACATGCAAAATATGAATTAATCTCAAATCATTGTATTGAGCAAAAGAATCAGGCATAGAAAAATTGACTATAATTTATATGAAGTTCTGTAACAGATAAAACTAGTTATGGTAGTAGCAATCAGAATAGTGACTAAATGTGTTGGGGTGTGGCTGACTGACAATGAAGGGAGCATGAGAAAACTTTTGGAGATAAAGGAAATGTGGTATTTCTTAATTGGGATGATGGCTCCAAAACTCATTAAACAATATATTAAGAATGTGCATTTTAATTTATGTGAATTTATACATTGAAGTTCATTATTTCCATCGTACTAGAAAAGGATAGAAAGACATGCAGGGAGACTTCTAGATAATCACACATAGATAAAGTTTCAAGTCTATGTGTATACTATGAGAAGGAAGGGCTATTTACAAACTATAATATTACTGTGAATGTCTAACATTACAATCATATTACAAAATGTAATGAAAACATTTCAGAGACAAGAAGGCCAGTGCTTATACTGATAAACGAATGCTTATATCCATGGGTTTTCACTTCAAAACTAAGAAGAACTGTTGATGTTAGCAGATGATCTTCAGTTTAACTGTGTTTTGAGATTTCTTCCTATCTGTCAGGTGAGTAAATCTTTTAGGATTTAATGTACTAATGTTGTAGGAGTTGGAAATCATTTGGAGAATATTAGGTGGTTAGCACATTTTAAAAAGTTTGTCTAAGTTTTTTTTAATATGGAATGTTCAGAAAACATCAGATTTTGTCCAGTAGCTAGCCACATTGTCAAAAGAAATCAATTTGTCATAAAATTTAATTATCCCTTCTCCAAAATAGAATCATTCTCCACAAAATCCAGTCTTTGAGTTTCTTTGAGGCCTCAGTGAAATTGTTCTGAGAGCTACCCAATAGTAGTGCTATATAAATATGTGAAAAGATAGATTTGACTGAGAGGATAATTGTTTGAATAGGGTATAAATAGCCAATAAATATTATAATTGTTTTTTATTTTTTCCCAAGTTTTTTAGACAGAACAATATCCTTCGGTGGTTGAAAATACTATGAGAAATTAAGACGAAAGAATAGATTTTGAGATTAAATCCTATAAAACATCTTATCTGTCTCTTACTCTCACAGAGCTGAACACAAGAAGCAGAGTATTTGTTCCTGTTCATCAAGGTGGAAATCACAGGCAGTGACAGCCCACACTCTAGTAGATATTCTCAACTGCAGAGACGAGCTCTCAGTCAATAACTACAAAATCACTGAGGTGTGTGCCGGGGCCATCAGAGGCCACAAATTGTTAGGTCCAAGGAAAATTGAAATATCCAATGGATATTGAAAATAAGTTCCATAAATTTGTTGAGAGATGTAAATTAGGATGCTATTTTTACAAAGAAAACAATTGATAGTTAAGTGAAGAATTTATTGGAGATTTTGGAAATGAAAAATATGATTACTAAATTTTTTTTTTTTTAAATCAGTGGTATAAGTAGTGGAATGCATATAGCTAAACAGAAATTAATGATGTGGAAAATCAGAGAGAGAAATTTTCCCAGCACAGAGCACACCACAATAACATGAAAGTAAATAGGAAAAAGAAAGAGAGGTGAAGAATAGCAGAGGTGCTAACCTCTTTCTGGCAGTTTCAGAGTAGAGAATGAAGATAAAGATAGTGATGCAGTTATTGAAGTCATGAAATCTAGTTTCCCACAATGAAAGGAAGATACGATTATAAGACCTCAGTGAGCACCAATCAGGTTTAAAAAAGAAAGAAAGAAACAAAAACAGCTACACATTTAAACATATTGTGATAACTTATTTTTTCAAGACAGGGAGAAAATCCTAAAAGCTAGGAGAGGGTAAAGACATTAATTACCTGCAGAGCAATAAGAATCGGATTGACTTCATAATTAGTTTCATCAGTATGGGGATTCTAAAAAATATTAAAGAAAAAAATTCGATTATATAAAATTCTATCCCCAAATTGTTTTGTATATCTCACAATTTGAATGATTAAATAAGATGCTAAGTAAAATATTTATCACATTTATCTCTACTAGACTCTCCTTGAAAGGTTAGAAAATATACTCCACTGAGGATGAATAGATGAATACGGAAGAAAAATAGATACCAAAAGCAATGCCAAGCAAATAAATAAATGAATTCACTTTTATACAAATAAGAATTTAAAAGAATTCATGTTTTTATACTAATCTAGAAACAAAATGTAGAAAATATAAGTTGTGAGGTAGAAAGAAGTAAAATCGTGATGAAATGCTTGCCTTGTGAGGGTAATGTCCATATGTTCTTAGATGTGCTAACCTGATTAGATTTGCCTGAGTAAAAGAAGCTCAAATTAGCAATGGCTTAAACACGGGAGATATTTATTTTTTCTCTCATGAAAATCTACAGTTAGACAACTGAGAGCTGTTGTGATGGCTCTGCTCTACTACTTCCCCAGGGAGCTGGTTTTCTTCTCTCTTGTCCCCACCCCATACCCAGAATTCCCTATTCACCTCATCACTTAAGGTATTTGTTTCAGTTCCAAAAATCCACCTATAATCCATCCAGCAAGAATTCGAAAGGGACAAACAAAAAGGAATTGGAATATAGGGCACTTGCCAGTTTCCTTTTAATGGAGCCGACAGGAGTTGCTCAGCTTCTATCTGGCGAGACTTTAGTTGAATGTCTCAGCAACATAGATTTGCACTGTATAGTCTTTGGATGACTACCCTCCTAAAAAATTCAAAGGATTTATTATTGTGGAAGAAAAGAATAGTTACTGCAACAGCTCTCTGCACAATATAAATGTCAAACAAGATAAGGAAAAAAACAGCATGAAGAAAACTCAATCCAATGGAAGACTAGAAGACAGGGACAGGGAACAAAGAGAAAGCATGATAAGTAAAAAAACCCGGACAGACTGAAAATTGTCCCCATTGACGTGTCTAAATTTTTATTACTTGTTTTCCCTTCAGTATTTAACATTCTTTGTTTTCCCCTATTTATACCTTCCCACGAATCCTGGGACTACGTATTCAATTCTTCCCACTGAACCATGATAAACTGGAGATAGTGTTAATATTTTATTCTTCATGTCATCATTTCTTTAATATAGTAGACACTCAATATATATTTGGTTAATGATTATTAG
>NW_011888808.1:8570492-8576593 GCF_000151845.1 Pteropus vampyrus | reverse complement strand
ATCATTGACCTAAACATCATTATGTACATGTACAACAGTACATGACTGGTATTATCATATTGACCAACACTGCAAAGCCCTAGTATTTTATTTTCCCCTCATGTAAATTCAGAATGATTGCCTTTGACAGATTTAGAAATATAAGTTCTACCTAATGCTCAAATCAAGGTTTTAAGCTAGTCTGGTATTCTAAAGAATTAGGTTAATACCATTTGTGAAAGTAAAGTGATGTTTATTCAGTTTGTACCTTCAGTATTTGTGGTGGTGTCATAGTATTAACAGAATGCAGAGATTCGTAGAAATAAAAAAAAAACTGTTAGAATTCTGTATAAATGAGATGAAAAATCAGTGATAATTATTTCTGTAATTTTCTCTGAATCAAGATTGTCTTCATCTTCTCATATTCTGTAAGACAAAGGCAATCAAACTACTGATTGAGAGAAATTTTAATGAGATATCTGTTTATACATGGTTTCTCATAAAATTATCATTGTTATAGTATCACAATCTGGATAGAGCATATACAACCCAAAATAAATGTTCCATTTATTTCTCATCTATTTGACATTCACAGTGGGCAAGCTATCTGCTGTGGCTGTTGTTTTATTTTTCGTGGATAATCTCATTGAGTTTCCACTGTGACAGAATGAGATATTCATTATTATTATTTTAATTTTTAAGATGAGGAAATAGAGGATCAGAGAGGTCATGAAATATGCTTGTTGTCACACAGCTAAAGTGAGGGGGAGCCACGATTAACTTCTAATAACTTAATCATATGTAATTTTCATTATTTTGATTGATTTTATTCAAAACGTTTAGGAATCCTTATTAATTGAATGGATAAACACGTTATTGATTAACTTGATTAGTTCGATTTATAATTCATGTAGATATCTCTAAAAGTAGAACTACAGAAACTTTTTGGTAATCTTTGTAATATCAAGGAAGAGTCAATATTTTTTTACTATTGACCATGTCCTAAAAATCAAAGTTAAATACTGTTAGGTCATTTATTTCTTCTTATTAATGATCTCCTTATTATTATTATTATTAAGTTTGAGAATGAATAAGGAAATGAAATGTGCATTTTTAACATATGCAAAGTATTATAAAATATAACATGTATATACTTTCTATGAGAATTTTTGACACTTCCCCAAACCATAATTGATTAATCCATGTTTACCTAAGTATTAATAGTTTTAAGTTTTAAAATAGCATATATACAGGAACACCAATGAGAACACAAATCATGAGTGAGAGCTAGAAGCCTCTCCTGCATTCTCTGAATCATTACTCCTTATCTCCAAAGATAGTCTTCACACCTGGACTTGTAATAGCTTACATCACAAAACATTTGCCTGTTTTTGGAATATAATTAAATGTAATGATACATTTTATAGTTTACCAAGTCTAGTTTATTTTACACAGAATAATGCTTATGAAATTTACCAGTTTTTAAGCTCAATCAATACATTTTAGTGCCTTAACGATATAAAGGGACAATAAAGAAATGATAAAATAATAGATTCAGGAACAACATTTGATAAAATTTAAGCAATAGTGTATTATAAAAATTTAACAAACTAGAAGTAGAGAGAAATCTTAGTCTGTTATAATGCACACAGATGTTCGCGATTTTGCAATGAATCTTCATTTTTCAAAACCGACATCACATATTGTGTTTTTAAATAATAAGTTGCTAAGTTGAATCAGTACCATCATTGTTATGCTGTATTGCTACATGCCTAAAGTACGAAGTTGATATATTTTAATTACCTTTATTTATTGATTTTAATTAACTTTACGGGGATGACATTGGTTAACAAAATCATATGGATTTCAAGTGTACAATTCAATAATACAGCATCTGTATATTGTATTGTGTGTTCACTACCTAAAGTCAAAATTCATTTAAGAAATAATTCATAGTTTCTTAATATTATTCGAAGACTATTAATTTCCTAGGGCAGCCATAACAAATTTTCACAAACTGGGTGGTTTCTATTAAAAATTTATTATCTTATAGTTCTGGAATCTAAGAGGCTGATATCAAGGTGTTGGAGGGCCATGCTCACTCCTTAAGCTCTAGGAAAGAATCCTTTCTTGTCTCTTTCTAGCTGTCAGTGGTTTTTGGCATTTCCTAGAATCCTTTGGCTTGTAGACACATCACTCCAATTTCTGACTATGTTCTCAACATAGCCTTCTACCTGTGTGCTTCTTTGTGTCTTCACAAGGCCTTCTTATAAAGACACCAGTCATATCCTAATCCAGTATGGACTCATATTAATTATATCTGCAAAGACCCTATTTCAAAAAAGTCACATTTGAGATTCTAAGTGGACATGAATTTTTGGAGGACACTATCTGACCCAGTAAAAGGACTTCCATTGAAATTCAGGACTATAACTTTAATATTGACTTTGCTTATATTGAAAAATATAGACAGTATTTTTTAATTAAATAAAGATAATAGTGATGGCTTTAATAAAAAAAAGGTTCAACAATAATGGCATGTTCCACTTTCAAATACTCATTTTTAAATATTAATAACTATTGCTAAATTTTATATGCCAATAATTTGTAAAGAAATAATTATTTCTGTGATTCTGCAATAATTTTTTTATGTTTTATTATCTATTTGTGAAGTGCTTTCAAATTTCTATGTATTCCTATGGTCCTCAACTCTAATATCCTCTATACAATAATGGGTTACTATTACCAGATTTTTATATTCTATAATTACTATTGATCTGATTGCCTTAGGTCAAGGTGTTCATAACGACTTGTTTATATAAAATGGTATAGATTATTATTTTTTTATATAAGTTCTGCAAACTTCTTTGTATATAATATGCAATATCTGAATCTAAAATTTCTCATTAATTTTAAAATAATAATGTCAACTCTCTTACTATGATTCATTATTTTAGAAGCATATTTAATTTTTCCCAGCACAATTCTAAGATATGTTCATTTGAAGTAAGTCCTATGTGTATTTTTGTTTTTTAAAATAATTACTCTGTTATAAATTGATAATATTGCTATGTCATATAAAAACATTATTTATGTTATCAAATTGTTTATCAAGACAGAATTAATTTTGGAAACAAAAAAATAAAAATGTATTCTTTCAAGCAAAATAATGTCTTTAGGTAAACTAGGATAAAATTATGTAGTTCACAGCATATGTTCTACCCATTAAAGTTCAGAACTAATCGGTGGAAAGATTAGTTGATATATAAAATTATACTTTATAAAACAAAGGCAAAATTGATTATTTTTTATTAAATATAAAATGAATGGGGATTATTTACTCAAATTGACTGGTGAATAATGAAAGAAAAAAAACTGATTAGTGAATGCTTTAGTTTGTAAGAAACCATTCTGACATAATGGAGACACAGTCATTTACAACACACTAATTATACAAATTTTGACAATTTAATATAGCACATAACAATAATTGGAAGTATTTTGCCATTTTTGAGAGATATATATTTGATTTATCAACATATCATTGAATTATGCATTTACACCCTTCTCTCATTGAAAGTTATTTTTCTAATTTCACTTTATTCTTTATTGAATTAATTTCCAGAGAATATTTAATACCTCTGAATGACACATTTTATATTTTATTTTTATAATGGACAGCCCTATCAAGCATATAATTAGTTGGGAATATATTCTAAAGAATATTTTGAATATGGTCCTTTAATTTTTTTATTCCTAAGACTCTAGACAAATTCGTTTTTTAGCACATCCTGCTCTTAAATTTCTTATTTTCTTAAAACTAAGAAAATATTGATTATACAGATAACACCAAGGTGCTCCTTGATGTAGCTTCTACACTTCAAAAATTACAATGCTATATGCCTCTGCTAAATAAGTTACTCAGAAAGCTTCAGAAACATACAATAAACCCAGATTTTATAAAACCTTAGGATTAAAAGAAGTCTTGTTAATGTTTTTAAGCCAAAAAGTTACAAATGAAACTTTTATTGTAACAACAGGAAAGAAAATATTCATAATCCAAAGATGCATTTCGTAAGCCAAAATTGCATACAAACTACAGATTTAGTTTCAATTGTTCAATGGAGGAATACATACATAAAAATTTTAAATATAATTTTAATTGTATGCCACATTAAGTAGGAAAACCAAACTTAAGATTTGATTATATTAAGTTGTTGTTATGTTACAAAAGGAGCTCTTTGATACAGAAAGAAAACCAGTCTATGCACAACAAAAAAACTATATATGGGAACTTTTATTCCAGGAAGATGGAATAGACTCTTCACTATCCTCTTGCTGAGTACAAGTAAAAACCTTGAACATAGTATATAAATCAAACATAAGGAGACTTTGGAAAGCATTCCTTGGAAATTATTCTCCTAAATATTTGTTTCAGAAGACAGTAATTTTCTTCAATTGGCAGAGTCTATTGATTGATGCTTTTAAAAGGCTTAAGGCTTTCTAAATCTTAAGGTGATTTATTTATAAAATGATTAAGAAACTGATAGCAATCTTAAAATTAGATAATACTCACACTGCCCCATACACTTGAATTTTCAAATAAGTTTTAGTTATAGGTAAAGTGAGGGTATGTAATCATGCACTGAACAATTTTCTTATCACTAATTTGTTGGAAGAGTAGTAAATTCAAGTGAAGAGTCAATATTTATAGTGTACTGTATGCCTTTAATATGCCACTTGTGCTTAGTTCTGGCACAATGATAAAGAAGAGAGCAAAATTCAATGCAAAGACCAGATCCCAACTTGCAAATAGTGTAATAAGAGATTGAGCCTGAGCAAAATAAGGTATGGACTAGCAGTCTTGAGTGAAATGTTGGGAGAGGGAAGAGCTACATTCCCACAGGTTGTGTTGTGGGGCTTACTGATTGGTTCTTCCTAAAAGACCAGTACTCCTGAAGGGAAATAGAATAGTTTCTTTGTAGGATGAAGTAAGAGTAGAGGATCAGGTACTTCGGTTGACAGCAGCAAAGTTAAAAAAAAAATAAAATTAAAATTTAAAAAATCAAAACCAAAAAAATAAAAGTTTTAAAATCATATGTAAAAGCTTTAAGATTTGGAAGCTTGATGGTTGGTATAAAATTGAACGAAAATCTTGTCCTGTGTAAGAAATTTCTGCTTTTATACCACCACTTCCATTCACACTAGCATAGTATTTTCTAGATATCTTATGAAACTGAGATTTAATGTTTTCAGGAAGAGAGTGCCGCAAACTGCAGTTTCCAGACTTAATTATAGAGAGAATAATTTATTTCTAAGATCTGGAAACACATTTATTCTTATTCCTAGATTATCAGTTTTCTCAAGGAACTTTAAAGAATGCACTGCTTTGAAAGATGATTATAGAATACACTGCATATTTTAAATATTTAGAGAATAGTATAGCTGATAATAATCTTCAACTTTTTGTCATTAATTTTAAATTGTCTGTTAGACAAAAAATGCATAATCAGCATTGGTAGGACATCTCTACTTTATTTACACATACTTTAAAGTAATATGGAAAAGTCCACTCAAACTCTTTTTATAGCCAGTTAAGAGAAATGGCATAGCAGATAGGATCATATGGAAAGAGAATACAAATTAAAAGTGGTGAAATACTCCATACTAATCATAAACAATATGTCCTATTAAATATTATTTATACATCTAATTCTTATAAATTGTAAACCAGTCTTGTACAAAATGGTAAGATAACGCTATCAGAGACCCTTCTATTCAGAAAACTTAGTAAAGGTAATTTAATTCTAGTAGAGTTTGTTAACCTACACAGCATTTAGTTAGTCTTAAATATGGGACAATGTAAATTTTTTTTTGACATGATACGATTTTTTTTTAATTTATAGAACTGTAGAAGTAAAGTTGGTAAATTAGTAATAGGTTTAATAGAAAACCATATGAAACTAAAAGAAAACCATATGAAACTAAAAGAAAACTAAAAGAAAACATTTGTTGGAACACAGCCGCACCCATTATTTACATGCTTTCTATGGCTGTTCTCATGCTGCAGTGGCAGAGTTCAATCATTGTAGAAGAGACTAGGGTGTGTCTTCATGCCCCTC
>NW_011888808.1:8540214-8569177 GCF_000151845.1 Pteropus vampyrus | reverse complement strand
GCGCTCTCTTTCTCTCTCTTTTTCTCTCTCTGACTCACAATCTTTATTTAAATAATTCTGAAGTCCCGAGATTAATATCCCTCGTCATTGGCATTCCAGATATGGAAATGAATACCTGACATAAATGTTAGAATAGAATTTGTTTTTGAGTTCTGAGTGGTAAGTATGATGGCAGTTCTAAAAATTGGGGCAAACTAGCCAGCATTTTTCTAAAGAAAGAGTCAGAACTTTTCTATAAGTCAAGAGATATAATAACATCATTATCTATAATACTTGATACTCAAAAGAGAAGACAGTTCTATTTTATTGATATAAATTACACAAAATGCAAGGAATCTCAAAACTTTACACTTTGCTACAGAATAATCTGCTAGTTCAAAATCTAGGACAGGTCTCAGCAAACTTTTTAAGGAACCAAACTTCAGAGACTAAATATTTTAGGCTTTGCAGGCCAAGAGGGAAAATTGAGGATATTGCATATTCTCTTCTGCATCTACTCAGATCTTCCACTGAAGTGTGGAACAGTCATAGAAAATGCACCAAAGAATTGGTATGTTTGTGTTCTAATACAATTTTGTTTACGAACTTTAAAATTTGATTATTCTTCTTTTGATTCTTTACAACTATTTAAAAATCTAAAAGCAATCTTTGTCTATGCTCTATATATATAAAAAGAGGTAGAAGGCTGGATTTGACATGAGTTGTATTTTGCAAACACCTGATTGAGACTCTCAACCAATGAGTAATTCTTCAATGGTGATAAAATTTAGAGCTATAAAAGTAAATATTATTTCAAAACCTATTGATGATACAGTCTAGGCATGAGCTTTGAGACTTGCTTTCTCACATGTGTACCCAAGGTGCATGGCTCTCTCCCTGTTTCCCCAAAGCTAGCATTTAGTGCTGAATTTTTGACAGCTACTTGGAAAACATCTTAGTCTAGCTACCATAAGAGAAGAGAATGCATGGCCATCCCCATCAAGTCAAACTCTCTACTCAAGGAAACAATCTGTTAGAATTTTCAGGAAGGGTAGTCATTTCAAAAGTGACTCAATCTGTTATCTTGATTTTCCTAGAGGATGCTGTAAATGAACAAGACCGCTCTCCTTTTCTTTACTTATGTGGTAAATTAAATGTTGGCTCCCACATCCTAATTCCTGGAATCTGTGAGTGTTAAATTATTTGGAAGAAGGATTTTTGTGGATGAAAAAGTTAAGGATCTTGAAATACGAAGATTAGCCTAGATTATAAAGGTGGATCCTGTGTTCACAGACAAGTGTGCTTACACATCTTCTGGCAGAAGAGACCATTTGAAGGTGGAAGCAGAAGCTGAAGTGATGCAGCCATGAGCCAAGGAACTGATAATGGTCACCAGAAGCTGGAACAGGCAAGAGACAAATCTTCCTTACAACCTATAGAGGGGTTGTGGCACTGTCAACTCCTTGGTTTTGGACTTTTGGACTGCCAAAACTGAGAGAATAAATTTTTGTTGTTCTAAGCTATGAAGTTTTTTTCAGCAGCCTCAAGAACTTCTAAAATGACTTCTTCATTTACTTCTTAAACAGGTAGTAAGAAAGAACTTGACTCCATAACTCTAAAATACCATATCTTTGATTCTGTATCAGTGAAATTAAAGAGGAATTAATGCAACTCTTTTAAACCACTCAATGAAAACAGTTAAGACGTTTTAAAGGGACGCAGATGAATCATATTTTTAAAAAGCCAGCTTTTGACATCTGGAATTCTTCTAAATATTGTAGAATAAACGTTTCTAAATTATCAAACAATGAAAGTTTATTAAGTTAGTAAAATTGACAGAGTACAGTACACCTTCTATACTTACATGTAAGCACCTTGAGAGAAGATTCTGTGATGTATTCATTTTTTAATATCCACAAAGCCAAAGATAGTGCCTTCGTGCACCTGAAGGTCAATTTGTGCTTGGAATCAATGAGTGAATCCTGGGAGCCACCACAGTTATGACATTTTTATTACTCTTATGTTTTCGCTTAAGGTGAGTATTACAGTGACTTATTTGTCAGAGCTTATCAAACCTTTTTCGTTTGACCAGAACTGACATTCTGAGTTTTTGGAGTATATAAAAATGACCTTGAAAACTAAAATAGACTTAGAAATAGAGAAAAGCTACTAATTATCTCAAAGGCCATGAGACCTTTCCATGAAACTTTCTAAGAACAAAAAACTTTCAAAAGTCCTTCAAATACTTGCTTTATTTTAAAACTGTTAATAAATTCTAGCTAAGATATTAAGGGCTTTCAATTAAGAATTTAACCTAAGATATAGTTTTTATTTTAATAACTGCCTTTTCTGTTATACACCAAAAGAGAAATTGACTGCCCCTTTTATTATTGCTGTTGCTGTTGTCTATGTATTAATAATGAAATAAATAGTTAAAAATAAGTGGCCAAGGACTTCTTAGGGTCATTATTTTTCAAAGGAAAAGAAACCTTGCACTGACAATCCCAATTTGGCCTATGCTATTGTTGTAAAAAAATTGAATTCTTCTTTAATGCCAAATTTTACAGTTAATGGTATAGATTAATATTATTTTATATGGTCTTAATATTATAATGGCCATTGTTTTCAAGTTTTGTTTTTAATTATTAAAAAATTTTTCCTGTGTAATTCATTTCTCCAGGGAAAAGTAAGAAATTTGCTTGAGGAAATATTTTGCCTTGAAAACTGAGATATATTTAATTCATTCATCAGTTGATTTCTAGGCAAAAAAAAGAATTTTGAATAATGAAAGAGAATTTTACCGAAATTGCTAATGTGCTCTGTATCTCCTCTCTCCCTCTTTCTCTCACTCTTGCTCTCTCTCTACTCTCTCTTATTTAGAAAAAAAAAAATTTTGTCTTTTTTATGAACAACCAACTAGTAAGTGAAGTATTAAATGGACAAAAATCTCAAATATGTAATAAAGCAAATTCGTTCTTAGTAAAACAATTGATAGTTTAAATAGACTATGGCTATATAGAAGAAAAGAATTTTCAAATTTTCTAAAATGTTAGCAAGATACTTTCATTCTGGAAAAGAAGATAATAACTTCTGTGATAAGGGGTAGACACATGTTGCTAATACGTACAGCTAGATTAGACAATTTCTTTGAAATCTGAGAATTTTAGACTGTCTCCTCTCTGCGCATTAGCTGGAAAGCAATTTTCAAAATAAATAATAACTACAAAGAGCTCTACAGATAAAATCCTATAATCATTAGATATTTGTTCATTGTTGAAATATATTTATCTAATTCGTGAGTGCGTTTACTATATGTATCTGATTTGAATGGAGAGGCATTTTACTTCCGAAGCCAAACATTGTATGATTCTTTCTACCATAAATCCAGAATGACGTTACTATAACATAATGTTGCTTGAGACAGTGCAGGCCTAGGATGTCTAACTACATGTTCATGTGGGCATTTGAACTCCAGATTCTGCAATTAGGAAGTGATTTACCAGCATCTGGGTTATGTAGATTATATGTTGTACTCACAGCCTTGGAGATTAGCTGTGTGAGCAGGATGTTGAACGAATATCTGAATTGGAGTCACTTGATCATTGCTGTGGAGCGAATGTGATCTCTGTTGAAGAAGTAAGCAGAAGCACATAGACACACTGTGACCAACATTGAGAGGTTGGAGATTTTTGAGGAAACAGTTTACTTGAATTTCCAAAATACATTTAAATGGTAGGTAGCATGTTTGCTTAGGCAGTAATCAGGAAAATTTCAACCATTATTTAGCTTCACGATCTTGGGGTAATCTATTATTTCTAAATCTTCTCTTACTTTTATAAATTTCTTAAAGTTGGAGGTAAATGGTTTATAAATTTCTTCCAAATCTAATATTATATGATTTCATAGGAAGAATGTTGTATATTTTAGTATACACCAAAGTAGTTTCAGACATTAATATCTGTAATCAATTCATATTTTATTGACATTTGAAAACTTATTTTTCTCAACTTTGTTCAAGTTAATACCACAGTAATTTAGAGGAACAAAATGATGGACATGAGAATAGACCCAGAAAACTACTGATACTTACATAATAGTGGCAACAACAAAAGCTCAGATCTATAAACTCATATGAGAAAGAGCAGTAAAACATTTTTATTTCTAAGCTTTTCTCTAAAGCTGGCAAGATGCCATTGCTTTTGGTGAGAAGACAAATTATTACCTGCTGGGGAAGGTCAGGCACATCATTGGTAATAGTTGCATTTGAGTTAGGCCTCTTTGAATTAGAAGTACTAATAATTTTTAAACACTTCCCATGTACCGGAAAACTCAGGAGTGACAATGGGAAAAAGATTAATGTCTTTCCATTTTATGATTTGTTAACTGCATGTTGAATTATACAAATTTCCATTTTGGAGGTCGAAAATTATCAGTTCCTCATGGTTCATAGATAGCTATTTATTATACATACACATAAATGTACATGTACACCCGTTGCACTTAACCAGTGAACTTTAGTTATTTCATAAGTAGTCCTTGGACAGAAAAATATAACTTCAGGGTCAAAACCTGTACAAAAACCTGTAACTTATTGAAGAAAGAAAAAAAATTAAAATCCTTTTTTTAAAGGAGAAAAATATTTTGACTCATTTTCAGAATCAAAACATACTTTTCCTGGACTTTTTGTTATTTGGGTTAATATCTATGATTGTGATATCAGTTTTGGTGCATCTCCTCTCACAGTCCGTTGAGAGTTAGGGAGAGTTAATTAACAATATACACTCATTAAGTGTATCATCCCTTGACATACTTCAACAATGACCAGATAAGAAGAATCCTAGTGAAACGGACAAAAGGACATTGATCTAGACATTTGTGACAACTGATTTTTACAAAATTACTCTTTCGAATTTCTTTAGTATGTAAATTAACACAATGGCTTATCTTGATAAGGAAACTAAAACCACTCTACCCAACTTTTAGTTTCCATGATCTCCTGTATAATCTTAGAACTCTTGTCATCATTTGCCTCAGACATACCTCTGACCAACCCATCACAGAAAAAAATCACTTTGTCCAGTAAAGTTATAGGAATTATGCAGACACTTTGTTCCTTGGTGTTGAAAACCATGAATTTTTTTATCTAGGGAATGGAGGGCGGGGAGCAATGTATGGGAGCTGGAAGGCTCAATACTTCCTGTCCATATGACATTTTTACCTCACATATTGATGTATCAAAATTTTCTTGTCTATTTTTTTTACACCATTCTCTCTTTGGGGTCTCTAAGGTATGCACCATCTCTCCTAACTCAGAATGAGCTGTTACAGTGGTAGGTCTTAGGATTTTACTTAGTCTTTTTATTTCTGTCGTACTTTCCTCAACATTGGTCTCCCGAAAGCATTATTACCAATATCAACATTATAATATTTAAACAAGATCATACCTGTTAAAAATTATAACATATGGGCCTACAGATATAATTATTGGTAAAGAAAAATCTTAGGTCTTGCAGTTCTTCTTTCTGTTTGTATTCATTGGGGATTATACATCTATTCTCCAGTGAGCTACAGTACTTTGGAATATTTGGGTCCATTTTATCATTTCTATAGAACAAGAAAACTGCCAGTCAGGCCATCTGCCATTTATTTATGGATCAATATAATTGTGTAGTACAATTGTTCTAAAGTTCCTAGCAAACAAGGAAGTGGTGATGAGCCTAGTATTGATTGACTTATGTCACAAGCTGTCATGGAAGAAAAGAGTGCTAAAATTATATGTATGGCGTAAAAGTAGAAGGGGCTGGAAGGAAAATAAATCCATAATATTTATCTTTTTTTCCTGAGTTATTTTCCAATAACATTCTGAAAAACAGTCCTTGTCCTGGCTACAAAAAACATCTTACTGAGGCAAAAAAAGGATGGAGATGTGTTTGTGTGGCTAGGTATTTTATTAACACTTTGTAAACTGCAAATGGGTAGTTATATACAACATGTAAGTAAGGAAATCGTGGGAAATATAAAAAAGCTATCATAGCTTTTTAAAAATTCATGTAAATAGTGATAAAAAATGACAGGCTGGTATAAAAAGAAAATTTCATACTTCTTTCCATCAAGTCACAAGAATTATGAAAAAAATTGATTTCTTTAAGCTGAGGAAATATTGACATTAATTTCATAGCTGACCATTGTGTTTCCAGTTTGAAAACATTTTTGATATAATCAGGCCTCAAAGAGGTACTGCTGGCAGGTCTCAATAGATTTTTTCTCGTCCGTCTTGGTTATCTTGCATAACTCCAGAAAACCTCGAGTTTTCTTTAGTTGGAAATGTTGCACACTCATCTTTCCCCCCTCTCCAACCCCCAAACTTCCAAATAAGTCATAATGTGGTGTGTCTGGTTCCCCAGGGTTACCTCATTCCTGACCCTTCACATCCTGGGTGGACCTGTGCGAAGATAAAACACTGTGAACTTGTAAAAAGATTATGACACATCCTGTGGTTAAAAACAGAAAAAAAAATTGGCTCTGACTAATGCTTTGTGCTCATTAGTAAGTCTTGCTTTTCCACGAGGAGATTGTTAATTTTGTTTTTCCCTCATAATGCTTCATCTTTACCAATGCAACTTCTGACTCTCAGCTGAAGGTAAAATTTCTCTATAGCTCAGTCAAGACGGTGGATCTTAAAGTCCCTGGAAGATGAGCTTTCTGGATTTGATCTCTGCAGCAGTAATGTGCAGAATAAAAATATCATATTTCTATTGCACAAATGGTGATTACACTAATTATTTAAATCTAGCCTCCAGTTGACATACATCAGTATGCTCTGGAGACTCTCCTCCAACATATTATTTGCAAACTATGCTCTCTTCTGCCAGATAAAATTCGAAATGTCTCTATCAATTTGAATTCAAATAAAGAATATCACTTTCTTTCCTTGATAAATATATTTTTATCACATTTGTATTTAGATATGGATTTGGTCTCTTAGCGAGATGAAATGTGTGATAACGTAGAGGGGAGGGGAAAAAAGCAAAGTGCTGGGAAGGAATTTTAATTCCCTGAAGGAAACAATCTTGAGCTCATAGTTGGAAGCAGAGGAAAGAAGAGGTGCAGCTATACTATTAATACTTCCAAACCACCAAAATATCTAAACTGAAATATTAAAAACATTGTACAATATGCATGTATAAATATTATATAGTCATACACTAGAAAACTTTTGAATCTTTCAATATTCTAAGAAAAATCTAATGATCACCTTTACCTATTTTTTTTACATTATCAGGCTTTTTGTTTAATTCTCACTTGACAACATCAAAAAGGTTTTATGTTGCTATACATTGACTAACAATTTCATATAAACATAGTTCAGCTTGCATTTACTGCATGCAAGAGTTAATATTATGGCTTTCTCTTGAGTTTAAGATTGTGACTATAGATAGATGGGTCAAATAACTATACTAGGCAACTTGCTGCAATACAGAGAATGCAGGGTTTTTTTGTTTTTTGTTTTTGTTTTTTTAATGATATATAGTGTTACTCTTAGTGAATGTATATATGTGTTTGATATGAGAGCAGAAATAAGCTCTGGGAGAGGGACTCGATGTTAGCATGTATAAAGATACAACTTACTACTAGATACTGTTACAATTGTTTCGTCATTATACATTAATTGTTTCAAATGCACTCAATCCATGCATTAACACATATACACCAGTGACATGCCATTTATATTCCTACACATTTTCTACATGTTTGCTTAACCTTATATTGTGAACAAATATACCCTCTATCAATCATTTTACAGGCTAACAGGGGAAATAACAGTGCATGCATGTACGTTCATTGTCATAAATGCTGTTCGTTCTCTGGTAAGCACCTATCTGCCCTATTACTCCTTTTTCCCCATATTCTGACAACTGCTATCTTCCAAGCTCTCACCATATGAGTTCTAGACAACTCTCTTGTTCTTAAATGACTCTGACACTAGGTATGATTGATGAACATTTCCTTGTTTTTTTTGTTTGTTTGTTTGTTTGAATGTTTTTTTATTTATTAAAATTGTTGAGGGAGACATTGATTAATAAAATCAAATATGTTCTAATAAGCTTCAAGTGTACAGTTCAACGATATGTCGTATATGCATATATTTCATTGTGTGTTCACCACTCAAAGTTAGATTTTCTTCTGTCACCAAATATTTGACTTGATTTTTTTTTTTTTTTTTTTTCCAAATAGGAGGCAAAGTTTTAAACTATCAGCTTCTAAAACTGTTGGAAATCCTATTACCCCAATGAGGAGAAAGTTTCTCTGTTGGTCAAGAGAATGATGGCTGAGTGCTGAGGTCATGACAGAATTCAAGTCCCCAATTCTAGTTAATATTGACTCCCAGCAACAATGCCACTCTCCCTGTGATTAGATTTTTCCACTCCTCCATCAATTATGTAATGTCATATTATTTTTTATTATCCAAATTTGTCAGAATTGGATTTCAATAACTCTCAAATAAGTTAATAGGCTTTTTTTTTCAGATGCCAAATGCTGAATAAAATGTATGCTGACTATGGGGACCAAGTATTCTTTCCGTAACAAAGAATGAGGTTTTTTTTTTTTTTTTTTTTTGGAGGATTTATAAGAAAATTAGTTAGAAAAATCAAGGCATTATAGGGAATTAAAAACTTTAAGTTTATATAAATTTTAAAAAGCAACAAAAATATTCAAACACACATAATGCCTCAGGTATAGATTATCTAACATGTTTTATCAGTTTATTCATTTATAAAGTAGGAATTGAGACTTACTAAATGTAAGTAATGTCCTAGGCACTAAGGATACATAGTGATTAAGTGGAGAGGCCCTGGCTTCATGGCTATGTACTCGTGGTGGTGGTGGTGGTTTAAGGTTGTCAGATAATAAAAAATTAAATGCAATAACTTCATGGATGAATAGGTTCTGTATAAGAAATGAAATAAGACAGTGAGAGATGAGTAGGTGTACAAGATGGGAAATGATGATGATTTATATAAAGAATTGTGGCAAAGACCGCCGGCTGCTGACCTACATCTATTTTTAATTGCTTCTTTCATTAAAGGCCTCTGACTTAATTGCCAAGCTTAAAGATTATATTTACCAATTTACTTTGTCATGAGATTAAGGTCAGGCCAATGAAAAATGCTTATAATTGTTATGCGGGCTTTGGAAGAAGCTGCTCTAAGAGAGTTAACTCAATAGGAGATATACCTTCTTTGCTATGAGATAACCTTTAAAATACAACCCCTCCCATCCATTCAAATGATCAAGTGAAAAACAGAACTAGCTACCACCTCAATCCTACCCTGCCTACTTATATTATGTGAGAAGCCCATTTTTATTTATTCATAGCTTTACTTATTTGGTTTTGTTTTGGATTGGTTATATCAATTGGCCAAAATCAATCCTAAGAGGTGCTCAGGAAAACTGTCTCTGAGGAGAAATTATTTACCCTAAGACCTATATGTCAAGAAGGAGTTACAGTTAGGAAGAACTATAGAATTTATATTTCATGACGGTAGTATTTACCATATAGGATAGGGAACATTGCAAGTTGGAATTATAGAGGTGAACAAAGGCCATGTAGGCCGCGGTAGATTTTATTCTTACTTACCTGGACACCATTTATAGGGACATTGATGGGCTTTAATCAGGAGAATGACATGGCATAAGAAGGATACATGCTTAATAAAATTCATCCTAGTTTGTATTTGGAGATATAATTTTTAGGAGATGAATGATATTGACAGCTGGGAAATACAGGCGAAAGATATTGCAACAATCCAGATAGAATGAATGCAGAGGCGGAGTGAAGTAAAAAACATTAGTGACATATTTAAGATTTAGAATTTATATAAACTGATGGATTAGACATGCATGAATTCATCATGAGAGATGATATGTTTATTGTTATTGGAAATTCTTTGTCCTCTATTCCTGTATTTGCTGCAACTTCTCAGGTTCCTTTTGGCCTTCCTCCTGCATTACGTCGACTTCATGTATTAAGTTTCTTTTGTTTTATTTATATCTGTAATTGTAACTGCAGAAATCTACACAAAGCTCTTTATTATACTTAGACATTTAGTCCTACTATGTACTAGGTACTATACTGGGTACTTAGGCTGCAACATTAAGTGCACCTTGATGGTTAGGTTATCCTTAAGGTAGTGATAATTGGAGAGATAGTTATTTAAGCAAAACAGTGGAATGAAATTACATAGGGATTGTAAGAAAGTGTCAAGAGTGCTATGAGGAAAGAACATAAAGAGATGATGAGTTCCAACAAGGGTAGAGGGACTCCACAAGGACTTCATAGTTATCGAAAACCAAGTTGAATTCAAGGTGAATGGTGTGAGTTTTGCCAAAATCGGGGGAGGACATTTTCAGATAAAAGCAACCACGTGATTAAGGATATCTTGGCACAAATGGTCTTGTCATGTCCAGAAAAACTCCTGTGGGTCAGTGGAAATGGAGAAGGTTAAGAAGGGGTGTCAAAAAATAGGGATAAAAAACAAACTAAACTTTAAGACAGATTAAGTGAATATTGAAGGCCATTAGGTTTTGAAAGTGCAAAGAATAAATACTTCATCATCATCTTCATTAAGTTCCTTATTATTCTGTCTGCTCCTGAGTTCTTACTAGAGTCAGTAATCATGTCAAATATTTTACTTACTTTCTCTCAATTATTCTTCCCAACAACCTAAGAGGAGATACTTTTCTTCCCACTCTGTGCCTATGTAACAAGCTGAGGGGCACACACCTAGAAATTGACAAAGATGGGTTTGAAATCAAGGATTTTTTTTTCCACAACAATTTCTTGGTTTATTAATACTGTCACCTACAAAATAAATATCACTTTATTTAACTCACTTCTCCCCTCTGTTTCCCACCCTTTTCCTCCTACACTTCGAAAAGTAACCTACATTTCTTTATTGCTTTTTTCCTGTTTACCCCAATATCTATTAACCATTTTACTCCTTGATGGAATAACACTTTACTTATTTTTCTAACACAAACACCTATTTGCCTCTAAATCCATTCTCTATAAAAAGTAAGCCATTTCTGTTATAAAATTGATTAATTAATCAATAAATTTACATCATTGAATTTCCTAAATTGCATTCCAGTGGTCTCTTTATGTTTATCTTCCCTACGAGACTATTTGCTCCTAGAAGTAGGAACTATGTTTATATTTTTCTCAAATTTCAGGTTCTTTACCAGCACATTACCTGACATATCCTAATTACTCAATCAATACTCACTGATCTAATTAATGAGGAAAGAAAGATTGGTATTTATCATCGCTCTCATTTTTTGAGGCTCTGTATATGTTCTTGAATCCATTCTTAAACCATCAGCCCTTAAGTCCACTAAATGTAAGTAATGTCCTAGGCACTAAGGATACTTAGTGATAAAGTGGAGAGGCCCTGGCTTCATGGCTATGTACTCGTGGTGGTGGTGGTGGTTTAAGGTTGTCAGATAATAAAAAATTAAATGCAATAACTTCATGGATGAATAGGTTCTGTATAAGAAATGAAATAAGACAGTGAGAGATGAGTAGGTGTACAAGATGGGAAATGATGATGATTTATATAAAGAATTGTGGCAAAGACCTCCGGCTGCTGACCTACATCTATTTTTAATTGCTTCTTTCATTAAAGGCATCTGACTTAATTGCCAAGCTTAAAGATTATATTTACCAATTTACTTTGTCATGAGATTAAGGTCAGGCCAATGAAAAATACTTATAATTGTTATGCGGGCTTTGGAAGAAGCTGCTCTAAGAGAGTTAACTCAATAGGAGATATACCTTCTTTGCTATGAGATAACCTTTAAAATACAACCCCTCCCATCCATTCAAATGATCAAGTGAAAAACAGAACTAGCTACCACCTCAATCCTACCCTGCCTACTTATATTATGTGAGAAGCCCATTTTTATTTATTCATAGCTTTACTTATTTGGTTTTGTTTTGGATTGGTTATATCAATTGGCCAAAATCAATCCTAAGAGGTGCTCAGGAAAACTGTCTCTGAGGAGAAATTACTTACCCTAAGACCTATATGTCAAGAAGGAGTTACAGTTAGGAAGAACTATAGAATTTATATTTCATGACGGTAGTATTTACCATATAGGATAGGGAACATTGCAAGTTGGAATTATAGAGGTGAATAAAGGCCATGTAGGCCGCAGTAGATTTTATTCTTACTTACCTGGACACCATTTATAGGGACATTGATGGGCTTTAATCAGGAGAATGACATGGCATAAGAAGGATACATGCTTAATAAAATTCATCCTAGTTTGTATTTGGAGATATAATTTTTAGGAGATGAATGATATTGACAGCTGGGAAATGCAGGCGAAAGATATTGCAACAATCCAGATAGAATGAATGCAGAGGCGGAGTGAAGTAAAAAACATTAGTGACATATTTAAGATTTAGAATTTATATAAACTGATGGATTAGACATGCATGAATTCATCATGAGAGATGATATGTTTATTGTTACTGGAAATTCTTTGTCCTCTATTCCTGTATTTGCTGCAACTTCTCAGGTTCCTTTTGGCCTTCCTCCTGCATTACGTCGACTTCATGTATTAAGTTTCTTTTGTTTTATTTATATCTGTAATTGTAACTGCAGAAATCTACACAAAGCTCTTTATTATACTTAGACATTTAGTCCTACTATGTACTAGGTACTGTACTGGGTACTTAGGCTGCAACATTAAGTGCATCTTGATGGTTAGGTTATCCTTAAGGTAGTGATAATTGGAGAGATAGTTATTTAAGCAAAACAGTGGAATGAAATTACATAGGGATTGTAAGAAAGTGTCAAGAGTGCTATGAGGAAAGAACATAAAGAGATGATGAGTTCCAACAAGGGTAGAGGGACTCCACAAGGACTTCATAGTTATCGAAAACCAAGTTGAATTCAAGGTGAATGGTGTGAGTTTTGCCAAAATCGGGGGAGGACATTTTCAGATAAAAGCAACCACGTGATTAAGGATATCTTGGCACAAATGGTCTTGTCATGTCCAGAAAAACTCCTGTGGGTTAGTGGAAATGGAGAAGGTTAAGAAGGGGTGTCAAAAAATAGGGATAAAAAACAAACTAAACTTTAAGACAGATTAAGTGAATATTGAAGGCCATTAGGTTTTGAAAGTGCAAAGAATAAATACTTCATCATCATCTTCATTAAGTTCCTTATTATTCTGTCTGCTCCTGAGTTCTTACTAGAGTCAGTAATCATGTCAAATATTTTACTTACTTTCTCTCAATTATTCTTCCCAACAACCTAAGAGGAGATACTTTTTTTCCCACTCTGTGCCTATGTAACAAGCTGAGGGGCACACACCTAGAAATTGACAAAGATGGGTTTGAAATCAAGGATTTTTTTTTTCCACAACAATTTCTTGGTTTATTAATACTGTCACCTACAAAATAAATATCACTTTATTTAACTCACTTCTCCCCTCTGTTTCCCACCCATTTCCTCCTACACTTCGAAAAGTAACCTACATTTCTTTATTGCTTTTTTCCTGTTTACCCCAATATCTATTAACCATTTTACTCATTGATGGAATAACACTTTACTTATTTTTCTAACACAAACATCTATTTGCCTCTAAATCCATTCTCTATAAAAAGTAAGCCATTTCTGTTATAAAATTGATTAATTAATCAATAAATTTACATCATTGAATTTCCTAAATTGCATTCCAGTGGTCTCTTTATGTTTATCTTCCCTACGAGACTATTTGCTCCTAGAAGTAGGAACTATGTTTATATTTTTCTTAAATTTCAGGTTCTTTACCAGCACATTACCTGACATATCCTAATTACTCAATCAATACTCACTGATCTAATTAATGAGGAAAGAAAGATTGGTATTTATCATCGCTCTCATTTTTTGAGGCTCTGTATATGTTCTTGAATCCATTCTTAAACTATCAGCCCTTAAGTCCACTGTTTAATTAAGTCCACATGTTTAATTCAGTTTTGTACCCCAATCATGTGTTACAGTTGCTTGACAAACATTAGATTAAAATTAAATTAATGAAAGAACAGATGAAGATTAATGTGATTTGCATTTTATAAATGTGACTTGAATATCTTTATAGAAGAATCATTGTATAGGCCTAAAATCAAAGATTACTTTCTTGTACTTTCTACTGTTGAATGACTTTATTAATTTAGTACTTTTTGGATTTCACTATTAAAGTCAAATAAATATAAAGAATAGTCTCAGATATTTATTGTATTTAGAGGAAATGGATGTTACTTTTTTAAAAATCTTGAGTTGTTGAATTTTGTCATCATTTTAGCTGCTTTATATCTCTAGCTCTTGCTGGCCTGTCACAGAACTGAAGTTAAATAAATCCCAAATGACTGGAGCCCTGAAGGTCCATCCCACAGAAATTATTGTGAGATGTATCTATTAATCATATAAGTCCAATTCTGCTTCTGGCATTATGTGGCAGGTGTGTGTCAGCAGAGTAGAAGCATCCAGCTGGAAACATGCCTTTTAAAATTAAAATATATTTTGTTAGTATTTTTCTTGGGGACTAAATGCAATGTTGCAATTTACTGAATGCAAACTTAAATTGTTATCAAGTAGTCAACATTTCTTACCTTAAACTAAATTAATTTTTACTTTTATTTTTTTTAAAATATGGTAGAGATAACAATAATCAGTGTAAATTGGAAAACCCTCTATTTTTTAAATTATGTGGGTTTCCAATCTCAACAGTAGTGATGTAACTCCATTTTAAAAAATAATTCATTAGAACAATATATACCAGAGGAAGTGCTAATCTTCTTTCTCATAATAATAAAGAACTTATATATGAAGACTTATTTTAAGTTTAAAAGAACTTTTCCATAAATTTCTCATCTAGACCTCAAAAAGTACTGCTAGATAAGATGGACAGATGTTATTTTTATCACTTATAAAGAAGGAAATTGGGACTTATTTCAGTGAAGGGATATGCCAAGTAGCATGGTTAGCCAGTGATAGAGCCTGAACTCAACCCTGTGTCTTGTTTTCAAGTTACACCAAGAGGCAGAATATTTCAAAATAAAAAAGAACGTAGACTCTGAAAGAACAGAGTTCTAAATTTGAATCCCAGACTTACCATGTGTGCTCTAGAGCATATATCATAATCTCTTCCTTGTCTATAACATGGAACTCAAAGTATTAAAATTCTTAAGTTTGAAGTGGAGATTTTATGATACAAAGTAGCAGTACCTTGTTCATAGTTATTTATGTGTCATTACTTTGTTTTAATTTCCACATCTTTTCCACACCTACATTGACTTTTGATAGTTTTATTAAATTTTTGTCAAAGTGAAAATTTGCTAGTATTTATGTGAACTGATAAGAAAGCCCAAATTTGCATACCAAGTACTCTGATTTGGCTTTCTAGAACATGTAATAGAGAAAAGAATTAAAGAATAAGAACTGGCAGACTGAGATTCTAACCTTTCTGGTTACACCGTGTGATGATTAATTTTATGTGTTAAATTGACTGGACCATGGTACCTAGTTTTCGGTCAAACACCATTCTACAGGGTTTTTTTTTTTTTTTTTAGATTTTATTAAAATTTTAGTCAGTAGACTTTGAATAAAGCAGATCACCATATAGAGTATAGGTGGGCCTCGTCTAATCAGTTGAAGGTCTAAAGACAAAACCAAAGTCCCCTGAGGAAAAGGGAATTCTACCTCTAGACTGCTTTCAACTTTTTCCTGGATCTCTGGAGAACTCTGACTAATTTACCTCCACTTTTTCCAGGGGTTCAAAACAAATCAAATACAGTTTGGAAGGACTTTAGAACATAAAACATGTGTATGTTACAGAAATAATAAGCATTATTACAATAAAACTTTACTATAATAATATTAAGTAACTATTGAGCTCATCATATATGTCAGGAACTATCCTAAAAGTGTGTGTATGTGCGGGGGAGGGGAGGAGGAGGAGAGGAAGGTCGCTCATTTAATCATCAGAGCACCCTGTAATATAGGTACTATTTTCCTCCCCATTTTAAAGGTTAAGAAACTGAAGAGTAGAAATTTTAAGTAGTTAGCCCAGGGCCAGACACTAAGTGGCAGAGTCAGGATGCAACTAGGAATGTTGATTTCAGAGCCTCTTCTGTATACCCACAACCACAAATATACTATGTTTCTCTACTAAATGTTCTCTTTTTCTAAACAAAATTATTTCATCTTACCTCAGCTCTCCAAAATCTCCTACATGCACTTTCATTTCACAGGTGAACTTATTTCTAATTCTATAGGGAAAATCACAAACATACACAGAAGCAATCAGGAAGACATTCCATAAGTTCCCTATATCATATTAGACAGGCCACATACATCTGCCTTCTCACCTTAACCAAGCATACACTGATTCCCAGATCTGTGGATCATTTCCCTAAGTGTACACATTTCAAATTTTCCATCTAAAAAAAAAAAAATAATAAAAACCTGCCCCTTATACTACATGTTGCCCTAGACAATGTTCCATTTCTCCTCTTCCCTTTACAGCAAAATGATTTTAAAAAGTTGTTTAAACTAGTTGTCTTCACTTCTATTTCCCATCGAACCCACTCCAATACGGTTTTCTTCCCCTCACATCCCTCCACCCCCACTCCCCACTAGTCTATTTTCCACCTAGCAGCCAGAAAGAGAGTTTTAAAATATAACTCAGGTTTTATCTCAAATCCACCAGAAATCCTGCAGTTGCAGTAGAAGCCACAGTCAGCACAGCCCATTTAGTTGGCACTCTGTGATCTGGCTGTTCGCTTCCCTTATCTCTGGTTCTCTCTCCTCCAGCTACACTCAATTCCTTACTGCTTCTCAAATACATTTTCTGACCACAAGACACTTGCTGTCTCCTCTGCCTTGAATCTTTCTCAGCCAGTTTTCTTTCTGGTTAACTCCTCTTCTTTCTGATCTTTTCTCAAAGTTCATCTCATTAAAAGACCTTCCCTAACCACTTACCTTGAAATAACATTCTTCACCCTTTCTTCACACTCTCTCTCTCTATTTAACCTACTTCACCTTATCCATAGCATCATTGGAAAAATAACATACTTATTATTTATTTGTTAACCATGTTTCCTTGTAAGTTTGAGAGCTCCATGAGAGCAATTGCTTTGAACTTTTTCTAACTGCTCTAATCCCACTTTAATTCTCTCTGTGCTCCTTGAAACCATTTCATTCAATAGATGTTTACTCCTTCCTTGTTTGCTTTGTCAGTCTTGACGCCAAAGACCATAACTTGCTACTTAAGCAGTTTTCTATTCCATCAATTTTTGTTTATTCTTTTTGTTTTTAATTTCCTTGATTTCTGCTCTTCATTAATATTTTTCCTTCTGCTGGATTTGAATTGAATGTACTCTTCTTTTACTTGTTTCTCAAGGTGAAATCTTAGGTTCTTTATTTGAGAAATTTCTTTATTCTAATATAAGAATTTGCAGGTATGTATTTTCATATAAGCACCCTTTAATCCAAAATTCCACAAATTATGATATATTTTCATGTTCTTTTAGTTTAAAGCATTTTCTGGTATTCCTTGAGGATTACTATTTTATCCATAGATTATAAAGGAGTACTTTAATTTCCAAATATTTGTTTTTAAGATATCTTTGAATATTTGATTTCTAGCTTAGTTCTGTTATTGTAAGATGGCATACTTTACATTATTTAAATTATCTTAATAAGATTTGTTTTATGGCCAAGAATATTGCTCAAGATGGCATACTTTATATTATTTAAATTATCTTAATAAGATTTGTTTTATGGCCAAGAATATTGCTCTTTTTGGGCAGACTTGAGTGGTAGTGTATACTGCAGTCCAGTTCTCAAAGCCTCTGATATATATGTTAGTAGTTATTTGTTCAATTCATGTGCAGCTCAGTAGCCTGAGACCTCAGCTCAGGTGCAGACTTAGCAGGTCCTATGTTCAAGTTCCTCGTTCCTTCCTCTTTAGACTCTCTAGATCACAGAAGCCTCTTTTCCTAGTGACATTGATCACAAACATTGATTTATCTCAAGGTATTATTCCCTTATATGATTATGGACATTCATATAACTAATTTCCCTTTTAAGGGGAGGCAGAAAGAGAAAAGTAGGAAAAAAATTACAAAAATTTCTCGCCATGTACTTCTGACCTCAGGATCCCCATTTCCTGGTTTAAATAGAAAAAATTTAGGTGTCACATGGCTGCACTGCCACCATCTCTGACACAGCAGCAGTGGGACTTTGACACTGGGGATTCTTGTGTGGTGCTGGGAGAAAGATATAAGGAAAACAAAGAATTCCTCCTACCCTACACTCAGTGTCTCACAGGGGCCCTTTACTCTAGACTTCTGGTCAGAAAGAGATAGTTTCTCTCAGAGCTTTTATTGCCTGACCTTGCAAGCATTTCTAAGATTCTGGTACCTTCAAGTCAAAGCTGAGCCCTATTAAGGAAAGGACAGAAAATTCATGGTGGTACTTGTTCTTTAAGATTTGACTTTCGACCCCAACATGCCTTCTATTCTTAACTTTTCAGAGTTCTTGGGTAGCTCATGTATTTAGTTTTTAGTTTTTAGTTGTAATCAATGACAGAACAAGTATACAGTGGGCTAACTCTCCACTGAGATATGAACTCAAAGTAGATATGTAAATGATGGGATTCTATTGATTCAAATACTATTCAGAGTGGACCCAATACAAATCACTTAATCAATTCTAGGGAGAAATACTATGAATAAATTGCTTCATTTCATAATTCTCTAAGCAAAATATCTGATAAAAATAGAATTCAACAGATACCTATCAAAAGTTAACAAAAAGTAAACTCATTTTAAAAGCTCTGTACAGTAATTTGCATAGAGAGTATTTGTTTGAATTTTCAGTGCTTCTGGCTGCATGACACATAATAAAATATTCCCAACGTAAATTTCCAATGTTCCCATCTCATTGCTTCCTCTGCACTCATTCTTCATCTTTTCTACTTAGATCATTTCTAAAGGGAGCCTTCTAGCCTAACAAAACAAATTAGTCCCACATCAATAATTGAGGAGTGCCATCACTTCAGAAAATAATTATGAATATAGAAAGAAAATAAGTATGAATATAGACACACCTCATTCTATTGTACTTTGCTTTATTGTGCTTCACGTATAGTACATTTTTTACAAATTGAAGGTTTGTTGTAATCCTGTGTCAAGCAAGTCTATCAGTGCCATTTTTTAACAGTATTTGCTCAATTTGTGTCTCTGTGTCACTTGCTGGTGGTAATTCTTGCAATATTTCAAACATTTTTATTATTATTATATTTTTATGATCATCTGTAATTGGTGATCATTTATGTTATTATTATAATTGTTTTGAGATGCCATAAATCACAACCATATAAGGTGGTAAACAATCAATAAATGTGTATGTTCTGATTGCTCTACCAATCGCCCATTCCCCTGTCTTCCTACCTCTCCTTGATCCTCCCTGTTCCCTGAGACACAACAATATTGAGATTGAGCCAATTAATAACCTTAAACAAATAGGCTCTACATGTTCAAGTGAAAGGACAAGTTGAACATCTCTCACTTTAAATCCAAAGCTAGAAATAATTAAGCTCAGTGAGGAAGGCATGTTGAAAACTGAGACAGACTGAAAGCTGTCTGTTGCACAAAACAGTTAGCCAACTTGTGAATGCAAAGGAAAAATTATTGAAGGAAATTAAATTGTGACTCCAGTGAACACACAAATGACAAAATAGCAAAACTGTCTTATTGCTGATATGGAGAAAATTTTAGTGGTCTGGATAAAAGATCAAACCAACCATAGTATTTTCTTAAATCAAATCCTTATCCAGAGCAAAGTCCTAACCTCTTCAATTCTGCAAAGGCTAAGAGAAGTGAGGAAGCTGCAGAAGAAAAGTTTGGGGCTAGTAGATGTTGATTCATGAGGTTTAAGGAAAGTAACTGTCTTCACAACATATAAGTACAAGATAAAGCAGCAAGTGCTGATGTAGAAGCTACAGTAAGTTATCTAGAAGATTTAGCTAAGCTAATTAATGGAGATGGCTACACTAAACAAAAGATTTTCAATGTAGATTAAACAGCCTTATATTGGAAGAACACACCCCGTAGGACTTTCATAGCTAGACAGGAGAAATCAATGACTTTCTTCAAAGCTTCAAAGGACAGGCTTACTCTCTTGTTAGGAGCTAATGAAGATGATGACTTTAAGTTGAAGCCAATGCTCATTTATCATTCTGAAAATCCTAAGGCCCTTAAGAATATTGCTAAAATTACTTTGCCTGGGCTCTATAAATTAAAAACAAAGCTTGGTGACAGCACATCTGCTTACAACACTGTTTACTGAATATTTTAAGTAAAAGAGTCCTTTCAAAATATTACTGCTCATTGACAATGCACATGGTCATCCAAGAGCTCTGATGGAGATGTATGAGATTAATGTTGTTTTTATGCCTGCTAATACAACATCCGTTCTTTAGCCCATGGATCAAAGAGTAATTGTAACTTTCAAGTCTTATTATTTGAGAAATACATTTCATAAGGCTGTAGCTGCCACCGATAGTGATTCTTCTGATGAATCTCGGCAAAGTAAATTGAAAATTTTCAGAAAAGCATTCACCATTCTAGATGCCATTAAAGAACATTCATGATTCATGGGAAGAGGTTGAAACATTAACAATAACAAATGTTGGGAAGCAATTTATTCCAACTCTCACGGATGACTTTGAAGAATTTAAGATTTCAGCAGAAGAAGTAACTGAATGTGGTGGAAATAGCAAAATAACTAGACTTAGAAGTGGAGCCTGAAGATGTGACTGAATTGCTGCAATCTCATGATAAAAATTTAATGAGTTGTTATGGATGAGCAAAGAAAGGGTTTTTTTGAGGTGGAATCGACTGCTGAAGATACTGTGAACATTGTTGAAATGACAACAAAGTATTTAGAATATTACATAAACCTAGTTGATAAGGCAGCATCAGGGTTTGAGAGGATGGACTCAAACTTTGAAAGAAATTCTATTGTGGATAAAATGCCATCAAACAGCATCGCATGTTACAGAGACATTATTTGTGAAAGAAAGAATCAATCAATGTAGCAAACTTCATTGTCTTATTTTTAGAAATCCCCATGGACACTTTAATTTCAGCAACCATCACCCCGATCAGTCAGCAGCCATCAATATTGAGGCAAGACTCTCCCTCCACCAGCAAAACAAGATTACAACTCACTAAAGGCTCAGATGGTTAGTATTTCTAACAATAAAGTATTTTTTAATTAAGGTATAAACATTGTTTTTCTTTTTTAGACACAACACGATTGCACACTTAGTAGACTACAGTATAGTATAAACACAATTTTATATGTACTGAGAAATCAAAAATATATATATGTGGCTTGTTTTATTGCAATATTCTCTTTATTGTGGTGGTGTGAAACTAAATCTGCAATATCTCTGAGATATGCCTGTAATTGTAATAATTACTATGTATCAAATGCCTACTCTGTTCATGAGCTCTGTGGAGAGCTTAATATATATCATCTTATTGAATCTGTACAACAGTAATATGAGTTGAGACAAAATGCCCCACTCTACAGATGAGGATTCCAAGACCCAATAAACTGAAATAGCTTGAATAGGATCCCTCAGCTAGTAAATGCAAGAGAGATTCTAAGCTAGTTTTGCCAGATATCAATTCCCTTTCCCTTTAAAAAATGACTATAATGACAACCCTAATCTTATCAAGCAAGTCTTATGAAATGTGTGCAAACAGTGTAATTTTATTAAGTCAAGATCATGAGTTAGAATGAAGATCAATTGAGTGGATATTGTAATTATAATGAATGGCAAAGTTATACATAGGGAGTTTGGAAGAAAGTTTGATGTGAGATTTATAAGTTGTATAATGAGAAGGATCAAATAAAAGGAACAGAGTAAGGGACAGCAATATTATTTATTATTATTAATTTGTTTTTTGCAAAATGATAAAAGCAAATAAATATTTTTCCTGGATATGTGTGATTAATACCTAAATCCATGGGTACAGAATATGAATAAAAAGTACAATACGCTTCTAAGCACTTTGGCATATGCTCTTGGATGCACATTTAGGAAACTACATTAAGGTTCATAACAGTTGTGGTACAGCGTAGCATACTAAAGCTGTGAGAACTAAAATAAATACTTTGCTTTGCCAAGGTGTCTAACAAAACTCACATTGGTATATTCAAATCTTTGTTACATATCGTCTTCACTCTCAGAACTACAGTTTTATACACTCACATATGTAAACACATATATCTAATATGTATATGATTTTTATGAATTATTACATTTATAAATATATATCTTATTCATTTTAATTTATTTTTATATCATTATAAAAATTTAGCAACCATGTTAGCATCAGCAGCATTATTAAAATTAATATTTTACAAAGTAAACATTTTTAATGATACTGGGAAATATCACCACCAAAATCTTTAATAAAATATTTATCTTTATTAAAAACATATGCTAGAAATAAACTTTTATCTTAATTGGACATAAGTTTAAGGGTTAAATTCAATTTACTTTAATGCCAGTTTCAAAGAGAATTGAACCTCATGCATAATTTACTGTTACTGTTTTGACTATTTCTGTTAATATTTTTGTTCCCATTGAGGCTAACCATCATCAACATCATCGTCATCATCATCATCATTGTCATCATCATATTGTTTTTTTTGGATATATACTATTTTCTAGGTTTTTTGTTAAACATATTTATCATACAAATATGGCAATAATATTATGAAATAGGTTCCCGTTTCACAAATCAAACAATTGGAGCTGAGGGAATATACATTTTCCCTCGCGTTCTACAGCCTGTCTGTGACTTTCCTGGAATACAACCAAGCTTCATCAGACACAGCCTAAACTCTTGAACAGTAAGCGATGACGGTGTCAGTTAGGAGTCCACGCTGTCTTTTCTGGACTGTTAATGTGAAACGTTGGTATAAGTGTGAAATTGCTTTGCAAATAGGGCGTATGTTCTGAGTAAATGTAAAATCATTAGTCTAAATAAAATGACACTTAGTATTTTAAACCATTTGAATTTATTAAGTTGTTTTAGTTATTTCCATTTCTTTTAATATAGTATGTCTGTGACTACTCATCATTACTGGCAAGAGCTGCAGAGTTCTTGTGTCACTGCTTCCAGAGTACATTTAATAGGGATTTACAGGAAATGCCGAGTAATAGTATAATGAGTAATTGTTTTTCACCTTTAACGACAAGCAAATTGGAACTCTCTCTACCATAATATTTTAAAAACATTCTGCCTGGAATGATAAATACATAAAATAAATGTGAACATTTAACTGTTAAATAAAGACTTCAACATATATGCCGTCAGATGATAAAATCAAATCGATGACTTCATTTGCATAAATATGTAAAACTATACCCTCTCTAGGCTTGTTACACTTCATTCAATGTTGAAAAGAGGTAGAATGAAGTTATTGTCTATGTACTGACATGGAAATATCTTTAAGGTATTTCTATTAAGTGAATAAAAGGCATATAAGGTCTATAGTTTCTAATTTTGTGGAAAGTTAATATATAAAATATGTAATATACATTTTGCTTATATCTGCAAAAGAACATTGAAAGTATCCATAAGAAAATAATAGAAGTAGTTGCTCATGAGGTATAAAAAAAATGAAGTTTTGGTTATGTCTTCTCAATATGTCTACCTAATGAAGCAGTTTCACTGAGTAAATATTTTCAATTCTATATCTTACTATAAATTACAAATCTCCAATTATTTTTCCTTGGCTTTACTTCCCTAATGAATCATTAAAAGTAGTTACTCTAAGTAATTTTGTTAAATTTATGTTAATCCTATTAAACAATAATGTCATGCAAAGTTACAATTCCCAAAAATGAGAGGACAAAGTCATATGTTAACCAACAGAAAAGGCAAAAACTATTTAACTATTCTTGCTTAATTTTCCAAAAGTTACAGTTATGACAGAATATAAAAACAGCTTCTGTGCAATAATTAAATTCAATAAATGATGCTAGTCAACACGTGTATATGTTTAAGACTTCATATGCATGAAGTATTTCCTATTTATATAGTGATGACATGGGGAGCCAAGACTGTGGTTCCCAAATTCTTGACTGTTTTAGGAAAATGCCAGTTGGTGATAAAGTTTCCATCAAAGCTAGAGAAACAGGGAAGAAGATAGAGTGTTTCTTAAAAAATTAAGTCTTTATAATAGGAAAAATTGTCATTGTACTGAAATTACTTTTCTAATTTTTTGATATTTCTTTTATGACATATTGGTGATAAATAAATCACTTTAGTTTTTGTTTTAATATACTAACCTGGAAAAAGTGCACCTTTATGTAACTCTCATGTTGCAGAAAGCGACACCCGATGGAGGAAATTAGACACTCAGACAACTTTGTTAGAGGAAGGAGAATTTAATGCCGTTAGAGATGTGGGGCATTTAACAGACCCAAAGCACGATCTCTCCTTGGTTAGATTTCTTACAGCTTATATACCTTTGCAGTGTCCATGCAAGGGGCACGTGATTCCTTTGTCTGAGGTTTCATGTGTGCCTCATGACTCAGGATGGGAGGGGGATCTTCAGGTGGGGGCCTGCAAGGTGAAGGAATTTTCAGACCACTAGTCTTACAGGTCATCTGTTTTGTAGAACTCATGACCTTGGCCTTATCAGCACCATTACAGGATTCTTGAACAGAGAGACTGGACCTGTTCAGCAGATTCCTATCCAAAGGCTGAGCTCTAATTGTAACAAGCAGTTTTACACAGTCTTGTTATTCCTACACAGCTACAGAGATAAGAACATTAGTTGGATAGCAAGCTATGAATCAACAGGTGTGAGCTGGAGAGTCCTTGAGGTGGAGGACGTAGCTATGGGAAAACGTTAGCTGGAGACCACTGGGTAGCATGCGAGGGGAGAGCATTTTTAACCGGCTGAGTTGGTTATTTCTGCAGGCCCTTTCCTTTGTATTTTTTCAGATGCCTCCTCTCCTCTCTCACTCAGATTCCTCATTTTTCCAAATGGTTTAAAATCCTAAGAGTTTAGGAATCACTCTCCTTTAGAAATTGTAAAGCTGTGACAATCAGGAATTATATTCATAATGTTACACAGGTAATAACTGTATTTATTTTCATGGATAGGTTTGGTTTCAGCTAAGGCCCTACATAAAATTTATATTATTCCTCTGAAATGAAAGAAATTTCAAATCTGACGCTTATTTTTATATCAAAGTGAAAAGCATAGGCAACAAAGAATGTGCTCAAGTGTCACAAAGTGGCAGGGTTACACACATAAAGCAGAAGTCATTTTCTTTTCTGAGTAAATTAGAGGAAGCTTCACTCTTTAGCAACAATTAGAGGAATTCTGCATTTAAAACAGGAATTCTGAATAATTGTGCAAAGAATTTAACATTTGCTTAAAAAAATCATTTCTTTGGTCACAGAATCAAATAATAGTTAAGCAATTGCTGAAAGCATTAAAAAAAAGAAATCTTAATAGATTACATTCCTCTTTTCTAAAGATTAAAATTAATCCTACTAGGTAGAAATTCTGATTTATTAACAGAAGGGAACTTTATTTAATTTATTGTTTATTATTGTCTTTTCCTGGCTGCTATGAAATACACAGTAGTTGATCTTAATATAATAGTTGGTTCAAAGGCACATGGATGAAATTTGAAAAGAAAAGAAAAGAGGTCTTCTTGAGTTTGATGTCAAAGGCACAGTGACCCTGCCAGCTGTCTGGCCTTCCTCTAGAAAAAGGGCTCTGTATTCAGTCATCAGCTCATGTCTCAAGCTGTCCAGCTGGGATGTGAGCACATCGACAGAGGGTACTTTGGAATTTCCCCAGCTGGGAAGGGAAGCTAATTATGTGACCCCAAAGTTTCTGGGTCTCCAGTTTATTTTATTGCCTCATTTTGTATGTGCTATATGAATTTTTAAATGTGGCTTCATTAAATTCAGATGTCTGGGTTCACAGTCTCACTCCTGACAAACGCAGCCTTAAAAAGTGGAAAAAATATGATAAAATGTATCTTTCATAAGTAAATTATTATGTCATGACTTTTTCACTTAATGTCTATTACACAACCTTTGAAAATCACATTACTGTCAGTGGCTAAAGATATAGAACAAATTCTATGTGGATTCCCAAATCTGTATGTTAGGCTAGTTTACCAGTGTAACAAATTGCATATATATACATATAGTATTTTGTTTGTTGGTATATTTAACTAGTTCTTTGTCACAATAGATGATAGATAGATAGCTGATAGATAAAATAGATAGATAGATGATAGATAAATAGATAGATGATAGATAGATAGATAGATAGATAGATAGATAGATATAGATGATAGATAAAATAGAGTTCATGATAGGATTCAAATAAATACTGCCAGCTTTATTTGGTATAGCTGGCTAATTTGGGGATTATGATGGAGACAAAATATTTGTGTCTGGAGTGGACATATTGGGTAAGTAAAAACAAAATAAAAACCTTACAAATGCTTCCTTAGCCAGAATTCTTCCTTTCTGGTGATGCCTAATATCAAATTGATGCATTTTTGATGCGATCAAGCATGTAAAATAAATTATATTAGGAATTTTAGAATTTTTGTGACACTGATTTTATAGAAAGGCTCTCTCCTATGTCTCATATATTATAATAATCAATTATGTTAAAAAATGTGATTGATGCCACAAACTATACAAGTTAGCAACAAAATTGTGAAGGAATATCGAGGGAAAAACATTGATTAAATACTCAGTATGCATTGTTATTCTTTATTTTTTTATTATCTTTTCTTAGCAATGCATTCCTTTTCTCCTGCTTTTGTACATTCTGGCCTTTTTATTTTTCTTTAGCTCTGGTTGTGTTTTGATGTATGCTAAAGATCTAGTTACTATTTTCTTGGGAATTTGAAAACTACTCATGTAATCATTCATAGACCACAGAATAATCAATCACTACTTGCAATTAGTTATTCACACTAGTTCAGAAAGAACTCATGATTTTCGAAGTTACTTTGGGAGCAAATACTGCCCTGCCCCGCCCGCCTCACTTTTTTGAGTAGCCTACAACCTGGAGTTCATTGTTTCACTGTTATTTTTTGTCCATTGGTTTGAATTAAGTAAACTTTTCTCAAGAAAGGGCCAAGCCTCATTCAGTCGTGAAGTGAACAGTGCTTTTTCCTATATTTTGTTCCAGTAGTCTCTGAGAAGTTCTTAATAACACATGGCGAAAGTCCTCCTTGCTACAACAAAGCAAAGGTTTCACAGAATTGATTTGTTGAAAAGGTTCACCAAGTTCGTGAAGTCTGTTCTAAAGTGGTCTCACATGTTCAACTGTTTTATATCTTATCATTGTACAAATACTACTTCTGAACAACTGAATTCTTTATGAAGTTCTTGAATAGATTAAAAAGTTATTTTTAAAACATTTTAAGAGGATCATTAGAAAAATATTTCACTATACTTGAAACCTGTTTTATAAATGAGATCTTAACGAAGAAAAAAAAATTTTCAAACTAAAGTGTGGATAATAGATTGATTATCGTCCTATTAGAGTCCACGTAATTTTTTCACACAATGTAATTTTGTGAAATATTTGTGATTTTTGTAGACAATAGATAGATATCACATACTAATTTAGTTATTCAGTTGTTTGTTCCTTCAACAAATATTTAAGGGCTTTTAGCATGTCAAACCCTATGTGCCTGCTCTGAAAAAAAGTTCAAATGCCATGTACTCTGTCCTCAGTGTAGTTCACACTTTTGAGACTGAAATAGATATACAACTACATATGACATATTTTTCTTAGATATATTATTTATTGATTTAAGGAAGAAAGATTTATTAAATATAACCTGTGTAAGTCCCTATATTGGTACTGTGAATAAATGAATAACCAAATTTAAATCTAAATAAGGAAAACGAATTTAAGAAAAGTGATTATATGATATAAAAAGCAATGGTACACAGACAGAGACACAATAAACTCTGCTCTGTTGTTCTTTTAACTATTTAAAGATGCTACAAACCCAGCAGATCAAATTAAAGAATATAGTGTCAGATGTGGAATACGAGAAAGTGAATTGACCTAAGGATAAGAAACTAAAGTAGTACTTTTATCTTTTATATTAGCTGTGCAAACCTACTTTCTGATGGTTTTACTACCTGTTGCTACTAAATACATAATCTTAATGCTATAATAGACATATTTAATGTTCAGTTTTTACCAAGCTTACTAAAGTACACCATATGAATATTACTAAATCTTTAGTTTTCAGTAGAAAAGCCTAATTAAGATGAACTATTCTGAACCTGTATGGAAGATGGCTCTGAATGACATTCTTCATTGTGGGAATTCAGCCACCAGTAATGCTAATGGGTCAGCAAAATCAAGTTGGAGGAATTTGTAGTTACTTTGTTCATATGTTCATTTTGTGTAACAACTCTGGAATTTATAACAGAATTTTATTAGGAATGCACATAAAAATGGTATATCCAAAACAGCTTTTTTCAAAAAGTCAGTCAACTTAAATAGGATTCAATTTAAAGTTAGCGAAAATATTTCTTAACCACTGTTCTACATAATTTAAAAAATAATTTATGAAGTTTTACAGAATTTTAGTGACAAAATAGGAAATGAAAACCATAGGAAAATGCTCTTTCACTATTTGTAGGCCTTTTCCATAGAATTGGGTATAGGATAAATTTTTTTCAGAAACATTTAAGGATAAAATAACATGTTTTATTGTTATTTGTACATATATTAAAAAATAATTGCATGATTATTTTTACCAACTAAGTTTTTTTTTTTTTTTCATGGATTTTGCTTTTAATATATGTGGAGAAGTAATGGTAGTA
>NW_011888808.1:8528183-8540164 GCF_000151845.1 Pteropus vampyrus | reverse complement strand
TTTTCAAACTAAAGTGTGGATAATAGATTGATTATCGTCCTATTAGAGTCCACGTAATTTTTTCACACAATGTAATTTTGTGAAATATTTGTGATTTTTGTAGACAATAGATAGATATCACATACTAATTTAGTTATTCAGTTGTTTGTTCCTTCAACAAATATTTAAGGGCTTTTAGCATGTCAAACCCTATGTGCCTGCTCTGAAAAAAAGTTCAAATGCCATGTACTCTGTTCTCAGTGTAGTTCACACTTTTGAGACTGAAATAGATATACAACTACATATGACATATTTTTCTTAGATATATTATTTATTGATTTAAGGAAGAAAGATTTATTAAATATAACCTGTGTAAGTCCCTATATTGGTACTGTGAATAAATGAATAACCAAATTTAAATCTAAATAAGGAAAACGAATTTAAGAAAAGTGATTATATGATATAAAAAGCAATGGTACACAGACAGAGACACAATAAACTCTGCTCTGTTGTTCTTTTAACTATTTAAAGATGCTACAAACCCAGCAGATCAAATTAAAGAATATAGTGTCAGATGTGGAATACGAGAAAGTGAATTGACCTAAGGATAAGAAACTAAAGTAGTACTTTTATCTTTTATATTAGCTGTGCAAACCTACTTTCTGATGGTTTTACTACCTGTTGCTACTAAATACATAATCTTAATGCTATAATAGACATATTTAATGTTCAGTTTTTACCAAGCTTACTAAAGTACACCATATGAATATTACTAAATCTTTAGTTTTCAGTAGAAAAGCCTAATTAAGATGAACTATTCTGAACCTGTATGGAAGATGGCTCTGAATGACATTCTTCATTGTGGGAATTCAGCCACCAGTAATGCTAATGGGTCAGCAAAATCAAGTTGGAGGAATTTGTAGTTACTTTGTTCATATGTTCATTTTGTGTAACAACTCTGGAATTTATAACAGAATTTTATTAGGAATGCACATAAAAATGGTATATCCAAAACAGCTTTTTTCAAAAAGTCAGTCAACTTAAATAGGATTCAATTTAAAGTTAGCGAAAATATTTCTTAACCACTGTTCTACATAATTTAAAAAATAATTTATGAAGTTTTACAGAATTTTAGTGACAAAATAGGAAATGAAAACCATAGGAAAATGCTCTTTCACTATTTGTAGGCCTTTTCCATAGAATTGGGTATAGGATAAATTTTTTTCAGAAACATTTAAGGATAAAATAACATGTTTTATTGTCATTTGTACATATATTAAAAAATAATTGCATGATTATTTTTACCAACTAAGTTTTTTTTTTTTTTTCATGGATTTTGCTTTTAATATATGTGGAGAAGTAATGGTAGTATCTTTATTATGGAATCTAAACCAAAGGGAGTTTAAATACTTGATCGATTCAGTTGGCCAAGGGAGATCCTCACAATCAAACTTCATTCTGATGTCAACTGGACGCTGGTTAGCCAGGTTTCATTGAATTTTCTACATAAATCAATTGGTCACAGCTTGTTAAGACTGTCGATAACAGTTCCCCACTTACTCTATCCTGCTCTGGCATTCATGGCCTGTTAGGCTTGTGTTCAAGCAAAGCTGACTGACAAGATTCCTATTATACAGGAGAGATTCACTCATCCAGTCTACAAAGGAAGGAATGTTCTACTATCTGCAATCAGTTTATTTATTTTTCTTTCTTTTTTCTTCCAAAAGAAAATTTCTGGCATAGTTTTTTTTAATTTTTGTACAAAAGCTCCAGTGCTTCTGGATGAGTTAAAATGAACATGAGCTTTGGAGCTCTTGAGCCCTGCTGGCTAACCCTAACCAACCAGCTGGTTCTCTTGGTTTCTCACTGCATCTTTGCTTTGTCATCTGTAAAGTAATATGTCTACATGCCTGCCTTTCAAGATGTTTATTATGTGATTTAAAGATATGAAATGCTTTATCTTGTATAAGTATTTCAAAAACATTAATTTCATTTGCATCTCTCTTTAAAGTCTTGAGTCCTTTCTGAACAAATGTATATTCTCACACTTTTTAAGTAGGAAAATGACATAGTAGCATTGGCACTTAGAACAAAGAAATATACTTAATACTGGTACTGTGATTTAACCAACAACTCTTTTGAGAAAAATCCATAGTTTTTCATGTTTTCAGGGTAGACATTATGTTCTCTAGTTTCTAAAACTTTTCTGATTTTTTTGATTGAATCATTGTTTTAATTTTAATTTTCATTATTATTTTTTCTAATTTTTAAATTAAAAATCCATTTTGATGAACAGAGAAACAACAGGGGAGCAATATCCTTTTTTCTCATTGGACCTTCATTACTTTGTAAATGAGTTAAAAATGATTGAATATCTATGAAAAATAACATATTTATTAATATTTGGAATATGTTGGATCTTTATGATCTAACTTTTTAATCCTCTCCTTTCCCTATTAAAAAAATTGCCTATCTTAAAGCTAACTTTTTGTCATTTAATAAAAAGATAATGAAAAAAAGTCAATGAGAAGTTAAGATAACAGAACAAAATTATATCATTAAGAAAACTTAAATATATAAAATACATTCATATAGCTGCTCTAGTTTAACTTGTGGCCACAAAACCAAAAAAAGATATAACTTTTAAAATATTCTAGGAAAGAATAGTTAAGATTATCATTTTCAAACCCCAAATCGTGTTGAATACTGCATAAAAACTTGTTAAACAAAGATTTTTCATGAAGGTATGACCAAAATTAACACTGATAGTAATAGAAGTTATATAATCATTACCAAAAGAATAGATGCTGTCTTATTTGTATGATTCATTATATTCCCAGTTCTGACAAATACAGCTATAGAAGACATCAAAGTGCCATAAAACAACAGTTAAAGTTCATTCTGAAATGTATGTTAGTGTATTACATTTATATTTTTAAGAGACTTGGATTCTCTTCCTTGAGAATTTTACTGCAACATATTAAGTAATTGTACTTCAGTAGAGTACAGTATGCTTATTTGGACCTCTGATGGTTTTTTGGACTTCTGATGGTTTTTTGCATCAAGAAACCCAGAATTTACACCTGATTCAGGTTAAAATATTTTAACCTTAATATTTTAGAAGTCTGAGAGACAGGATGGAGACTCAATCTCATCCAATTTAGTCTTTCTAAATCTCTAGATTTTCATTTGTAAAAAAAAAGTGATAGAATCTTACAGTGTGCTGTGAAAATGTACATAAACTGACTAGAATTATGACTAGTACTTAATAGTTAGTAAATAAAATTACCGTATATTTCTCACATGACCAATAAATGAGAAAAAGATTGTAGGTAGCATTAATTCCACATCTTCTTTTCAAATTTTGTATTAAAGATTTCCAATTTCCTCATTTTATCCCCAGCCATTTTAATTATGATCTTCAAATAATGTTTTATTTAATTCTGCTTTGCTAATTATCTTTTTCCTGGAACATTCACATTTTTTTTAAAGAAACTTATGCTTTCTAAGAGATGAAATTGTTATAACTCTCCAATATTTCTTTTTTCATATTGATTGTACCAATTTTAACCCTTAAATGTTTCTTTATAAAACTATTAGGTAGAATTCTTTTCTTCTTCTTCTTCTTTTTTTTTTTTTTAGAGAATTTTTATGAGTTTAATTGAGCCAAATTGACAACATATGCCAGGGAGCAAGATCTCAGATGCTCTGGAATTCTTTTTTGATGCCACTTTTAAATGCTGCTTATTTTCTTCAGATGTTTGGTAATAACTGATTGTTCCTAGTTTAAAAATCAATTTCATATTTTAAAATTAATTTAAAAACAAATTTAACTTAGGAAGTATTAATCCTCAGTTCAAACAAGAATGATGTTCCTTCCTGTATTTGTAGTAAATGCAATTCTGATTGTAGGAACTAACCCTCTGATTATTGAGTCTTCTAGATATGGTAGTTTACTGCCTCTCCTAGTGCCATGCTGTTTCTGGAGTCACTCCTTTGCTGATCTGGTCCTAGGTCCACTCTGCTCAGATAACTATAGGGCAAGAGAGTGGATGGTTCTGATGTTCTGTATATTAAGTTGGCACAGTTTTTACTTGTCTCCAGTGCTTTTGTTTCTGGTTGTAATTATTTGTGGATTCTGATGAACAAGCACTTCTTATGATTTTTCATCTTTGAAAGTGATTGTGGATTCCTTAGCCCTGGTGAGTATTATCACCAATCTGTTCCAATATGTCTTACAGTATCCAGAAATCATTCTCTATCCTTATTTCTTGTGGCTATGACTTCTTATTTTTCAACTCTGATATCAAATTCTTTTTTATATTTGTACTTCTCCGTATAACTCCTCGTAGCCTAATTGATGTTGCAAGGTACAGTTTATTTCCATGAGAGAAAAACATCATATAATTAAATCTATACATGGGATCCAGGGGATGGGTACAGAAGTTTTGTTTGCTTGTTTGTTTTTAATATCTTCTTTCAGTGCACCTATCAATCCCTATCAGTCGACACTGAGTTATCTACCTGTGATATCAAGGAGTTCCCTCTCTCTGTGTCCCCTCATTCTTCCTTTAATTCAGAATACATAGTCTTTTCAAATTTTTTAACATTTTTCCTTTCCCCCTGGGGTCCACTTCTTCCTCTCAACTCTAAGTCAAGCTCTTCATCAGGAAGGTTTATTTGATTTTCCCTTCGAAGAGTCAGAAGAAATAGCTTCAGTTCCTTTAGAAGTGTCACTGGGGGATTTGAGGAATGAAGTGAGTGAAGAAAAACTGTCCAACAAAACTTGAACCAATCTATACAGATAAATTATGTATCTATATTGTTCATATCAACTCTACTTTTGCTGTTAATGTTGCCTTTATTTTGTTAATGATGAAAGAATTGGTGTTACCTTTTTTTATCTTAACAAAGGCCATCATCTTCTATATTGCTAGTTTATTGTGAACCAAGGCCTTTGGAAGTGTTTTAAAAAACCTCAGCCTAGGAAGTAGATGAGAGTTGAGCAAAATCCATACTGACATGGCATTTCAGTGAGATTTTGAAAAGAGGGGCACTAAACCATTAGCCCTATTTATTGAGTCAGTTTTTCAAAACTCTAATATTTCACCTTGAACAATAAGTTGTAAAAGAAAAATAGAATGAAAATCACATGTTTTTGAAATAAAACAGTGATATTAGCTAGGTACAATAAATCTACTGTAAAGACAGTCGTAAATATTAGAATATGTTTTGAAAAGAATAAAATATATTTATAGTATATCAAATGTCAAAATTAACTGTCAACCTATTTGAAGTGGTCTTTTGGGATATCTCGTAATCCTTAATTTATTCAGCCAAAATATAAAATAGTTTTTAAGCAAAAGAATAAACTTTGAAAATTACATTTACACTTTCATCACAGTTTTTGATTAATCCTGGAAGTCAATAGAAAGAGGTCCACAATTTGTCCAATCTTCCTATCCTTTCTGGTGTCTTAGACTATTTGTCACCTTCCTTCATTGACCATCCAATTAAATAACCTACTTTATTTGGATTCAGGGACATAGTTGAGAACTAATAGCATCAGAAAACATCTTACCGACTTAGGTTTTTCAACTGAAAAATGCATATACTTTTCTCACTTACTAAATGTAATTTGCTATTTATTAGTGGCACAAGGATCACTGGTTTGGAACACTAACAGACCAGTTTTACTCCCTGTATCTCCTTCTGGTAAGTGGACATCCCCTCTTACCTCAGGACCAGATTATTAAGTTCCTCACAGTTTAATTGCGGTGGTATAGGAGGACTTTTGCCACATCATACAGTAACAGAGAGGTAGAAAAAGTTAGTGTTTACCTACAAGAATGTTTTCTTCGTTTAAAAATTACCGATGCGAACTATTTGTTTTACTGAGTCATTTTCTACCTGTTTTGTAATCCTTCAAAAGACTGCTAAGATTTACTATATGGTTGACATTTGCAGACAAATATTTGGTGTACTCTCATTCTATACAGAGCTTTTTAGATAAGGAAATCACATTTGTTCATATTCACCATAACCCAACTATCATCCCTTTGCATTTTACAAGATTGCTGCTTATTTTGAAACACTCATTATTGTTTGAAAGTCTGTAAGTGGCATACTAAGTAGTTCAATATCCCATCTTTTAATTTTATAATTAGAATGCATTCAAGCTGTGCGTCTGAGTTTTCCTAATGCCCTAAACACTAAATTGAAGTGTATTCTGAAATCATACATTAAACAGAAAATCTTTGAATTAGTAACTTAAAGTTTAGCTTTATACACCAAGGAGTTTTACTCATTAGCAGGTAATTTAAATTCTTTCTTTTTCTCACCCTTTTCGCCCCAGGGAATGCTAAACTTGTTTTTCAAACACTCCTTCTGAAATATGAGGGGCAAAAATAATACAAAAAGGATTTGAAGAGACACAGAGATCCTTTAGCAGCCTTGATTTCTCTATTTGAACTGTTTATATCAATCTTCTGTGTAAAGATAACTGGGCTGTCACTGGCAAGGCAGAAATAGTCTTGAAAATTGGATCTGCAAAGAGAATACTGGCTTATTAGGAGTTGTTTCCTTTATAGCTCTAGTACTGGTTTGCTAAGGCTACCATAAAAAAAAGTACCACAGACATTGTCTTAAACTACAGAAATTTATTTTTTTCACAATTCTGAGATCAAGGTATGGCAGGGTCAATTCTTCCGAGGCCTCACTCCTTGGCTTGTCTTCTCTCTGTGTATCTACATACTCTTTTCTCCGTGCATATCTCTGTCCTAATTTTTTTCTTCTAGTAAGGACCCTAGGCATATTGGATTAAGGCCCACTTTAATGACCTCATTTTAACTTAATTATCCTTTTAAGAATGTACTTCCAAATATGGTCACATTCTGAGGTACTGGGGGTTAGGATTGCAATATATGAATTTCAGGAGTGGGGGAGACACAATTCAACCAATAACACACTCAAACTTTCTCATTACTACAGAAATGATTCTAATACAACTTAACCTCATGGCTGACTGTGATGAAGCAGTAGAGCTAAAGGTCACCCGTCCCGATAGCTCACACAAGCAACATTAAGACTAGCGTTCCATTAGAGATCTGGGGGTCATTGTGACAATGGCTCTACACATAAAAAAATTTCCCCAGTCCTGTGGATGAGCTTCTGACCTTTAATGTCTCTCACAGCCTTGAGATCCCATAATCTTTCCTCTCAAATAAGTGTATGATTGAAATGGTAATACTTTCTACAAATTCAGCATGGATGGGGGCTGACGTAGATGATATAAAAAAATGAAGATTAAAATTGCCTCGTTGAGTATTCATAGGCTTTACTATCCAGCACAAAAATACATGACTAAGTGCTTTTTCAAGTTTTTGCTAAGCCAAATATCTGAAGAATGTTCAAAGATGTTTTACTGATCTATAAATGCTATGAGTTTTGCTGATGGAAGAGCATATTTTGCACAACTTAAGTTCTTGCGCACAAATATGTAATTTACAATCACTCTATTCTGTTTTTTTTTCCATCTAGTAGATTTCCCCGCCCAATAAATAGCTGTATAGGCTTTTATGTTATAATTTATGTGTGTTGGCTATAGATATTAAGTTGCCGACATGAGTATTATCTCAAAATTTAAATTTAGATACTGAAAAACAAACCACAATAAAATTCTAAAAGTGTTTTAAATAGAGTAGTTTAGAATTCTATATTTGTGCCTATATTGAGAACCATTCCTCAGAAAAGTCTTTGAGGTGGAGAAAGTTTCCTTTGAGATCAGCCCAAGAAATCATGCTCTTGTCATTATTCCCAGGCCACCATAGTCGACGTGGCCCTATAAGCCTGTCCTTTCCCACTGACGTTTTAGATTTTGTAATTCATCACCTAGCCTTTATCTTAAGACAGCCTCCAATAAAATAACAATGAATATTTCTCCCTAAAATATTAAGGGGCCCTGTGAGGCAGTGGGGATCAAAGTGCCAAATCCAAAAATAATATTCTTGCACCTCCATGCAAAAATACTTTTTCTCTAGCCTTGTGAAATCCCGCTACATCATTTTCTACTAGAAAACTAGATTTCATCAGGTCTTTGGCAACTCAATTTTTAACTCAAGACGTGTTATATTCCTGGAGGACTGCAGCGTCAGTTCAGATGATCATTTCTTCATAAAGCCTCAACGTCCACTATACTCTTGACTTTAAAACCTTCACTATTATTCTACTTCTGCAACTCACTCTCAAGCCACACATCCTTTAGGATTATTCTGCATGTAGCTTCTCATTCTCAAAAAGTCTCACCTGCAGTTCTCACCTTTGGCCAGTCCTAAAGCTTTGTTCAACATAGCATCTCCTCTTCAGTTTCTGTCGTCAGCCTCCATGCCTGAGTAAAGAAGTATTTGCCAACACTTTTATGTCCCTGACCTACTTCTTTTCTTCTTCCCTTAAGATGTTATTCCAAATCTTTATAATTTCACAAGGTTTCTGTCCCATTCCTGTGTATCTCTTTGCTCTCTCAGTGGGGGAAAAAAATGGCTTTATATTTCACAGATAAATGGGGATTATTGTGTGAGAATCCTTCAAATGTCTTACCCTCAACCTAAAAACCTATTGATATCTACCCTGTGGCTTACTTCAAGTCTCTATTATGTTTTGCTCATCCTGTCAATGATTGGTTCTGTGTGTGCTCTGGATCCACAACCTAGTTTTCCTTCAGGAATTTTCTTCATCAATTATCTCTCCTCTCTGTATATTTAGTCTTACTTTCTCTATTCATGCTTTCCCTCGTGATGAAGACACACCTAACTCTTTTTCATCATTAAAACAAAGCTATTCTTTAACTCCATTTTCCTCTAGAATGATATCATCACTTCTCCTTCACATTCACAAACTTTTTCACCTTCTAAAACTCATTAGCACAGAGTTATGTGCCCCCCCAAATCCTTCCAAACTGCTCTTTCTGAAGTTGTCAGTGTCCTTGTAAGTGCCAAACCCAAAGGTCATCCTTAAGTACTGATTTCCCTTGGTCGCTGTGTGGCATTTTCAGTGCTAAAAATTCTTTTTTTTTTAATGATTTTTACATTCTTGGTAACATCATTCTGGTTTTTCTATTTATCCCCTTCACTTTTCTTCCAGTCTCAGTTCTTCGTTCCTCTCCGCTAGTCACTGAAATGCCAATCTTTCTCCGTTTCCTCTATGAACTTCTTATGTACTTAAACTCTGCAGTCTTAGAATTACCACTTGGGAATTCTCAAATCTTAGCAGCCAGCACTGACTTTTCTGATATCGCCCATCAGAACATACCTATTCCTCTAATGTTGCCTATTAAGAAATCTGCGTATGAATGCTACACAGAAATCCAAAACTCAGATGACTAAACAGAAGTCATTTTATCCCCCCGAAATTTCGCTGTCTTTTCTTGTATGCTTCAGTTTATAAACAGTATCATTAGGGGCATAGCAGGTAGAGTTTAGAAGTCCAGGTGGTGGAGTAAATCAGCCTCGGTTCACATTTTTGCACTGTAGCAGGTGAGCTATTTAACCACTTTGAGTCTTAGTTTCCTCTTGTGTAAGATGGGCATCATAACCTCACTAACTTTGCTTGCCAAATCGAAGGATTAGATGAGACAATGCAGGAAATCCTTTGGTATCATTGGCTACTTGTCAGTCAGTGCATATGGGAAAAGACCAGATCTCCATACCTGTTACCCCTAAGTTTTATACTGGGCTCAACTTAAGAAGCCTCAAGCACCAAAGAGAACATTGTCATTCCTCACTCTAATTCCTCAAATCAAGACTTCATCCTTTCCCCCGAATAAAGAAGTGGCTTTAGGAAGGGCTTCACTGTGGACTTTAATTCAGGAGTCATAATAGTTTGGAAGATATCTGTAAGCACTTTTACCTAGAGTTAACCGAGCCCCACCCATTTTTCTCTGCTACTTAAATCACAGTTCAGTGATGTCCTAATTTTACTCATGAGGACACACAGACTAGATCATTAAGTCACTGTCTGGTAGATTGTGGTTGGCACTATTTGCCCAAAGCCAGTGATGGGGTGGGGCTGAGATGGTGGAAACTGGACAGGTGGGTGGTGGGTGAACGTTCATGGTTCGAAGTGGAGGTGATAAATGAGACAGCAGACCTCCATCCTTTATTGTCTTATCCTGCCATAGCGGTGCCTCCTGCTCTAATCTAAGGCCACCACCGTAGTCATATCAGTTCAGCATAGACCTCTGTCATTAATGGTTTTCTCACTATTTTCTCTGTTTCTTGTTTTCCTTCTGTAATTCTTCTAGGCATCGATCTTTGAGGAGGGAACTTTTTAAGAGTAATGCTGTTTAGTATCTTCAAAGAAAGTAGAATCAGGTTAGACTCTAATCAGAACCTGTTTTAATTTCTTGCATATCCTAAAATAAACCCATTAAAAAAAGTATGGGTGGTGACCGGCAAGACTCTCTCAGAGCAAGGACATTCTGCCTTTAGTGGACACCCTCTGGTATGTCTGCTAAAATCGTACGCAATTTCCCACGTGACACTCCTCATACAATCTTTTATTAAATTTTTCAAAGTTTCACCAAGACTTAAAATAATGACAGATTCCTCCCCAAATAAACAGAGAGTTGTGTCTGTGTTCCACTGTTGAGTGACACGTTACCACACATTTTTGCAGGTTTTATTATCTCACAGTCCTATAAGTTGGAATTCTAAGCACTTTTTTTAACTGAGTCTTCTGCTCAGGGCATCACTGACCAAAATCAAAGTTTTTGCCTGGTCTTTGATCTCACTAGAGCTAAGGGATTTCTTCTAAGCTCATGAGTTTTTGGCAGAATTTCTTTCCTTGTGTTTGTAGGACTGAAGTAACCACTATCTTGCTGGCTGTCAACAGCGGCTGTTCTTAGCTGCTAGAGGCTGCCTGCCATTCCCTGCCATATGAGCCTCTCCAAAACATGGCATCTTGCTTCTTAAGTCTGGCATGAAAATCTCTCTTACTCCTTTTAAGAATATTACCTACCCAGCATAATATCCCTTTCAGTTAATTCAAAGTCAACCAATTAGAGACAATAATTCTTTCTGCCATATATCTTAACATAATCATCAGAGTGATAGCCCATCATATTTGCAAATCCCACTCACACTTAAGGTTAGGAAATGACAGAGGGCAGGTACACTAGGGGGCCATATTAGAATAATATAATGCGACAGAGCATACACCAAATTCAACCATCTATTACATTAATAATAAATGGTCAATAACTTGGTCAAGAAAGAATAAATAGCAATTTATATACCATCCAATAACAATTTAAGACAAAGACTATTAAAGTTCAAATTCTTATAAAATGTAAATTAATGTGGACAAGAATTAAAGACTAGTGAGTACTTTAAGAAAGTCTTTGACAGGAATCTGATCCTAGGGCATATATTAGCACCTTAAAATAATTAATAAAGGAACAATAATTTATTTTTCTTGCTAATTTCTTATGAATTCAGAGCAGGTAGCTTTATGAGACCATATAATTTAATTACAAAAGATCAAAAGACTATAAATAATAAAGTTTCTAATAATAACTTAATTATACCTCAGTATGGTAGATTCCTCTACTTTTGTCACATTCTTCTCTGAAATCTCTGGTTTGCCTTTCTAAACCTCTTGACAATTGCTTAAAAATATGAATTTCTGCTAACTCTTCAGGTAATATAATACATTTTACAGCAACCTTTTATATCTGAACCTAAACAAGTAAATATAAATAAGACTGGTAATTTCAAGACAATCCTGTAAAAATCCAATTAATAACCTGAGCAGAAAATAAGGATTCTTTAGTTAAAGAGAAGGCTACCAGATCATCAAACCTTTTCTTTTATTTCTACTAATTTATAGTAATCTGATGGGCAACAATCTATAATTTTATAGGTCCTGCTTCGTAACACCTTATGAAAGGTGATAATTTTTGGAGATAGTTAGTTTGAACTATTGGCCAAGTAAGGAAAAGATAAAAA
>NW_011888808.1:8521694-8524223 GCF_000151845.1 Pteropus vampyrus | reverse complement strand
TGGGATTCTCCTCAATATTTCCACTTCAGTGCCTGCTTGTCACATCATATTCAGCATTTTCTCAGTTCTTATTGCAATAGGATCAATACTTACCTGTAGCTACCTAGCCTCCTTCTGAGGACAAATAATGCTTGAGAATGGAATGCCTCAGGCTCAACAAGAACAAAGCAAATTAGAGAGCAATCTAAGTTAACTATAAACTCACAGATTAACCTAGCATCACTAACATAGGAATTCGAATATCATACTTTCTCACCTCTCCCTAGCTCCATAAACTAAGACCTGTCTTTCTGGACGTGGGCTTTCTGGACGTGACAGACTAGTAGTGATATCCAGTAACACTTTCAAAACTTTCTTTTCTCAAGATAATAATACCTGGCTATCTGATAACACCTTAATATTAATCCTATCCTATAACTTACTGCTTCATTAAACAATCCAATTCACATTCATTCAGCAAGCATTTCTTGGATACCAACATCATGCTTCTCGTAAATCAAGGCGTTAATGTGCTCACCCAGGATCTAAATCTTTTAAAAATAATCTGTTCTAATATGGTCAAAGATAAATTCTTTATCATCACCCCAACCAAATTCTTCTTTTCCTTTTATATTTTATTCTAACATTACCCTCATTCTCTAATCATGCAATAACAAAATTGACTAGCTATAAAATCTGGCTAATTCTTTCTTAGTAACGGTTCCAGTATCTCCTACATCATTTTTTGAATTCTGAAAACCATTAAATTAATTCAGATTCTTAGCATTTTATGCTAATACACCTGTGTATTTCCTTCATGTGCTGCTATTGGATTCCAACCCTTGTGTTTATGCCCTTGATGGAATAAACACTTGCAAAGTACAAATCCCTTGGCCTTGGGGGAATGGCTGCCTTCTCTAACTTCTCAACAAATATAATAAAATGTTATTGGCTCTGGTCATTGTAATTCTAACCAACAACATGTTTATGGTTAAGCATTTTTTAAGCACTTCAGCTAACTAGTTAAACTAATAAATTCAAAGAGAAGAATAGTGTTTACTGACATATCTAGGAAAAACTGTATTGTTTTAATTGTTCATTCTTAAGTTAGATTCTCTGGAAATGAAAAATATCTAATATTTATATAAATGCTTTTTATGTCATGAAAGTAAATTAAAAGAAACATTTCCTCACCTAGTATTATCTGTAAATTATCCTAATATGTCCTAATGTGTCTGTGCTTCCAATGCTTTTTGTTGTCGTTGTTGTTTTAGTTTGGGAGGAGGGGAGTACAGGATGATAAGTTATAGTCAAATTGATTAATAAGATGATTCAATTCTCCAACAAATGTTTGTACTCTATTATTAACAAAACTGAAACATAAATTATTTTGTTTCTAGTTTCTTACTGCTAGCTTGGGATTTATTGCTCAAATTCATAGGTTAATAAATTGAAATTATCATTCTTCAGTGACTGGAGAAAAAAAGTATTTAAAATGTACCACATTAAAATAGAACCCTTGATTCTTCTATGGGTAACATCTGATCAAATAAATAAGTTTATTTATCTAAGTGGTTGATTTTGAAACATGTCTTTTGTGATATTAATATTTGTGATATTAGTATTTAGAAGAATTAATATTTATAAAAAAGGTTTAGCATCAAATTTTTGATTTTTAAAAATAATAAAGACCATGATATGTTATTTTTCCCAATTATATCATAAATTTTTGGTCCTCCAGGCCCAATTGGGTAAGTTTGACTAGGACACACACATTTAATAGGTAATACAAGCTGATATTTATTTCTAGCACAGTTATATGAGTGTATATGTGTATAAAATAGGGATTATTTTACTCTAGGCATCTAACATTTTTGTTAAGTTTTTAAATTTAAAGTATTTTGAATCACCGAAAATACTTGCTCCCCAAATCCTCATCTCATTTTACATTTTGCAATGATGAATCTTGCTCTGTGAGAAGTGCATTTGTAGAGCTGCAAAAATTTACAGAATCTCCAGGAAAATTTAGACAAACGTATTAAATTGAACAATTACAACACTGTCAGCATATATTTTATATTGTTATATACTTTAGTTAGTAGAAGTTGTTACATGTGGGATAAGATTATTTTTTTCTGCCCAGAGTTATGACTAAATTTATATTAAAAGGCTAAAAGATCCATCTCCTGCCTTCTAAATTCAGAGAGATATCATCAGCTGAAGCCAACCATATTCTGATCATCATTTCACTAAGAGCCACCCTTCCAACATTTTCACTCCTACCCCTGTCACCCTAATCTACATGAAAATATTTCTGTGGAGAAGGTAAGAAGTCACCTTTTAGAGGATTGTCGTGTTTGAAGAGAAAGGTAGGTCCCAAGACAATGACTGCATGTTGGATAGACTGACATTTCTTTCCATGAGTGGCCATGAAAAAGAGAGGTGTGACTATCCCATGGATGACTGCCCTTCATGTGTATATGTGAAAAAGAGAAACATCACACAGACAATGTCCTAGAATAGCAGGAACATCCCACCAGGAGGGGCCCT
>NW_011888808.1:8517753-8521644 GCF_000151845.1 Pteropus vampyrus | reverse complement strand
TCTCCCTCCCTCCCTCTTTCCCTACTTGCCTGCTTAGCTTCTTTCTATTTTCTTTTGGCCAAATATAGATCTGGGAATAGAGGCACCTGCATTATATTTCAAGCATTGGCTTACCTTCAGTCATTTTATTTTTATTAAAAAGGATGTTGGATGAAAAGTCCAAAAGTTAAGTAAGAGTTAATAATAGTCTTATATTACATGAACATTATGTACATTTGAATACAATTAACTTAATCTTCCATTTAACAATAGGGTTCCTTATATAGATAACAAGATTATTCACCTGGAAACAGAGACATCGCTACTGATTAAATTGTAGTAGGCTATATGTGCTGAGTGGGGTCCATCATCCATAACTCCTTCATGAGATTTTTCTCTGTGCTTCAAAATGATCGCAAGTATCAGTGAACACTCCTTTTAGTGATTGATATACTATTGATCTAGGATTCAGGTTATATTGTTGGAGGTAATGAAGCACAGTAGGCAAGAGAGGAGATGTGGAAATATGGAGATGGAGTTCAATATTTTTCTACTGTGATTTTCTTGAGCAAATTGCCTAATCATTCAGGACTTGATTCCACTTCTACAAACTGAAATAATAAAAGGCATTGCTCATAAAGTGATACAGTTCTTAGGGGATCGAATGAGATATGTAAAGCGTTTAATGCAGTGCTTGGCAAATAATAAATATTCAACAAATGGTAGAACTATTAGTTCCTTGAAAAATAGTTTCATAATCCAGTGAGTTCAGGCAATATACCATACTTTATCTCTCTTTGAGAACTCACAAAGAGAGAGTGGTTTCTGGGGAAACTTATGGTCTCTTTTATGTATTTATTTAAGCCTAATATTATGTCAATTATATGATAGGGAGCCTAGCCTGTGTGTGTATGTTACAGAGAGAGAGAGAGAGAGAGATTAATGTTTCATTTTACTTTCATTCTGGAATAAACTGCTCTATGGTTTTATTTCTACTTTATCTTTCTATTATCATAAATAAGGATTTTCTGTTATATTAATCCTATAATGATATAAAATAATTTGAATTGACAAAGTTAAAATTGCATGTGAAAGTATTTGCTGTCAATTAAAGCAGTTCTTGAAATTCCATAGACAGAAATTTTTATTTTACTTTTTTCTTCATAGTGGAGGTGTGGTGTTTTTTTTCATACTGGTTGATGAGACATTCATTTTGCAAAAAAAAAAAAAAAAAAATTAAAGTTCTAGAGATTTCTTTACTAACTTCACCTGGAAATGCTTCAAGTTTTGTTAGTATAAACTAGCATTCCTTTACATTACTCTATTTTAAATTCCCATAGACATTTCTCATACATATACTAAATTCTGAAGTTTGATATTAAGGAATTGCTCACTACTTTCTTTAGTTATTAAATATACCCCTTTAATATAAGGTCAGTTAATTATTTAATTTTAAAAGAAAGCACTATAAAGTTTAGCAAAACTATTTCAGTTTTAATATTAAAGGCTCTTTAGTGCATGAGAATTTCAAGTCAAACAAACTGCAAGAGAATTCAAATTTAGAAGAAATGTAGGTATAGTTATGATTTTTTTTTAGAGTTATGAACTGGGGATTGAAGAAGAGAGAGGGTTAAGCTGTAAGAAAAGACGTACATTTGCAGCTAAATGGCAATGTTTTAATCAATTGGGAAACTCTCTTTCCAGATGTTACTCTTATAGCATATTTATGGCAACTGTGTAAATTTTCTAATATTACAGGAGCAGCAAAATGTCCTTTTTTTTTTAACTTTCCTCTTTTCCCAGAGACAGCATTGGCAGGTAGAAGTGGTTCTTGAGCACAACTGAATGCACAGATTTTAAGAAGAGTATGGGAGGCGGGGAAGGTGGCGAGCAGAAGGTAGCATTATGGCTTAGTTGCAGTTTTTAGGAAATCCAAAGCAGAGAGTTAAGTATATTCACATTCTTTTAAGGATGATTGTTTTTATTTCTTTCTCAGAATTCAAAAGTATAAATTTGATCAAAAACAATGTGTTTTGTTTTGTTTTGTTTTCTCTTGTTGTTATTATTTTCTAAAGAGCCTAATGTCATGCCAGGATAAAATTCAAGACAAACTCTCACATAAGAATTAGGGTGATGCAAGACATTTATCTTCCCTGTCTTCCACAGTCCCCTTCTTTTTCCCTTGCCCCAGTTCCCCGCCCCCCTTTCTATGCCACGTGGCGCATAATCTTTATACCCTCAACAAATCTGCTCAAAAAGACTTTATATTTTTTTCATGAATTTATGACCAAATGTTATCTCTCTAAAGTTTATTTGCATTTTATTTTAAACCTTATCTCAGACTGTGGAAGCAAAGAATTTAACACCCTGTTAAGGGGATTTTAAGCATCACTTGGCAGGCCGGGGTATGTTTTCTGTGAGCAAATCCTTTTTCTGCTTCTCAGAAATTATATTCTCTGTAGTTGCTTCTCCAGGTGGGAAGGCAAAATAGCTTAGAAATAAAATCACTGGGTTTAGGGACATACAGACATGAGTTTGGATCCTTGCTTCTGCCAGTTACATCTTGAATGATCTGGGAAGTCATTTAACCTCTCATTTTCCATTTTAATTAGATGAGTTAGTAATCAACTCTACCTTCCAAGGCTTCTATGAGAATTAAATAGGTTATTGAAAAAGTATATAGTTAATAAATGGTAACTATTATTATCGCATTAGCTTGGTTTTGGTTGAAGAGTATTCGATTTTCCTTTAATTATTGGATTAAATTAAATTATTAAATTTTTTAGTAGAACAATGTGGGTCTTATCCACTCTTATATGAAATGTTAAAAATTCTAAATATTCATCACCTGAGATGGCTGCCTGTATCCAGTTCAACATCCTTTGGGATTCTCCTCAATATTTCCACTTCAGTGCCTGCTTGTCACATCATATTCAGCATTTTCTCAGTTCTTATTGCAATAGGATCAATACTTACCTGTAGCTACCTAGCCTCCTTCTGAGGACAAATAATGCTTGAGAATGGAATGCCTCAGGCTCAACAAGAACAAAGCAAATTAGAGAGCAATCTGAGTTAACTATAAACTCACAGATTAACCTAGCATCACTAACATAGGAATTCGAATATCATACTTTCTCACCTCTCCCTAGCTCCATAAACTAAGACCTGTCTTTCTGGACGTGGGCTTTCTGGACGTGACAGACTAGTAGTGATATCCAGTAACACTTTCAAAACTTTCTTTTCTCAAGATAATGATACCTGGCTATCTGAAAACACCTTAATATTAATTCTATCCTATAACTTACTGCTTCATTAAACAATCCAATTCACATTCATTCAGCAAGCATTTCTTGGATACCAACATCATGCTTCTCGTAAATCAAGGCGTTAATGTGCTCACCCAGGATCTAAATCTTTTAAAAATAATCTGTTCTAATATGGTCAAAGATAAATTCTTTATCATCACCCCAACCAAATTCTTCTTTTCCTTTTATATTTTATTCTAACATTACCCTCATTCTCTAATCATGCAATAACAAAATTGACTAGCTATAAAATCTGGCTAATTCTTTCTTAGTAACGGTTCCAGTATCTCCTACATCATTTTTTGAATTCTGAAAACCATTAAATTAATTCAGATTCTTAGCATTTTATGCTAATACACCTGTGTATTTCCTTCATGTGCTGCTATTGGATTCCAACCCTTGTGTTTATGCCCTTGATGGAATAAACACTTGCAAAGTACAAATCCCTTGGCCTTGGGGGAATGGCTGCCTTCTCTAACTTCTCAACAAATATAATAAAATGTTATTGGCTCTGGTCATTGTAATTCTAACCAACAACATGTTTATGGTTAAGCATTTTTTAAGCACTTCAGCTAACTAGTTAAACTAATAAATTCAAAGAGAAGAA
>NW_011888808.1:8501064-8516138 GCF_000151845.1 Pteropus vampyrus | reverse complement strand
AAGACAATGACTGCATGTTGGATAGACTGACATTTCTTTCCATGAGTGGCCATGAAAAAGAGAGGTGTGACTATCCCATGGATGACTGCCCTTCATGTGTATATGTGAAAAAGAGAAACATCACACAGACAATGTCCTAGAATAGCAGGAACATCCCACCAGGAGGGGCCCTGAGTTCTTATGTAGAAGTAAGGAGTCTGTCTTGTGCCTGTCCCACCTCCCCGCCTGAAGAGGAAGCACATGGAGGAAATAGGGGAGAAAACTTGGCATAGAAAAGCAGAGGCACTGGTCTAGCTTATGGAGAGAAGAGCTTTACATCAAATATGAGACTGAGGTTTCATAAAGTCCTAAATAATAAAAGTGACTGATTAATGATTGAGAGTGACTAAGAATCTGAGGAAGTAAACAGGGGTATTGTTAAGAAAGTAAGCATCCCCAGTGGAAAGATGAGACAAATGAGGGGCAGCGGGGTGGTGTTCACTATATCATAGATGGGATAGTTATCGCAAAAATAAAAAAAAAAATTCATGCTTTTTTCTTAATGAATTGACTCTCTTCAGTAAAAGAGTTATATATACATATCAAATTAAATGCACATATTTATATTAGCATGATATCCAGTAAGTGTCATATCTCCCTTTTGTGGAGCTAAACTTTGCTTATTTCTGTCATTTTCACAGACTGTGTAGTTTCACTATGATCCCAAATACTAACTTCCAAATCTTATCATGGCAAGAGATACTATTCAGGTAAAATAGTTTCACATAAATTGTCTTAGTACCAGTATTTTATAAAATATTTCCCATGACCCTTGCATAATTCTTACAAAAAAAATTCCTTCTTATATTTAAGCATTTTATAGGCATAGTAATTGTCTTCCTCTTATTGTCTTATTAATTTTTTTTATTATTTGTCTTATCTTTATGTCTTATTAATAGATGTCAAGAAAGCAGTAGAGCTTTTAAAATATGTTTTTCCTCCATTCTCCTGAGGCAGCTTCTTTTCGTGTAATCCAGAGTTATTTATTTTCTACAAAATCTGGTCATTGAGATGAGTATTTTCAGATCTTGAAGTACATGAGCGATCATGTAGTCCAGTCTCCTTATCTCATTAGTGAAGTATCTAAAGAATCAGGTCTGCCTTGATGGTATTTTATCAAATCTACAGCTCGGGATATAGATCAGCCTTTGTCCTCCCACACCTACTTGGTTTATTGGTCTTCTATCTGCTCTAAGCCATTTTAGCTTAGAGCCCTGTTTTGTACCCAGTAGATCACTCCTAGGTGACCAGATACAAAATCCTGAGTTGAAAACCCTATATCTCTGTGGAAATAAGTGAAGTGCAACCAAATGAGAAAAGCAAAGGCTGTAAATTCAGAGCTTTTTATAGCAAGGGAGTCAGCCACCATCACTTGCATTTTAGCAGAGATTCGAAGGCAGGCAGAATGGGAAAGCTTTACAGTGGACAAAAAGAAAGGCTGCAGATGTGCCCTGATTGGAAGCTGTTGGCATGAAGGAGCTGTAAGCACGGAGTTTGAAAGTTGAAGCATAGAAAACAAGGGGAAGACATATAATTAGTTAAGATTTTGAGAAGTCTTCTTTTTGCCAAGTTAGGAAGTGTGAAGAATATCACTGAAGCTTGGATACAAGAAAGTAATAATCAGGTTTGCATTGTGATCTAATCACCCTGAGACACTGATGAAGAAGATAATGGGAGAAAGCCTTCAGAAAGTAGGCCGAGAGTGGCCCAATTATATCAATTGCATTTTAGAAATCCCTTCTCCCTTTCTAAATGATCTTGTTAGAACTTTGAATGTATCTCTAAGAAGATGGAATTTAAGAAAATGACATGAGTATTACATAATTTTCCATTTACTTCATTATTAAAGTAAGACAATAAATACATCTTAAATGTATTTATAGTGCCATATAGTGCTTTTTTCATGTACATTGCCATTGTCCCCTTTGTTGTTCTCGTATATTCTGCATCTAGTTTTTATTTTTTTTTAGTACGTATCTTCCTTCTATAAACTTCCTCCCTGAAATCCAGAGGAACATCACTTTTCCACAAGCAAAAAGAACAAGATCATCATTATTTGATACCCTTAAATAAATGCATTCGTCAAAATGACAACCCCAATGGGAATCAATAAAGACATAGAAACAATGGCTAAAGCAAGTAGTGAGTTCAGGAAAGCAGTCTAGCTAAGCAATTGCTCACCTAACTGAACAAGATTAATAGTAATCAATTTGAGGTTCACCTTACAGAGCATACTGGGCTAACCATTCATCCTTTCCGATCTTCTTTCCATCTTTCCCTTTTTTCTCAGTGTCACTTTTACTGATGACTTACAGATTTAGTGAAAGAGCTAATTATAAAGTCTTGTGTTCTCTGTACAAACTGAAGGTTCTAAATATTTTATTATCAGTGATTTACCTATATTGAAGACTTTTATATTTTATAAGAATATTACTAATACTTGCTTATGTTGGACATATTATAATTCTATAAATTATCCATGTGAACTTGATTAAAATTTCTAGAAAAAAAATGATAAAGGTCCCTCTTCACCATCTCTTCATAGCCCAATTCAACTCACTTTTATGCTAATGTAAAAGCCAGCTTTTCCAATAATACTTTTCTGATCGTCTTCATCCTCTGTCTCTTTCATTTTTCTTCGTATTTTCATTTAAGGTTTTTGTGGTACAGTGTTCATTTATTCAAAAATGTATTTTAAAAAGAATTGAACATGTATCAGATATTAGGTATTGCATTAGGGCTGGGATTAAAAAGAATGATTTGGTGGCTTCTGTTCTCAGAGATTTAAATTTTAATGAAAAATTCTCAAATTTGGGATAATTATTAACATGATACAGTGTTATAAATTTTGATAAAAGTAAGCAAAATCTTCTTGGAAAGAAGTAAATATCGCAGAGGTACTAAATGGCCCAAATTGATGTGAGCTAGTGTAAGAGCCTTATCTTGAAGGTTACTAGAGCCAGTAACTTTTAAACTTTCTATGTAAGCCTTCTTGACATGTTCTGTAAGTGAATAGTAGAGAGGTGGTTCAAGACAGAGAAAGATACTTAATACTAAAACCCAGAATTCAAGCTGAAAGAGACATGCTACAAATGGAACTGGTTACATTACAAAATTTTTAAAAGTTTGCATTTAGTACTAACAGTTTCAGTGCCTTATTACAGTTTTCTTTACAAGAATAAGCCATGGTTGTTAGTAACAGTAACCAGTTATATTATACAGTAACATGTTATATATATGTACACACATATGTGCACGCACACACACACACACACACACACACACATGCACACAATCTCCTCCTAGATTCACCAGGAAATCTGGAGAATGAGTCCTGGGGATTGAAACAAAAAAGAAAATACAAAATCCTACCATGGCCACTGCGTCTTGTATGTTGAATGCTATAGCTTGAACCACCACATTGAACCTAGAGAAACTAGACAAAAGAGATTTGATCTTGCTGAAAGAATCACAGTTGCCTAAGGTAGTATCTCACAACCCCTGTTATTATGCATCAATGACTCTCAGTTCAGTGTCTAGGTCAAATGTAGCTCATGTTTCAGCCTGTGCCATATCCTTGCTGCTAAGGGGAATAAGAAAGAAAATGTCTAGCATTTCTGGCTGCTATAGTGAGTAAAATGGTTAATTTATGTGTCAGCTTGGCTAGACATGGAACGTTGTTCTAGATATTTTTGTGAAGGCACTTTTTAGATGAGATTAACATTTAAACTGGTAGACTTTGAATATAGCAGATTACCCTTCAGAATGTGGGTGAGCATCATCCAAAACAATTGAAGACCTTAATAGAAAAAGACTGACTTTGGAAGTGAAAATTCTGCCAGTAGACATCCTGCAGACTTAAACAGTAACTCTTCCTTAGGTCTCTAGCTTGCCAGCCTACTATGCAGATTTTGTTTGCTTGTTTGTTGGTTTATTTATTTGGTGAGGCAACCCTTGGTTGACCTCACAGATTGCAAGGACCTTGTCAGCTTACAATCCCTTACTTTTTATTTTTTTTATTTTTTACGCCTACAGCACCTGGTCTTCCTAAGGTGTTCTCCCACCAGGCCCAACCCTGCTTAGCTTCCAATCAGGACTGACCCTGCTTAGCTTTCGGGCTTGTTCAGGGTGGCATGGCCGTAAACCTACTATGCAGATTTTGGACTTGCCAATCTCCATAATTGTGTGTGCCAAATCCTTAAAATAAATTTGTTTTCTCTTTCTTTCTCTGTTTCTCTTTCTAGAGAGTTAATAGAAAGATGATAGATGATAGATAGATAGATGATAGATAGATAGACAGATAGACAGATGGAAGAGGAAAAGGCAGAAGACAGAATCTGATATTTAAGGGTCTCTAATCAGAAGAGAAGCAGATGAAACACACACACACACACACACACACACACACACAATAATAACCAATTGGTAGGCATAGAGATAGAAAGCAAACCAGGATAGAATTGAGTCAACTTAAAGTCAAGGGAAGAGAAAATGTATTACAAGCAATGATGGAGAAAAAGCTTTAGTTATTAAGATGAAAAAGAGCTGAATAATGTAATTTTAATTACAAGTTATTGTCATAGAGCAATGCTTACTCCACACCTATAATATAGTCTGGTTATTGACCAAGGCAGCCAGAATGTCATTAGTGGAATCATCCTGCTTGGCCATAAATTTGAATCTTATAATAGAAACTTTACTGTTATTATAAAAATATTGTGCGCCTTTGACATACATGACTAGACCTTCTGGGTATGTGTTGACATGCCATCTGCTCTTGAGAAAGACAAGAGTAACAAATTGATGGAGATATGTGTGTGTTTGTGTGTGTGTATAAAGTTAATATCTATGGACATATTTTGCAACATTCACAAAATAGAACTTACTTATAGAGTTATATATCTAGTTATGGATATATAGCAACAAGGTAAATTTTGACATGTTCTAGGGTAAACGACCATGTAAGAAGGGAGCAAATATCTATGTTTGCAGCTGTCTGGAGATAGATAAAATCAGCTTCTATTTAAAAGCTTTAGTTTCATTCTCTTCCACGAAGTGAACTCATATGTGATAGAACAGACTGGTTCCCACAGCACCTGTAAACACAACATTATATAAAACTATCATTTACATCAAGTTAAAACACACAACCAACTAATTTTAAATTCCAATAAGAAATTAAATCTGAGTATTATTTACTGATGTGTGCTTCACTAAATTAATATTTTTGTTATATTTTATCTAAATTATAAACTAGAATAGTAACCACTTAGAAATATATTTGCTATAGTAGATTTATGTAATAGAACATCAAAATTATTTTTATTGTAGTTTACTGGCTTTTCTGTAATTCATATAGTACAAAGTGGTTTCTATACAGATCAGTAATCAAAAGAGAAAGAGGATTTTGTTTTGAGGGGGGGCTTTCATTGACATACTTTCACTTTTCAATACTAATGTAGAAAACTCCCCTGTATTCTAGTTGCTTCCTGCTGTCTTAGTGACATTAAGGGAAGAAACCAATTTCTGAAGCGACAAGGACAATAGAAATAAAGAGGAAAATATATTTGTGTGGGGAAAAAAAGCAAAGCAAAACAAAACAAAAATCCAAACTTGCTTTTATTGTTTTTATGTCAATACCAAATTGCAAGGATGAACCTGCTGTATATGTGGAGAATAATCATCTTTTAAAACTTCTTGCTGTACTAGATAAAATATAAGAGAAGAAATAAAAGAGAAATAGGAAAACTCCATAATAATGATAATGGCTTCTTCTGACCTTGGGCAAGTCACTTAACCTCCTGGTGACTCAGCTTTTCTATCTGTAAAACTGAATGGTAATTACCTCATTTATTCTGTACTCAATAGGTTGCCATTTGTATAAGACTTGTGCAGCATCAAGGACATTTCTTCAAAGATTCCCTCTTTTCATAGTCTGGTGTCTGTTTTTCACAATTCAAATAACTATTAATGTGATCGCTATAGCAAAATAGGGGGAAGCATAAGTTATCTACTGCTGAACAATAGCTGATAGTTAAGCCATAATAATATACACCTTATATTTTCCAGTGCGTCTAAGACTGTAGATAAACGGCAAGAGCCAATGAACAGAACAAACTGCATATCATTAGATATAACCAGCCAGTTATTTCTTAGTGGTTTCCATATTTTAATTCGGCTTCTAAAACATAATGTTACAAACTCCCTCAAATCAGAATCAAAGCTATCAATGAAGGGGACACCATCTGTCGTACATACGCATTTTACCGATTTTTTTTTCTCAGCGTTTACTCCTGAGGTCAACTACTTACCTTACTCTTATCCCTTAAAAATGCAAACAGATGTTTCTCTTTTCTCTCTCACATCATCAGATCTGACTAATGATGGTAAAGTTCAAGTTGGTGAATTTTCCCTGACCCACATTACATCTTCCAAATAACTTTGAGTCTCACTAGTACTTGACACCACTTTTGTCATTCAGTAAACACATTGATTACTTGACAAAGAAGATTTTAGCTAAATTGAACATTTTTAAGATCGATTCAGATACTGTCTCACTATTAGAAGAGCTAATATAATTTTAAGCATATTTATTTTTCTCACACCTGGGATACTGGCCTAAAAATACACTTTAAAATCTTCAGTGATTCTTACAACCCAGAATCCATAATTATACAATTAACATCCGTGGTTACTAACTCTAGAAATGTAGACAAGTAATAAAGTATTATTTAGATTTAATGCATAATTAAAATATTTGATAATTGTGGTTACTGATTTGTATATCCAAGTGACATAATGAAGTGTTTAACTAGAAAATAATTTAAAAGAAGTTGAAGATCAACACAAAGGAAAGGAGGTATATGAAGTCACAGGAGCTTAGCATTACCCACATCAACTAGAAGCCATGAAACATTCTTGTTGGACTAATAAAATAACATTATAAAACACATTCCTAGTCTTATTTTTTTTTAATTCACATGTGTATATTTTTATTAACTATTTATTATAATAAAATTCCACAAATAAAATAATGCTATCACTTTTAGTGTGCCTTGAATTATTTCAAAACATACACTGTTAAAAGCCTTCTAACCAAACCCTGAACACATCGTACCATGAACATCTATTAAGTATTCTAGTTTTCTACAGGTAACTGTCGCCAAACCTTTCCTCATATATCAGAGATCCCCTTTTCTCTAGGGTCCAGTAACATTTTTCCTTATTGATTGGAAAATTGAAGGGAAACCCTAATCAAATCTTGACGCTTTTCTAGCTTTCACTGTCAGTCCCCTTGAGGCTCTTACAGTTTCTGTGCGCTGCTTCCATCCAAAAGCAATGCCACAGGTTGAGGATGTCAGGAAGAGCCCCTTCCTTTTTCAAGTGCTAGATACTAGATTCTGCTTTGGTTTTCTATTTCTGCATAGCAAACTGCCCCAGTCTAAGGGCTTTAAATAGCAACTTTTAAAATTGTTATCTCATGATTTTGGGTAAAACTTAGCTGATTAATTCTTCCACACCATGTGACATCACATGAGATGTGGTGACATCACACGAGATGTGATGACATCACATGTGGTATTCACCTGGCACATGGATTCAATTGTAAGTTACATAATGTCTTTATTCATGCATCTAGTGGCTTGGAGAGGATGGCTGGAAGGCTGGGCTTAGCTGTAACCGACAAAGGTACCTGTATGATTAGGATGGACACAAGACTAGCTGGTTTTCTTATACAGCAGCTCAGGGACTGAAAGAGAGGGTTATGAATTAATAGACTGTGGCTATTCCCTATGATTATACCCATAGCAGCAATCAAGTCTTTCTTGGCAAACAGGCATTTAGCTAACCACAATGGGTATGGGAAGTAATGCAATAAAATGAAATTATTTGGAATTGTAGTCAGTTGCAAAGATAAAAGAAATAGAAAAATAAATAAATCTCTGTGACAGTGGAAGGACTTCAAAGAAATGATAGTGCTAATCCAAGAATAGCAATAATTATCAACAAACAATTTCTCATATTATAGTACCATAAAAAAATACATTTTAAAAGCAGTTAGTTCTGCTTCAATGTCAGGAGAAACTAAATTTGATTCAAAATGTACTAGTCAGGGTACCAGTGGAAAACATGGCACACCTTCATATGATGATTCAAGAAAGGTTTAATAAAAGGACTGTTTACAAAGATATGTGTTAGGGGTAAGGAAATCATGAAGGGTAACAAAATAATCTAGGAACAGTGAGAATGAGGACACAGTCACTTTTACTTTTAGTCCATGAAGTAACAAGGAGGGGGAATGGCAGCAAGAACCTGAGAAATGTAGAAAGGGACAGCTTCAGTGGAGTTATACACTATTCAAGTTTGTAGTCATCTCAAGTTCCTCACATAGACAGAACTGTGGAAATACACAACCCTTCCTGATTTCCAACTTGGTTTCTACATTAGCCAAATCTAACTGAAGGCCGGAAAACAATGGTATAGCTTATTCAGTCTAATCATGGAAAAAAAAAAAAGGAGCAGAATCCCAATTAAGGGACATTCTATAAAATACTCAAATAATACTTCTCCCAAATGTCAAGTTCATCAAAAACAAGAAAAGGTGAGAAACTACCACAGACAAGAAGAGCCTGGGAAGATATGATGACTAAGTGTAATATATTCTGGATTGGGCAGAAAAAGAATATTAGGTAAAAACTGCATAAGAGGAAATCTGCATAAGATTTTGGCTTTAGTTAATAATAATGTATCAATTTAGTTTACTAATTGTAAAATATGTACCATACCAATGAAAGACATTAAACATGAGAAGCTAGAAGCGGGTATATGGGAACTTTCTATACCATTTTTGCAATTTTTTGTAAATTCAGAATTGTTCTAAAATAAAATTTACTAAAAACCAAATTTTAAACATTTTAGGTTTTTAGTTTTTGATATTGTCATCAAGCATTGAGTGAAATATACCTCCCATTCCATTTGTAAGTATCAAAGCACTTTCTAGGATACAGTGTGCCACAAAATCTCAGAAACTCTCAGTAATATTCTTCTTGGCTCAGATCACCTAGTAATATGTCTGGTATATTGTTGCAACTCAAATTTTAAAATAACATCATAAGTTTAGAAATATTAAGGATAAATCCACAGTTTGAAACAAGTCATTTTGTAGAATGATATAACATTTTATATTTAAGAATGAAAATATTATAACATAATTTTCTTATCAATTCAATAGTAATTATAAGAAATATTAATTTACAGACATGATTTTACCTAAAAATTGAAATGTATATGCATAAGGTATAATATGTAACAAAATGATTAAAAGCAAAAAAGTCACCCATTTTTTAATCAGCATATGCAAATATTAATATTTGGTTTGAACTGTACAATTTTTTTGATAATTTTCATTGGAAGCATGTATCATTGTGTTTTATTATATGTTTGTTAACTAACTCCACTAACAAGTTAGTTCTGAAAATTGACAGACATCAGATAAATTAAACTGTGCTCCAGACAAAGCTTAAATACTGCACTGTGTCAAAAAAATGATGGCTGTAATGATTATTCCAATAATACTATGTAAAGTCAATTGTCATTCTCTCTCTGAATCTTTAACTGTAATAGCTATGGAAAGAATCCATTTCAGAGACAGAGAAACAAAGGCAATATGTTTTAACCCATTAACTCTCAAAACAATCTATTACTCATGTATTTTATTGTGACACTGATTGTTAGAGTTCTCTTGCTGGTATTCTGGCATTAGAATTGTTTAACAAATGTCCTGGGAATTAGAAGGTATTCCTCAGTGGTCACACATAGCCTTCTTTGCTACATTCATAGTAGTGCATCTGCCTCTCCCAGGCTGACCTATCATTAACTAAATTGGATGTCAAGTATGTCAGCATGCTCTAACTGCCAGTGACATTGTTACATGGGCTCCTGACATAAAAGACAAATGCCCTGGAAGGAAAAGAATATAGGATATGAAGAAGCAGGTGGAATGCAAAGGATTAATCTTTTATTTTTGGATGTATCATATATTCTGCTACTTTAGTGCTTTATTGAAACAACTGCCATAAGCTTTCTATCAAATATGGCGTTAGAGGCATTCCTTCATTCATAGACCCATATAGCAGTGCAGTTAAAACTATGGCTAACACCTGCAGTTCCCAGTTTCTTTTGGATCCTATTTCATAACAAGTACCTACCCCTTACTGGCACCTAACTAAATTTTGAGAGGTATTATAGAAATGATTTTTCTTTATTTGCAATTTCCTTAATAGTAGTAACACTTAAAAACATGGTCACTCATAACTGATATATGTTTATTTATTTATTTTTTAGTTAAAAAAATAGTCAGGTTTGCTCATAGAATGAAATTTAGTGTAGCCATTATAACCATAAAATAAGTAAAAGATTTTAAAAGCCTCCTGATTTCCTGTGACAAGAATGCAGTCTTTATTAAACTGCCTAATGATCTCATCTAGATTAGATGTCACTCTGTTTTTCCTGAACTATTGTTTAAGAATACTGAATGACGAAATTCCTGAGTTTTAATCCATTCTTCAAGACCCTTATAAACTTACATCCACTTCAATGTGCTTCACTGGATTTCTTCAGATTATAATAGTGTTGTGTTTATAAATCTGTTAACATTTCTGACCTATGCCATAAAATCAGCATTGTAAATTTATACATATTTTCTATTAGATTATGTGCTCTCGAAGAGAAAAAATATACATAATAAAGTAAAAAAATTAAATTGACACAGATGCTTTGTGATTGTGTACTAATGTTGACTGTGAAATATCAGGAAATGTGATGAGAAAGGCTTTCAGGAAGTCTTTATAAAATCACATTAATCTTTCACTCTGCTGCTTAGAAGTCTGTAGTAATGGCTGTAGTTCTAGCAACCATCGTGAACCAAGGGCTGTCCTTGAGGGTTCTACAGCAGGAAGGAAGGAACTAGAATCCCTGAAGATAGAGGCAAGTTTCTATAATGTCCAAGATACCTAATTCCAAATTTATTTTTTGAGATAGTTCATATTCTGTTTTAGTCATGCAAATACTGTGTTTTCTTCTAATGTGCAATAAAACCTCATCCTAATAGAGGGAGATAGAGGGACGAGAGTACTCACTTAGCATTTGATTCTAATGAATTGCACAATTACTCAGTATTTTCTTCTGTATAATTTTAACTCTCATATTTGTCAAAAATTATATTTTTAAAGTTTTTTTTAATTGCTTAGCTAAGAGTACCCTTTCAAATAAAGTTACCAACCTTCATGATTAGGCATGCAGGTGTATTCTACTGAGTTGTACCAAATATCCCATATAATTGTTTCTAATTATATGATTTCTTGAGTACAAACATGGATAAAAGTAAAGTTAGCACACACAGAATTTTGCCTGTTATTCTCCTGTAGGCAGCCAGTGGTATAGGTATTTCTATGAATGGACTGGTGGTACGTATGGGCATCTTACATGTGTCAGTGGTGATTTAGTCATTAATTGGATTCATTGTTTCAATTTAATTGCTTAAATTCCCACATAAAATTTGTTCTTTTTAAATATATATTGATAAAATGAAAAAAATTTATCATGGTATAATGGGCAATCACTTAACTCTGAAATATGAAGAGAAAGAATATTTTTATTTTATATCTATATCTGTATCAGCATTTGTCTATATATCTATCTATAGCTATACATTATGTCTATATCACAATGTAGATATAGATAGAAATAGATATGTCTGCTTGAGAAAGTAACTTAGGTAAACTTGTCTGCCATAAAGAACTTAAAAATAATGAGACAACATTCCTGAAACAAAAGTTTTCAGACATTGTACAACAGATAGCACAGAAATGTGGTCACTGGACAAGGAATTTAATACAGCTATATAAGTATACTTAAGAATTTGAAGTAAAAGATAAACATAAAGATGAGATAAGTATAATACAACATATATGACCATAGAGAAATCCTAGACTGAAAAATATAAATTTGAAATGAAGAACAAAGTAGGAAGATTTATACTACCTTATTTCAAGATATATAAAGTTATAATAATCAAGACAGTGTAGTATTGGCATAAGACATAAAGATCAATGGAAAAATTAGTTTAGAAGTAGATCCATTATATATATATAATGGATAGGTAATTCAGTAGGGAGATGTGAGAGTTTAAAATTTTAAAATAGATGGTGCTAGATAATTTGATATAAATATGAAAAAAAATCTCTACCTTTACCTCAAAGCATACAGAAATTTACTTAGAAATAGAACATAGACTTAAACATAAAACCTAAATCCTTAAAATTTCTAGAAAAAATGCATAAGAAATAATATTTGTGACCTTGGGATAGGCAAATATTTTTTAAGTTGAACCAAGAAGCACAATTGTAAATTAAGAAAATTGATAAAAATGTACCATATGAAAATTAAGAAAATGAAAAGGTAATTCAAAACTAGGAGGAATATATATTTAAATGGTTAATAAGCACATGAAAACACTGTCAACATCATTAGTCATCAGGGAAATGTTAATTAAAACCATAATGAGATACCACTACCATAATGACATACTACCAAGGCTAAAATAAAATAAGTTGATAAAACTAAGTGATGAAGTGAATTTTGAAGAACAGATACACTCATACTTGGCTTGCATAAATGCCAAATTGTACATCGCTTTAGAAAACAGTTTGGCATTTTACTATAACATGCACTTTTCATATGTCTCAGCAACTCACTTCAGTCCATAATTAGTTATCTAAAAAAATAAAAAAACATGTAGATAGATGTTTATAGTAGTTTATTTCTTATAATAGCCTTAAATTCGAACCAAGTGTCCATCACCTGTGACTTAATTAACAATCTGTGGCCCATAAATACAATGGTATATTTCTCAGCAATAATATGTAACAAGCTACTGGTGTACACAAAAAATGTGGGCATATCTCAAAACATTATCGAAAGAAAAGAATCCAGAGAAGAAAGTGTGATTCCATTTATATAAAATTATAGGGCAAAAAAACCCCCAAACCAATCTATAGGGACAAAAAAATCAGACCCAAGATTGCCTCATGTTAAGAGGATTGACTACAAAGAGGCAAGAACAATATTCTGGGGTGTGTGAAATAGTTTACATCTTAATTATATAGCTATGTACTTTGCCAAAAGGCATTGAACTGTACTTTACAAATAGGTATATTTCGTTGTATATAAATTATGCTAAGATAAAATTGAAATTAATAGTACTTTAAATCAACATATGCTATACATATTTGCATATTATGTTTGTGGGTTAAACATACTACTGACTTCAACGATATTCACAAATTTTTACCATGATTGTTTTAAAAGCATACTCTTTATAAACATTTACATTACCACTTTTTGCAGTTCAATTAACATTTTTTAATGTAGTTTTTTTTTTCCTTCAAGTCTATACTGCTGTTTAAAAAAATTATCAAGTAATTGAATACCTCACAAGTTTGTAATCACAACAGATATCGCAGGAGGGTGGGAGAGAAGTGAAATAACAAAAGACAACTCTCTATACTTACAGATGATTGTGCTGCTTTTTTGCAGCCTATAAAAACATGGTTGTAGTTACACATCCCAGGTGGAAGCCTTGAGGTGAAGCAATCAATAAGCAAGCAGAGTATTAAACCCTTCTACTCACCTGTCATTGAAAGACAAAGCACCTGGAATAAATGGTCACAGGCTTAAGTCTCTTTTTTCTTTAATTAAGAAACTCCATTAGGAAAAACTAAACCTTTCACCTGCCTTGTATTTCCCTCCCCTCTTGATTTCAAACTCAGTTCATTACTGATAAGACTGGTTAAACTACTGGGCTATTTTTATTTGGCTAAATTTTCAAGTAATTGATTACTTTGCGAACAGACTGCAATTAGAAGTGCGAACTATTGAAGTAATATTATTCTGTGGTGTAGTTTACATGAATAGGTCTGTGTTTAAGAAATTGCTTTATATCTAAATAAGCTTTATTTTGGGGTGTCTGTGTGTGTGTGTATGTGTTTATAAAGAATATGTTTATATATATCATAGTAGAATATATCATGGTAAAAAATTGTTTTCTTAATTGTTTGCTTCTGGAAAAGAAAGCCCCCAGTGAATTCATTGGTTCTATAAATTATGTCCAAAAAATAACTGAATAAATAACATTTCGATTATCATTTTTAGAAGATTGTAAACAAAGAACCAGATAAACCAAGTGTACCTTGTATGTGCACATATATATGCATTTTATGGATCTACGCTTTCATGTTGAAAAAAAGTTATAGCCTAGAGAAAAAGTCAAATTGCAATTGTAACTAGAGGGAAAGCCACAAAATGCAAAACTAATTTGAAAAAGTAAATGATAGTACAATCATTGTGCTAATAGCTAAGGAGAAACTTGGGAAGCAGAAGGGCATTGAGACAATAGAATGTATTAAATAAGAGAGGGGTTGCGAGTTAATAAGTGTCAGTGTGGTAGCTACTCAGATAGGAGAAACCAGGGGTTAGAATACACAATTTCAATGAGGACCGTAATGCATTTCCTGTGCATATATTGTATGTGCTTCCGGAATTGGAAATGAATATTATAAGAAAATTTTGCTTTAACATACTACTGTCAGATATTTACAAGATAATGTAATCCTCAAAGTTAGATATTTGGCTATTGAAAATAACTCAGCGATTGAAAGTATATACCAGGTAGTTTACACCATTGATATCTACAATTCTTCTTCTACTTGGCAGTATATGAGATATTAAAATCCACCAAATCTCCAAAGGGCAGATTCACAAATTGAATTTGAATTATAACCTTAGCTAGAAACAGGTTTGTTTTTATTTTCCTTCAGTTCGGCCACAATGTAACCTAAAGAGCGATAGTTTTCTATTGGGCATAAATCTATTTAAAAGCAGCTTCCCATCATCAAACTTAGTGTAACTAAGTAGAAAATTCTCCAAAGAGAATGAATCTGAAGAGAAAGACGAACATATTAAAATGCTTCTTCAGC
>NW_011888808.1:8497295-8499414 GCF_000151845.1 Pteropus vampyrus | reverse complement strand
ACAGTTAAATGCTCAATATTTTCTTTGTCAATTAGTTGGCATCTACAGTATAAATTTGTTAACGTACATGATGGATAGCCCAATATTAAATTAACCCCTGTCTCTACTGATCTCTGAATCATATCCATCACTTCCTACACTATTGTTTTCACTTTGTATTATAACACTTGATGGCAAGTGAAAGCAGAATATTAAATCATTTGTTTCCATTACAGTTAATAAATTCAATTTTAAAACTTCCATGTTCAAAAGTTCAAATTATTTTCCCTAGGTACTTAAAAATGGAAATATGTTTTATTACTAATAGTTCATTCATCTCTCTCAGTACTTTTGAAATAACAAAGTGACATTTTTTATTATAAATTATCCTCTGTTAAAAGCTGTTATTGTTTGATAATATTATTTCTTCTCCCTGTGAAACTAGCTATTTAACAGCCATTAGGTTTGTTTTCGTTTGTTTTCAGTGTAATTCCAAATGGCTAACTTCAGGCATTGCGACTCCTCCGCTGCACTCAACCTCCTGAATTCAATTTCAGTTAAATTCCCCCAAAATGTTGGCTTTGGCACTGATTCACGTATCAACTTTAGAGTTAAATACTTCTCTTTCCTTTCATTAAAATGACATTTCTGGATACATGAGATTACCCTAAGTGAAATATTTAGTATGTCTCCAAAGGATCCATACTTATTTTGGAGGGTTTGATTATCTTTATCATTTATTCCATGATGTTCAAAAATTCATTTAAAAACTAATCTACAAAAGGCTGCAGCCAAGAAAATATACCTGCACCACTCTTCATCTTGGAACCAGTCTATCCTTCCTAAAAACATATGTACATAAAAGGAGTCAAGTATGTGGTGACTGAAAAAATCTAACTATGGGTGGTGAACACACAATACCATCTATCTATGCTGTACTGTTGAATTGTATACTTGAAATTTACTTGATTTTTGTTAACCAATGTCACCATAATAAAAAAAAAATTAAGTAAATAAATAAATAAAAACATTTAATCTCACAACATAAGAATTTATTTGGGTTTAGGTGAACAGAATTGGCAGTGTATCATCAAAGTGAAGGTAAAGGGTGTGGAAGTTGGCAAGGAAAAGTAGCCTTGTTTTTTTGAGTTATTTTGATAGTTTTATTTTTTTTTCCTAGGAGATTTCATGTTATAAAGTATGTAAAATATGTTTTCTAGGTTTTAGAGAGAAGTCACTTGACTAAACCCATAATGCTTATAAATTGATAACAAATTAAAAGATACTTCTTTCCCATTGTTTAATTTTGGACAAAAACAAAAAAACAAAAAAATCCACCAAAAATATCCAACTTAGCCAGATTTCTTCAGGTGTGACCTTAATGTAATTGCATAATATTTACCAGACACTTACACATAAAAATGAATTATTCAAACAAATACTGATTGGCATCTGTAAGATATCAGGCACTGTTCTAAACACTTAGGGGACAATTATTAACAATAAATAAGTCCCCCTTTGGAGTTGATGCCATAGGAGAAGGTATACTGTTAAAGTAGACAAATAAACACATCATAATTTCAGACAATGGCAAATGGCATGAATAAATGAAACAGGTAATATGATAGAGGGAAACTGCTGCTGGGTAGTATTTTCAAGTGATCAACAAAGTTCTTTTAGAGGAAATATTATCTCAGATTTGAATGGTGAAAGAGGATGATGCTGAGTTATGAAGAGAAGTCTTAAGTATAGGGAGCAGCAAGTGCAACATTCTTATATTAGAACAATTTGTCAGGTTTATGGAAAAAAACATTGTTGTATCTGGGAATTACGAGAAAGGAAGACACTGATGAAGGAAATGGATTTCAATTACAAAAAAAATCTTGATGTCCATTGGAAGCTTAGTGGAAAACTGTTGAATGGAACAATTGCAGGGGGGCTATAGGATGAAATACTGACATTTATGATAACATGGATAGCTCTTGAGATTGTCATGCTAAGTGAAATAAGTCAGACAGAAAAAGTTGAGAACCATATGATTTCAGTCATTTGTGGGATATAAAATTGAAAGCAACAAATGAACAAGACAAACAAACAAAAACGTATAGGCATAGATAACAGTTTAGTTGTTACCAGAGGA
>NW_011888808.1:8448240-8496980 GCF_000151845.1 Pteropus vampyrus | reverse complement strand
GTTCAGGTGAGAAATGATGAAGGGCTTTGGAGAAAGAATGCAAATAAAGATGGGAAAACATCTGCAGATAAACCTTAAGAGAAATAGCACAGGAAAGGGCAACAAAGACCGCAAAGGAATTTAGGGTTAAGAAAAACCTATCTATCTTTGTTTAAAATAATAATAGGCACTAGAACAGGTTATAGTTACAAGGCAAAGTGTATTTTCCAATTGACAGAGATAAATGAATGATGTGGGAGAGAGAAGTGAAAAACTGGAAAACACATAATTGAAAGTTTACTCAATCCGAGTACAAATTTCTGTCTTGAGAGGAGTAGGGATCCTCTTATCATTTAAACAAAAGAAAAAAGAGGTTGTAAGGATGCCAGCCTGAACGTAGTTCATGGTAACTGTCATTAATGGCATATCGAACAGTTGACATTTGGACACAGCCTCCTGACCCAATGTTGTGCATGTCTACTGAGAGGAAAGGCTATGTCAACAAGTCACCTGCCTGGCTATATTCCTCTGCCAGGGCTACACTAGCTATTTGTAAAAAAAGAGCTTTGAAGTCTCCATAGGCAGTTATTTGGAGACAGGCTGCGATAGATACGCCAGGTGATTTTCGTCTTCAAAGTCTATTTTATAAACTCAGAGCCGGCAGTATCTGCGTTTCCCAGGATGTCTCGCTCCATCTTCTCAGACAGTCGATGTCTGTGGTTAGTATTCACCCAACTGGCTAAGAGTCCTAGTATGGTAATTCTTCCAGCCCAAGTAAGTTAACAGTGCAACTTTAAATATCTATTCTGAAATAAGTAACAGAAACTGGTAACAGGAAGAACAAATGCTATTTCTTCATAAAGTCCACATTGAGGGTCAGAATCAATTCAACTGAGACACTATTAGCAAGAGATATGGGTGAATAGTCAGAAGGATCAGGCTTTCTAATTAATCTGCTCTGTTATCCCTGTTGCAGTTTCCTAAACAGCACACTAATTATGGGCATCAGAAATTTCAGATTCTTCAGTTTACCGATTCATGATATTCTGATCATGATCCTCATTGTGTGTACAGCTACTGGCAGAAAAGGCACTGAGCTGTGCATCTGACTAAAAGCCATCTCTGAGCTTTCAGACATCAAAGATTTTCTCTTTCATGATGGTACTATAGACCTCCATCAGCAAATAATCTATTTTTTATCTTGACATTTCTAAACCTTGTAATATCCACCACAGAAGTTCTGAAATAGGTACAGCCTCTAGAAGTAGATTTATTTCCAAATTTTTTTTTGATTAGGCAAATCAATAGATGGTGACTATACCAGATGGAGAAAGTAAAACTGAGAAGTTATAAGCGAGATGATCATTAATTTCCAACTTTCCCAGCATTGTCTCAGTCTCTGTCTGTTGTTCTGGCATATTTAATTTTAATGCCTGGGTTTACACTCAAAGGAACCCATATTTTCAGGATGAGATATATGGTCTGAGTAACTTGTCCTATGCCCTGTAGCTATATGCTGGCGGAATAGGTTTCAAGCTCAGATCTAGCTTAAAATTATGTTCATTCTTGTACAACCCAATAAAGATGCAATCTCAGTTCACTAATTTAACCTTTCTAACCACACATTCTATAATTACAAGATAAAAGAGTTAAAATATATTAATTCAATGTCAGTTTCTCTTTTTAGACCATAACCATTTCTGCATACCATATTAGCCATTTCAGCAAAACATAAATCAAGCTAACAAGTCATTGCTGCTTATTGAGAAAAATTTTCCTATGGTAATATATCTCAGATAGTTAATTTTTAGATGAAGAACTCTCAGTGGACACTTGTTTTATAGTTAACTTTAAATTCAGTCTCAATTTTATAAACTAAATACGTGGCTACATAATTCAGTTCAAATTTAATAGGGAAATAATAAAATATATTCAACACAGTATTATTGAATACTCATTGAATGCAAAACTGGTATTCTATTTTTGGATGTTAATTATTTCTAATTCATCCTTGATAACTACAATCAATTTTCCATTTGTCTCCTCTCTAAGGTATGTATTGATTGGGGTAAGGGTTTTCTGAGACTTTATAGGTTTCTCTTGTTTTGTTAGCTTATCTAACTTACAAACAGGGATATGAACTTGCAGTTTTATGTATTGAAATATAAATTTTGAATCTTATGCCTTTTTTTTTAAATCATCAAAAAATAAATTCAAATTCTACATATGGGAATAACTAGAACTTTTACAATAATAAATGATTGGGTTGAAGTTAGTATCACACCTCTTAAATACATAATTTAAGTGTGATATATTATCTAACAAAATTAACTCTTTGCATGCCAGTTTATCTTTAATAACTTGATTGAGTTTGACAGCTATCAACATCCCTTGTCTCTGTGCCCTTGTTATATTCTGGCACATTAAATTTAGTCTTAAAATAAAAAAAATATGCCACCATGTCTTTGGTAAACTTAAGCCTCTCTGGAACAATAAAATGACAGTCAAAATCTCCTTCATTAAGAAGATACTTAGAGGATAAAAATATGGAAATTCAACCAATTTTCCATTGAATATTTTTGCATAAACAATCTATTTAGTAACTTTCAAGAAAAGCATTTTTCTAATGATTTCAGTATAACACTGATATAGTTTTATCTTATGATCATACAATAGAGAAAGGAAGAAAAAGTCCAGTGACAAAATCCATTTCTGTACATCCCTTTGAATAGACAGGGCATGAATAGAATAACTTGAAACTGGAAAGTAGTCTTCAGTAATAAATTCATTTAAATATTTCTATAAAATTAGGTTAAATAATTAAACAAATTAAATTATTTTTAAAATCTTTGAATATATATTTTATATACAGTAAATATTTTTTTAGTGATATGGAAATTAACCAAAGAAACCATGAAGTAGAACTGCCCTTAAAAGTTGATCACACTCTATTATTATTTTTGTTGTTGTTATTATTATTTATTTCAAAAATTTCTACATAATTTTAGTGGAAAACTCATATAGCAGTGAAACCCAAGAAGAGCAACTAGTGAGTCTAACTGAAGCTCTTTATCAAGTGTGTTTCTCCAATATTGTGCTTTATTTATAGCTTTTTCTTTTCTTTGATTAATTAACTAATTTTTGTGCATGTAATAAAAATCTAAACATTAAGAAAATAGAATCACTAGGTTGCTGAAGGGTTTTGAAAAGTGCCAGATTCCTGAATTTCTAGAATAACCTTGAGATAGTAGCTCACCATCTTTTAATTGCTGATGCTACCTCTATGAATGCTATGTTCATGAAATATATGCTAAATGGATAAAATCATGATATAAGAGTGACTATATCATTGATAACATTAAGATGATAAAACTTTGCCAAAAATTAGAATTAGACAATGGTCTTCAGAAGAGTTGCCCACTGCTTATTAATTGTATTAGAAACACAGCTATAAATCAGGCTAACTTTTATTTACCTTAGATTCTAGAGATATTTGTTTGTTTGTTTTTTGATTCAACACTGAAGTTCAAAACTTGTAATAATTTTGTTTATAATTTAAACCTAACAATATAGGTAAAAGTATTCATTCCTTGATCCAAATGTTACAGTGCTTAAGAAATGCATGAATTTCTTTTCAATTTAATTCTCTTTAACTTGTCTATGGAAATTTAATTCAGAAAAGTAAAATTGGATTCTCATTAAATTTCTCCACTTGAAAAAGAAAAATAAGTTATTGTTTTAGGCAGATGACCAATTTCTGAATGGGTGCATTTAGATAGCTGTTGAGATACCCACTGGCTTAGATGCTCCGATTTGTTCCGATACCCTGACAACTAAATTTGTAGTTCATGTAAAGATAAAATATCTTGAATTGCTACTTTACTATGAATAATGAGAATATCTATTAATTTATTCCAGAGAGGACAAGCTTTATTTTTTGGAAGAACACAAGATAGTTACTTTTCTAGACATTATTCTTTATGCTCAACTAAACAGCTCCATTTTAATGATTAATTTGTTCTTGCTACTTTTTATTTTTAAAAGGATATATCCTTTTATATAAACCTAGTAGAATGGCAAAAATGTAAATTAAAATGGCAATTATAAATTCTGGCATAGAACATGGACCAACTGGAACTCACATACATTCTTGGTGGCACAGCCATTTTGAAAAACAGATTGGCAATTTCTTATAAAGCTAAACATACATTTATATCACCGTTCACAGCTACATAAAGAATTGAAATTTATATTCACGCAAAAACCTGTGTATGAATGTTTATAAGTAACTTTATTCCTAATGACCAAAAACTAGAGACAATCCAAATGTTTTTCATCTGGTAAATGAACAGACAAACTGTGGTATAATCCTAGAATGTAATACTACTTGACAATGAAAAAAGAATGAACCGCTGACAATGCGTTAGCATGGATGAATCTCAAATGAAATAAGCCTTACTCAAAAAGCTACATTCTATTTAATTACATTTATACGCTATCCCAGAAAAGGCAAATGTGTATAGGTAGGAAACTCATCAGTGGTGGCACCAGGGTAGACAAAGCAGGAGGGAATAACTGCAAAATGGTCACATGAGGAAATCTTTTTGGGTAATGGATGTTTTCTATATCTTGACTCTGGTGATAAATATATGATCGTATATGATTTCAAAGCATAAAACTAGTCAAAAAAAGAAAACTAATAAAAATAGAAAAATAAATAAATAAAACTAGTCAAATAAGTGAATATTACTACATGTACTTATAGCTCAATAAACCTAATAAAAAATGTATATTTAATTAAATCATCAATTATCCTCTTTTATCCCTGTATTATTTGTTTTACTTGTAGATGTTTTTATTGCTTTAAACAAACTGACAAATAAGTATTTTGTAACAATTAGTGGTAATTATTTTGGAACAGAATGTCATTTGAAGACTATTTCAATTACTCTCAAAGTTAACTTTTGAATGATTACAAGCAAAATATTGGAAATAAGTGTCATATTTTTATTACATTATATTAATGAAACAAGCAGGTTTTCCCTACAGAACAAGCAGAAATAACTTTCGTATGTGGGAACAAAAATCTGCAATTTACTAACAATGCCAGTTACCATTGTAAAAACTTGTTTTATTTTTAGATTATTTTAAAAATGAAGCATTAAGACATTTTCCTAAAAGATGGAAAAAATGGAAATTATGCTCACACTACTCACTGTCATTCATTTCATTAGACTTTATTTTATATTCATTAAAATAACTGACTTTTCCTGGGTTTGAGGGTATTATATGTCAGGGCTTTGTCTCTTTTTTAAATAGTTTTGTTTGAAGTTATTTCATTTCTGTGAAAGAAGGAGAAAGCAGAGATAATTACAGCAATATGCTTTACAAGCTCATGGGGTTTCAACTTTTCCATAGTTACTTCTTGAATTAGTTCTATTATAAAAATAAAACCTTTCACAGCTCATTGTCACTGGTGTTACTGACTTAAAATGAATCACTTCTCATCTTTTCTTCTTAATATTTGACAAGGCACAACTGTTTTTTTTTTTAAGCTTCTCAGATCAAACTTTAAAATATCTTCTTATAGAAAAGAAACCTTTTCAGCAGAAGAAAAGTAAGACAATTGCCTCCCAAACTGAGCAAATAAAAGTTAATTAAATTATTAGCTTGACAAGAAAAGTTTTGATGATTTATCAACTTATTTTTATGTGTCAGATTGTCTTAATTATCTCAATGAATGAAAAGCAGAACCATTTCTAATTAAATAATCTGTTACCTTTGAGAATTTATCAATTGTAAATTAATAAATATGTATTGATTTTTAATATGGGATATATCAGAATAAGGTGTGAGAAATGCTGTTTCCAGAATCCATATTTTAATAAATATATTTATTATTTTATCACTAGGTTATTGGTTAAGTACCACATCATATTTAAAAAAGAGTTGGTTATTTTCCCTGATTTATTTTCAGCTATATATTTTCTCTCTATGCCTTCAAAACTTGAAACCTGCTTTAATTAAAAAAAAAAAAAAAAAGCATAGTCAATAATCTATGCCTCCTTTGGTCTTATTAGTTCATTTGGAAAAATTATGATCTCCTGTGAGTATGTCTTATCTCAATATTCTCTTTGTGTAATTGGTTTGATTGTCTCCCTCAGAAAAGATTTGTTGAAGTCCTAATGCCCAGTACTTCAGAATGTGATCTCATTTAGATATAGCATTGTTGAAAATGCTACTAGTTAAGATTAGGTTGTACTGGAGTGAGGGTGGGCTTCATCCTTTCTGGTTGGTGTCTGTATAAAAAGATGGCCATGTGAAGACAGAGACACATAGGAAGACGTCATGTGAAGATGAAGGCAGTAATTAAAATGATACATGTACAAGCCACGGAATACTAATGATTGATGGCCACTGCCAGAAGCTAAGAAGAGGCAAGGAAGCATTCTTCCATACAGGTTTCAGAGGGAGCGTGGCCTTGCTAACAGCTTGATGTTGGACTTCTAGCCTCCAGAACTGTGAAACAATAAATTTCTGTTTTTAGCTACCCGGTTTATGGTATTAGTTACAGCAGCAGTAGGAAACTAATACATTTCAGAAATACAACTCCCTTCTTAGAGTATACCTGAAAGTTGTGATCAGTCAAGGACTATTTTCCCAGGGTTCCTTGAAAGTTACTGTCCCTTTGTAGTCTTTAAAATGCATTCTTTTGCCTACCACTATATGCTTCTCCTTTCTATTGCCTGGAACACAGATAAGAGGATTCAAAATAGCCAGTTAAAAAGCAACCTCTCACAATGAGATAAAGAAACCAGTATGATAGTAAAAGAAGTGTGGACATACACTTACCCAAACTTTTTTAAAATCTTTTGTTCAAAATATTGCTGAAAGACAGAACTAAATAATCCTTCGGTACATTGACTATACATAGCTCTTATGTATAAAATTATAAAGTTTGAAACTATGTGTCCATCAAGAAGAGAATATATAAATAAGTTTAACTATATAATGAAACATAAATTAGAGATATGGTTTGAAAAGGGAGAATATATATAACATATTATTTATAAAGAAACTTCCTGAACTATATGCATAGCATGATTCCATGTATGTTAAAAAAAAAGCAAGTTATATCAACATCTGTTTATGTATATATAAATTACTAAAATGCATTTTCAAAACTCTGGAAAAATATACCACAAACTGGTGTTGCTAGCTCTGAAGGGAAGTAGAATTACTGTGGCAGGACAGATTGGCATCGTGTCGATGATAATCTGTTTTTTTACTTTTTCTCTGTAATTTTCAGTGATTACATTTTTGTTCACTGTGTGTATTCAAATATTATTTAACTATTGAAATATTATATGTGGACCTAGAGGAATAAGTCCCCTGTCTAGACAGATTTCTTACTATAACTTAGAAAGCAAAGAATTAACGAACCCTCCTCCCACAACCACTAGCATAAAAGTACATAAGACTACTTAATCTTTACTACCTCTTGCAATCAGTCTAGCTACCATCTGGAAACTTCAGGCTTTTATAAAACCAAACCAACCAAAACAAAACAAAACAAAACAAAACAAAACAAAACAAAACAGAAAAGAACAAGTGTTGGAGAGGATGTGGAAAAATCGGAAGCCTTATGCATTGCTGACAAATACAAAGTGGTACAGTCACTGTGGAAAGTGGTATAGTGATTCCTCAAAAAATAAAACATAGGGTTACCATCTGATCCAATAATACTTCTTGGTATATAACCAAAAGAATCTAAATCATAGACTTGAAGAGATATTTGTACACTCATGTCCACAGCAGCATTATTATTCACAGTAGCCAAAATGTAGAAGCGACTCAAGTATCCACTGATGGGTGAATGGGTAAAAAAAATGTAAGTAACAATGGAATATTATTCATCCTTAAAAAGGAAAGAAATTCTGCACATCCTGCAACATGGTTAAAACTTGAAGACATAATGTAAAGTAAAATAAGCCAATTACAGAAGAACAAGTATTGTATGGTACCGTTTATGAGAGATACTTAGGATAATCAAATTCCTAAAAACAGAAAGTAGAATGGTGGTTGTCAGGGGCTATGAGGAGGGGGCAATGGGGAGTTAGAGTTTAATGGAAACAGTTTCATTTGGGGGAGATGAAAAACTTCTAAAAGTGAATAGTATTGACAGCTGAACAATAAAATGAATGTATTTAGTGTCACAGGACTGTACCCTTGAAAATAGTCAAAATGATAAATTTTATGTTATAGATATTTTATCTCAGTAAAAATAAATTAGCTTTTTTACTTACTAGTCACCATAATTTTAAAAAGATGGTGAATAAAATAACTGTAATTCACAATGGGGAACAAAACATGAATAATTGAGAATAAACCTAACAAGGAATTTGGAAGGCAAAACACATTCTCAGGAGTTGGTTGCAGCCAATACCTATATGAAAGAAAATAAAATTTTTGTTAAAGACAAAAAATGTGATGTAAATGAGAAAAGAGGTAAATAATTTAACTTTGTATAGAATGGCTCAAAATGGCCATCTTCTTTCCACAAAATAGAATTCACCAAACTCTTTCTTAAAAAAGATGACACCTCTGTCACATCCATTTACAGTCTCTAGTTCAAAGTCCAGGATATTTAAAAGGTCTGACTTTGACTTCTCTTGGTTCCGAGACATAGAAACAATAATGACAACAGAATTATCTGACCACTCCTATTCCTCCCTAGTTCTGTGAAATCGATCATCAGACAAGATCACCCTGAACGTTGATGAAGGAATTCATGAATAAGAACATTGTCCATACTGGGACTATGTACAAATATCTTCTTTTCCTAGCTAATATGAATAATGCCACTTCTTTATCAGTTTCAACAATAATAGCCCTACTCCATTAGCATGTCTCATGGATAAAGCTTATTAAGATATCAGATCATATCATTGTCCCTGTGCTATAACAGCACCCAACCCAGAGCAAAACCATGTTTTCTTAAATCCTCCCCCATATTACCTGGCACAAATCCAAAATATATATTGAGCCTCTTCTAACATGCTTTTATTGAAATGCCCTGTGGTTTTCTGTAGTGTGTTATCCAAAGAAGCAACAAACTCAACTCCATTGAACTACCGGTGTGCTCCTAGTAACCGTTGGCTGGAGAATGTTGTAAGTCATAAAGACTTTTTCCAAGGTTCCTGTTAGGGTGAATGTGCAATTTTCTCCTTGCTGTTTTTATAGTATCACAGATTGCAAACAACCTAATTTCCCATCATTAGTTTGTTATATTTTCTGTTGCCAACTTGTCGCTATTCCACCACTCTTTTAAAGTCACCTCTGCATTGCTAAGGAGAAGCTTCCAGTTTTCTCTTCCCTTTCGGCCTAGGATAGTGTTTCCCACGTGGATTAACCCTAGAAACATTTGGAAGGCGGAGGAAAGTCAGAATATTTTATTCACATGAATTGATTGTACCTAGATGACTAGGGAAATGAAAGATTTAGAGCAGTTTCTCGGTGTCAGTGCCTGAGAGACACTTGCTGGGCTGCTGTCACCTGACATATTTAGTAGAACAACTCACAGACACTCCTGAACATAGCAGCAGTTTCTCATCAGTGCTTCAGGCTGAGATTTTTGATGTCTCCTTCCATAATCTACTGCCCTAGTTTCTCTGGCTTCTCATGCCATCCCAGGTCTTTCTATATAAACCCTATATCTGGATTATAGAATGTTTCTGTTTCGCTAACTGAATACAGATTGATATAATTAGAAAAGCAGTTAATACTAAAATATGGTACACTTGAGATACTCTAAGTAATTCTAAAAATATGAAGTAGGGCAGTGAATTCTAACTGTTAAGAAAAAATAATAATTAAATTGTAGGAGAATACAAACGGTACTGTCCCACTAAGGATGTATTTATAAAATCATTAGCAGTAATTGTCTCTAGAGAGATTATTGAAGGGATGGGTAAGATGAATGGAGACTTTCACATTCTTCTCTTTAAACTTATGCATCACTTGCATCCTTTAGATAAAAACCCTAATAATGCGTTATTCTTGTAATTAGAGATAACAAAATGAACAACCAGAAAGGCTAAAAAATGTCTGACCTTCCTTAATCTCAATAATTGTTGTCTCCTATATAACTATTATTTGGACAAAAAAAAAAGGGCTCTTGTCTGCCTGCCATGTCTAAGCTAAAGAAAAGATACATGCAGGTTTTGCAGCAAAGAAAGTAGAGTTTATTAGAGTCATGAGTTCCAGAGACACAGGCAGGAAATCACCCAAAAGCCTGGCTCCCAGAGATTGCTCAAGTCCTGGCTCTTGGATCACCTTTAGGGGATAGATTATAAAGGGGAAACCTCATTAGTAGCTAAGGGAGTTGAGTTCGTGGGCTCTACCTATTGGTTGGGGATAGGGTAGGAAGCAGTTGATCTTTGCATCAGGTCCTGTCTGGTTTCAAGGGAATGCTGGTTGGGTCATTCCACCTTCCTGGGTCTGGAACTGAGATGTGTTATCTTTAGTTTGACCTAAACTTCATTTCTGTGATCAACAGAGCTGAGGCTTTGTTCCTAAAACTGTTTAATGCTGACCTAAGGGCTTAATGATTAAGGGAGTGGTTGAGCAGAATGCAGAAGGAAAAGAAAAGAAAAGAAAAGAAGCATGAGAGCCCAAGGCCAGTTTTAATGAAGGAGAAAGAGAAGAGAAAACGTTATTTTTAAAGAAGTGAAGATTTACACCATGTTACATAATAACTTCTGATAGTTTTGTCTGGGACTACAACCCGGATCTTTCTTATTACTAATCCAAATACTTCTTTCAGAAAATGTATACTTCGTGATAGAATTCTTTGAGCACACAAACCTAACTTTCCATTTTGTCATTAACATGAACCCACAATTCAACAACACATAGACCTAGATTACCAATGTCTTCAAGTGTTCTTAAATTCGTCAGCCTTCTTGTTCTGGTGTCTATTTCCTCTGTTCATTTCAACTCCTTTTACCAGGAGCACCCTAATCCCGAAGATGCATATATTTCTCTCCCGTCTTTCTATATTTCAAGCCCAGTTCACTATTTCAATCTGATCCTCTAATCTTAGACAAGGAAAAATGCATTCTGTTAGAGATTATAATCCAACTTTCAGACTGTTGTTATCGAAACTAATGAACTATAACCATAGTTGTGATCTCAATGTAGTCACTTTCAATTTTCCTTAGTCATCTCTTTCATTGCTGTTCAACATAATTCTAAATTTTTATTTTCTTACTCAAGATTTAGCATGAAACTCTATTATTTTGTTTTATAAATAACTGTCATTCTTTCTCTGAAAAACGGAAATGTGGCCACCAAATGAGAGTTCCTCTTATTTTCACCTTCTTACCAGAAATATACTTATAGAATTCAAAATTCCTATCTTGAAATGTTAGCATGTAAATTCTTCCTGTGCCCCAGTTTGATCTCTTCATCACACTGGGTTTTCCTATATTTTCTGTATAGCTTTAAGCTATATTTTCTGTATAGCTTTCTTTCTTTCTTCCATATCCTTCGTAATGATGATTTCCCCTAAGCACATCAGACCTCTCCCTAGGATCTTTGTCCTTAGGCATCATTTTAATTACTGTCTAATGGCTCTATTGCCTTTTGCCACAACTTCTCAAAGAATACTACTTTCTCCACTCCCATTTTGCTACTTGACTTACACCTGCATCTACCAACATCTGTGGCATCTTATTAATGCTAATAATAACTAATATATATGGAGTGCTTACTATATACTAGGTATCTTTTAAACACACTACATATTTAACATTGTAAAATCTTTCCAACAGCCCTAACAGGTAAGTGCTATTATAATTCTAATTTTGAGATTTGAAAACTGAGCTATGGAGAATTTAGATAACTTGCTTGAAGTCACACAATCAATAAATGAATAAACACAATTTTAAGACCAATCGGCCAACTCCAGAACCCAACACCATTATGTCACACTGCCTCTTAACTAAACACATTAGTGAAATAATTTTATTCTTTAAATAAGGAGTAGATTATATTTGGTTGATGGCTCACAGGAATGGGTGATAGTATTCTATGATGTGTATTCTCTAAACTTCAGACATGTATAAACATTTTTCCATATAATAATTTTAAAAAATAACCTTATCATAGTGGTGAATTCAAGGATTATCCTCCAGATTCTAATTGGTTCCCAGGCCTTTGTTTTATATCTTATCTGAACAGGAACTCATTAAAATTTTCCAAATGGAAATTTTTACCTACCACTTGTAAAACCCTCTTTTTACTTTTCTAGGAGTGATGTCACTCCTAGCACCATTACATTTTCTTTAATTAGTGCAAATTACAAGTTCATCAGTAGGATGGGTCATCAGTATGATGAATATTGACACTCAGCAAAATACCACATTCCAGAGAAGCTTCTAGATGGGCAACATTTCAATTCAGTTCTAAACAACATCTAAACATCACTCACATTACCTCCTATCCTTTATCTAAAGATAGGGAGGTTTATTATCTGAAGAAGGTAGGACTCTTCAGCAGACTAAACAGGGGTATCGCTCGGCATTTAGTGCCTATCGACAAACACATGTAGCAAACATTGAGTGACTTTCTGCAAATGGCCAGGTAATTGTGATATATTCTATTACTTTCTCCAGAAAAACAAAAGTACGGGTCGATATTGAAATTCAATTAGAACTTCATTTTTCCTCATTTGGCTAAATTGATATAACCTACCAATGGACACAAATGAATTAACCACAAGTAAAGAGAATTACTTAATTTTAAGCTTTGGTTTTCTGATTATTCACCAGTGAAAACTTAGCACAATTTGCTTAAGAAAAAATGGCAATAATAAAGTATATGGGAAATTACTGTATGCCAGAATCAGATATCTTAAGCAGCATTTGGGAATTTTCTTAAGCTTTTATCATAATAATGTTATTAAAAGGGAAGTCCCACTTTGATTCACCAGCAAAGAGTGAACTGAAATCTATGTTTGAAATTACATTTATAAATACTTTCCATAGTTCTCTGATGTGATTCAGTCTTCCCTGGTGTTATTGTAAATTGAGAAACTCATTATGCAATTTTGATTTTTCCCATTCTAACAATATATCCAGAAACAAATGTAGTGTCTCTTCAGCCTAGAATTCTTTTCTTTTAACTATTCCTATAACCAGCTCTTTTTTGTCATTCACTCATCAGCCTAATAATTACCTCCTTAAAAAGGCTGTCCTTTATCACTCTCATTTTTAATTTTTGTTTCTTTATTAGAATTTAAGTTTTATGAGAGCAGGAACTTTTTCATCTTCATAAGATACCTTCAATGACAATAGAATAATGTTCACAAAAATTATGTATTCAGCAGCATTGATTTGGTGAATGGATGAATCACCTGAACTACATTTTTTAAGCATGGAATTGAAGTCTGACTTTCACAAACAGTTTATGAAATAATAAAATAACATTGATTAATTTGACTTTCTCAATAAATATTGGTTAGGTAAATGAAATATTACAAATGATATTTACTGTGACAATAGAGAAAGAACTCAGACAACTACATATGATGAAGTTGGGTTGCCAGGATTCTTAAAACAACCTAAAAAAATATTGTTCAGGGTTTTATCTCAAGTCTTCAAATAACTCTATTATATAAAGAGCTTTTTTTAAAAAAAAAATTTAAGTTTCAAAGTATACATTGCCACCACCAGATAAGAGATTCAAATACTTTATGTACAGCATAAAATACAAGATCTGACTTTAACATGTTAGTCATTAAAAAAAATAAAAATCAGGTTTTCTGCTGCTAATAAAGTGTTATAGAATTAAAATATAAGTAACAGGGTATTTTTATTCTTAATTGTTTTTATTTAAGATTTCCAGTTTAAAATGTAATTCCCATGCACAGTTGTGTAAAGTAATATGTTTATATCTTCATTTAATGAAATAGAAATAGTGATTATGGTTTGGCAATGAGATTTTCTTACACCCAGTTTATTTTTATTACCTGCTTGGCAAATGCCCATAGGAATTAGGTTCTGAGCCCAAAAGTTAAAACCCTTACTCAGAAGAGAATTATTTTCTGTTCTACATTTTGTACGATATTTTCATTTACCATGGACTCAGAAAAAATTAATTTAATTATGCAGAAAAATGCTTACTGCCCCTCTCTTCTCTTTAGCTTGAGAAAGAGTTTAATAAAACTCAAAACCAAAACAAAGCACAACAAACTCTTTGTGGTTACTCCTTCAGAGTCAAACACAGCACTTTTGACATGGTGATTATAGTAGAACTTGATTGAATTCTAAGGCTGGGGATTTTTTTTTTTTTTAAGTTTTAATTTGCCTTACTTAGTTTTAATCAGAAGGAACAAAGCACGCGACTGACTGTTCTTCCAACAACTTATACAATTCTCACCAATAGATCTGCCAAAATGTAGGTAGGGTCAAAATCCACATATGATGAAGCACAATTTACTCACCTGAATAATCCTTTTTACTAAAAGAAAGACTTATTCCTAGATTTTTAAAAGATCTTGTTCACCTTGATAATTGCTTAAATCCACTCCCTAGATCTCCGATTTTAGCCTGAGCACAAAAGCAGAAATTTGCTGCAGGCAGTATTACTTTCTTCATTAATCACTGATGAATATTCTTAATCCTATCTAATCTGAGCAAATCAGGAGAATTTTATACCTGGCAGTGAGGTAGGGGTCTTTATGTAAGAGGCGATTAAGGATACCAGTTTGAAGGATTCATTGACGAAATGCTGGGCACCCTCATGTTCCCTAAGCTGAAGTTATTAATTGCAATCACAGAGGAGTCTCAGTCCATAGAATTTGGCATCTCCAGTGCTCCATTCCACCATTTCTAAATAACACTGAATGTCCCTACTGTCTGCCATACAAGGACCTCCTTGGGTTGGATCCTGCCCCTTACTAAACCCTAGAAAGAATCTTCTCATCTCTAATGGAACCTCTACTTCTACCCCCATTTTCTGGCTATCATCAGGCTCTGACATGTCCTTCTCTTTTCATTATGTCTAATGACACTTATTCACATACCCTACCCACTATTCCCTAGGCCAGATGCCATTGGCTATTCCCACGGACACAGCTCAAGATCTCCCTCACTATGTTTCTTGGAGTTAAGGAAAATACAATTTGTCTTTGAGAAACTAGTGTTTAATTATAGGTATTCCTGATTTTAGTTCTGCTCCCATCTTCCTTTCCTTTTCGATGGGATCAAGTTGAGTGTCCAGTAGGTTGGTAGATGATCCTGTTATAGTTAGGACATATTTTAAGACATTAGAGATGTTTCTGAATTACAGGAGAAGAAAATTATGCTTTTTTTGATAGCCAATGAAAAGCCATTGTAAAACTTTGAAGAGGCCATTAAAATGATAAAAGGTGCTACTGGAACTCATTGAGCAGTGTCACTTTTCAGAAGGGAAATGAAAGCAGAAACTTTTTGTTATGTTGCAGTTGAGAATAAAAGTACTATAACAGCCCTAAGAATCAGCAACTAATAGAGAGGACTCTATTGCTTTATATACTTTTACAGACCATTTCAAAGAAAACAATTTATACAAATATTTCAGCAAGAATTTTTTTTAAATTTTACTTAATTGTGGTAAGAACACTTAACATGATATTAACCCTCTTAAATTTTTAAGCACATAGTACAGTATAGTTAACTATAAGCACATTGTTGCACAGCAGGTATTTAGAACATGTTAATCTTGCAAAATTGGAACTTTATGAACATTGACTAACATTTCTATTTCCTCCTCCTCCTCAGCCCCTGGAAACTACCATCCTGCTCTATGATTCTATGATTTTGACTATTTTATATATCTCATATAAGTAGAATCATGCAGTATTTGTCCTGTGACTGGCTTATTTTGCTTAGCATGATGTTTTAAAAATTCATTCATGTTGTTACTTAATGCAGGAGTTCTTTTTTTAAGGCTGAAGAATATTTCATTATATATATAGACCACAGTTTTTTGATCCATTCATCTGTTGGTAAACATTTAGGTTATTTCCACATCTTAGTTATTATGAATAGTGCTGCAATAAACATTGAGGTGCTAATATCTCTTTGAGATCCTGATTTAATTATTTTGCATCAATATTTATAAGTGAGATTGCTGCATTATATAATAGTTCTATTTTTAATAGTATGGGGGGAAACTCCATACTATTTCTTACAGTAGTTGTACCATTTCGCATTCCCACTTACAGTGTACAAGGGTCTGTTCCCTTTTCTCCACTTTCTTGCCAATATTTGTTGTCCTTTCTTTGTTTGTTTTATAGTAGCCTCCCTAAGAAGTATGGGGTAGTATCTCATTGTGGTTTTGATTTACATTTCCCTTATTAGTAGTAATATTGAGCATCTTTTCACGTACTCCTTGGCCATTTGTATGTCTTCTTTGAAAAAAAAAAAGTCTGTTTAAATTGTTAGCACATTTTTAAGACTTTTTTTTTTTAAGAAAAGTATTAGGTTTACAACAAAATTGAGAAGAAGGTACAGAGATTTCCCATATACACCTTGCCCCACACATGCACAGTTTCCCTCTTTGTTAACATCACTCACCAAAATAGTACTTTTTTTTAACCAAGGATGAAGCTACATCAACACATGATAATCACCTAAAGTCTATAGTTTATCTTAGTATTCACTCTTGGTGTTGTGCGTTCTATAGATTTAGACAAATATTAATAACATGTATCCATTATTATAATATCATATAGAGTATTTTAACTGCCCTAAAAATCCTCAGTATTCTACTTGTATATCTCCCCCACCCCCTCCAGCAATGACTGATCCTTTTATTTTCTCCATAATTTTGCCTTTTCCAGAATGTCTATAGTTGGAATCTTATAGTATGTAGCCTTTTCAGATTGGTTTTTTTCACTTAGTAAGATTCATTTAAGATTCCTCAATTTCTATTTTTATCTTTAGTCCATTATGAGTTGGGATATTAGTTTTTGTTTTTTATTGAGTTGTAAAAGTTTCTTATATATTTTGGAAATTATCTCTGAACCTGATATATGGTTTGCCAATATTTTCTTTCATTCCATAGTTTGCCTTTTCACTCTGTTGATTGTTTCCTTTGAAGTGCAGAAGCTTCTTAATTTGATGGACTCCAGCTTGTTTATTTTTGCTTTTGTTGCATGTGCCTTTGGTGCCATATCCAAGAACATTGCCAAGACCCATGTCATAAAGCATTTCCTCTATGTTTTTTTTTCCCTAAGAATTTTAAAGTTTTAGGTCTTATGTTTAAGTCTTTAGTCCATTTTGAGTTAATTTTTGTGTATGGTGCAATCAATATGGGTCCAAGGTCATTATTTTGAATGTGGATATCCAATCTTTTGTTATTCCAATATCTTTTGTAAAAGAGATTATCCTTTTCTAATTGTGTGTCCTGGAAATCCTTGTTAAAGAACAATTGACTATAAATGCATGGATTTATTTTTGGGCTCTCTATTTTGTTCCACTGGTCTGTGTCTCTGTCTTTACGCCAATAAACTTACTGTTTTAAGTACTACTCCTTTGTAATATGTTTTAATATCAAGAATGGGATGCCTTTAGTTTTGTTGTTTCTAAAAATTGCTTTGAATACTCAGGGTCTTTTGTGTTGTGATATGAATTTTAAAATTGCTTTTTTTCTATTTCTGTAAAAAGTGCCATTGAGATTTTGACAGTGATTGCATTGAATCCATAGATAGCTGAGGGTAGTAGAAACATTTTAACAATATTGTTTTCCAATCAATGAACAAGGGATGTCTTTCCATTTGCTTGTGTCTTATTTAATTCCTTTCATCGAATGTTTGTCATTTTCAGTGTACTGGTCTTTTATATCCTTAGTTGTTTATTCTTAAGTATTTTATTTTATTGCTATTGTAAATGAGATTGTTTTCTTAATTTTCTTTTCAGAAAGTTCACTGCTAGAAACACAAGTGATTTTTGTATTTTGAATTTTTGTTCTGCCACCTTATTGATTTTTTAATTAGTTTTAAGAGTGTTTTGTGAGTATGTGTGAGTATATGTGTGTAGTCTTTAGGGTTTTCTACATGTAAAATCATGCCATCTGCTAACAAAGGTAGTTTTCTTATATCGTTTCTGATTTAGATGCTTATTATTATTATTATTATTTTTCTTAGGTGAGGCAACCTTTGGTTAACCTCACAGATTGCAAGGACCTTGTCAGCTTACAATCCCTTATTTTTTATTTTTTACACCTACAGCACCTCGTCTTCCTTGGCAGTCTCCCATCCAAGTACTAACCAGGCCCCATACTGCTTAGCTTCCGAGATCAGACGGGATCAGGCATGGTTGTAGACTACTTTAACAATTTTTTTATCCTTTTGTTGATATTCTTACTTTGTCCATGCATTGTCTTATGACCTTGGTAAGCATCCTTATGAAAGTCTTTTTGGATCCTCTGTTAGATAAATGATATATCTCCATTTCATTAGGGCCATTTTTTTTAACTTTATTTTATTTCATTGTTTGAAAAATATTTCCCTGTTTCTTAAATTTTTTGACTCTCTTTATAATTGTCTGTGAATTAGACAAACCATTCACCTCTCCTAGTCTTCATAGATTAGTCTTGTACTAGAGCAAAGCCTCAGCCATCAGCCCTGCCAAATATTCTCCAGCTGTTATGCTAGTCCAGCTCACTTTCTTTGTTCTTAGAGACCCACCCTCAGTATGCTGAGATCTATTAGCACTCAAAGGCAGCAGTGACTGAAGCCAGTTCCTCAGGCAGTACTCAGGTATTTTTAGCGTACCTCTTTCTCTTCCCTGGGAAAAGCTTAAAGCTGAGGTTTTTCAACTGCTAGTTCTATGCCTCATTAGAGGGAATGGCTATGGTGACTGCCAGCCCAAACCACCACCTCTGTTCTCACTGACCCCAAGTGGATATAGTATTCAATGTCTCCTCAGCATTCTGAGACATGCTAAACAAGTCAGTCCTCTTGGTAGCCCTGGGAAAAGTTGGGGCATTGGACACACGGCATGCCTCTTTTTCTCCCCAAGTAGAATCTGAGATCTGGGTGGAGGAGAGGGCGTCGCACTGATCGTAGGGCACTGTGCTGGGGGGAGAGATTATGGCAAGAGGGTATCTTGAATTTCCCTATTGGTTTTGATGTGGCTGGTTTTATACTCACCCAGTGTGCAGGAGCCTTTAACTAGTTTCTGGATTTCTCACAAATGAGGTATGTTTACGAATTATTATTGAATTGGTGTGTTCATGGGATAAAGGGCGTTTGAGGCTCCCTATTTTACTATCTTGCTGATATTGCCCCAGTAAACATATTTTTAAAAGGTCAGTCTCTTTTTTATATCTTTACATGTTATTTCCAAAAGGTCTGTATGCAAAAGTGGAAAAAAAATGGGCATTTTGTATGTGTTTGTTTCCTGTGTGTGTATATGTATAAAATCTATATTAAAGCTAATTGATATTTTATATTAGAAAAATTTCTGACACAATTTTTAAATGACTTCATTATAAAACCTAGCCTGGGAGTCACTGAGATCCAAAATTTCCATACTATGCTCAATTTAAAATTTCTTGTGGAATGCAAGTTCTCCTTTACCATTCAGATGTCCCTTAGAGCAAAAGGAAAGATTGTACTGAAAGGAGATGTGTGTAAAGTATTTGGGCTGTTACTATAATTAATGACTACATTGCCTTTTTAGTTGAGTTAAAGCAAACTTAGAAGCCTTTAAATGTCATAAAAATTGTTAAGGAGACTAATTGTGAATGTAATGAATACAGTAGAGAAAAATTTATATTTAATAAAAGGAGAAACAAAAGACAGTTACCTTTTGGTTTTAAAGAAAATCCAGAACTAGGAAACACTGACAAAAGCATTAAATATTTGAACATATAAATAATGTCTTGTATATGAGGGAGCTATTCTCCTAGCATGTTCTGTGTGGCATCTATATTTCATTCCATTTTGATACATCTCGGTACTTAACCCTGCCTCTCCAAACTGATTTCTATGCATAGAGAATAAATTTACGTTCATGACTTAAAAGCTTCAGCTATCTGCTTCTGATAATAGATATGGATGACCCTCATTCAAGTAATTAACCAAATGAAAACTTCATTCTATGTCATTAATGGATCTTCTACACTTAAGTGAAAGTAAAATTAATCTTTTTGAATTAAATAATTGAATGCTTACATAGCCTAAATAGTAACGAAAAAAATATCATGGTCATTTCTTCTACAACTTTTCATACTTTCTTTTATAATACAGACATATTTTTCTTAAGCAGCAAGATACAACAGTGACTATAATCCTCCAAATGAAAAAAAAATCAGGAATTCTATAATGGATGACCCAATAAATGAATGGAGATATAAGATGCATCCTGAAAAATATATTCACTGGGACTCCAACAACATGCTTCTAAAGGAAAGATACTAGTTTTCCCAAAATATATTGCCCTCTTAAACATATAAAAATGTCTTACTGATGCTGTTAGGGTGTGTATGTGTGTGTGTGTGTGTGTGTGAGAGAGAGAGAGAGAGAGAGAGCGAGAGAGAGCGAGAGAGAGAGAGCGAGAGAGAGAGAGAGAGAGAGAGATTGTGATTTATCTTGAAATGCTTCTGATTTTGGAGTTTGGTTCTTCTCATAGGGCTGCTTCCTAATGTGACATTGTGCCTGATAACTTCGAGTTGCCACTTCACAGGTTTGTAAACGCTAAGTGACTTTCTGTTTGCCAGGGTCTGGCAAAATACCAGAATGAGTCATATTACATTACAATCAAGTTTTTTTATGCCTTTCAAAGATTGTATGAGTGTGTATGAAGTGTGTATATGTGTATTTGTATGTGTGTATGTGTATTGGTTAGCAGCTTGCCAGTTCATTTTCTCAAACACTGCCTATGAATCTTTCATTGATGACAGTAGCATTGATAGCAGCATAATAATGGCCACCATTACATCCTCGGTGTGCCTAGTGCTGGGCTAAATACAGCTTATTTTAACTAATTTTCAACATTTTTTTTACTGATAAATAAGACTATTGTCTGAATTTTCGTAGTTGGAAAACTCATGCTCATTCATTCATTTATCAGATATTTATTGAATGCTTAGTATGTGCCAGGTCCTGTATTAGGCATTGGAATACAAAAGTGAACAAAAGACACAAAGATGCCTACTTTTGTGTTATTTATATTCAATTGTGAAGAGACATACAATAAATAGAATTAAAATGACTAATTTATATAGTAAGATAAAAGGTGATTAGGGCTGTGGAAAATATGAAGCAGATAAGAGGGTAAGATAATCTTTCATAGTATAGTTAGGTTTAGTTTCAAAGAAAAGGTGACTTTTGAGAAAAAAATTTAATGAAGTGAGGAAAAAAATAATCCTAGACAGAGGAATCACCAGTAGAAAAGCTCTAAGGTGAGAACTTGCCTGATAATTGAATACATCTCCCTAGAAGTCAATGTGCCTGAAGTGGAACAAACATGGAAGAGAGTAATAGCAGACAAGGCCAGAGATGAAAGCGGTATGGAAACTTGTAGCCTCATTGGTACCATTAAGTGGAGGGCTGACATGAATTTATCTATGTGCTTTTAAAGGATTACTCTGGTTACTGTATAGAGAACATGCTATAGGCAGGCAAAGGTGATGGCAGAGAGATCCATGAAGTAACTGTTGCAATGAATCAGAAAAAAAGAGGATGTGGTGGTTTAGAGAAGATAAGAACATTGTCTCGTCACACAGTAAGTGAATTAGAATACAGGTCTCCCTTCCTTCAGATTTGCACCTGTTTCCTAAGTTTGGTTCCGTACCACTATAACTCAGACTTGGGACAGTGAGTGCAAGTTTCTTTCTTGGCATCATGAACATTAGTTTGTACTTCTGAGATCACGTGTTAGGGATAAAAGTGTTGGCTTTGGTTTTGACAGACTTATGACGCTTAACAGTAAAAGCCATAACTGTGTTATTAAATTTTAAATATTTCCTTTTATTGGTCTAGATAGCTCCATATAGAGCAAGGAGAAAGAGCATTGTTATTATAGTGACAAATAAAGCAAGGGGCAAAATAATGCCTTGCTACTGAGAAAAAGAAAACAAAGTTTCTAATGGTTTTACTTTTTTTTTTTTTAAGCGTCAGAGAGCAGTTCTTTCACAAAGAGCACACTACTCTGAATCCTTATTGTTCTGTGGAGCATGGAGAAATGGCAGTTACTATACTTAATTCATTTTTAAGAGAGTAGGTAACATTTCTGTTCTCCAGACAAAACTTCGAATCAATACACTTAAAATGAGTATCTAGATCATTCTTGAGTGAATTTGGAAGATGGTATAGATACTTGGGAAACACTGAAAAAATATACTCTGATAAAGTAGAGCAAAACTAAATAAACATAATAAAATATATCCATAAATTGTTTTAGTTGCTTCTAGAGTAGAAGAAATAAAAATGTTGTGTGGATTCAAGTCTTCCTATATAAACTTAAGTGCACCTGTATCACCATTTTGTTTTCCAAAAATGAATGCTGAATGAAAATGTTTTTCAACTAATTTTATATTTCATACAACTATTAGGATCATCTTCCATAAAATCACAATAATTGGGCCTTTAAAATGAGAGAATACATGTCAATAGAAAATAAATAGAATACCTGCATGCTTACTTAATTCAGATGATGACATTTCCTGGCTTTAGACAGCAAAGAGGGTACCTTCTGGGCTTCTGTGCTGTGGCCATTTAAGTACAAAATCAGAACTCAGCACACCGAAGCAGGGGGTCATGGGATACAATTTCTTGTATTCAAAAGGCAAAGCAATGTATACATCAAGGGCACACAGACATACACAGATGCACACACGTGCGCGCGCGCGCGCACACACACACACACACACACACACACACACACACACACGCCCCATACTAGAAAATACTATTGGAGAACTAATAATATGTAATTATGCAGTTCTCAAAATTTAACTATTATGATTAAATGGGAATTCCTCTTCACTTGCATTTTTAGGAATTTCAAATTAGCAATGAAAGAATTAGCTTCAGTTTTTATAGACTTCTGTGATTTTAGTCACAGAGAAATAACATATACTTAACATCGGTTAAGTAAATAGTGATAAATATCTTATTTCTCCATCACATATGTTATAATTTTTAAATGTAAACTTATAAACCTAAATTATTATTTCAGTTTTCTTAAAACTTCAAGAATCCTATTCTACCCATCACCCACCCACTCACACTTCAGACTCTGTCTTTCTCTATTACTATGTTTCCTCCCTCTTCCTTTCACAAATTCATTAGAAGAGTAATCTACCTCTCGTTGTCACTTTTCATTATCCATCACCACTCAACTTATTTCAACTCATTTGGCTTTATCTTATCAAGACTCTCTTAGAACTTGTCTCACTAAGTCTCTGGGATTCTCCTGACTGCAAAGTCAACTTTGGTTCTGATTTTCCTTAATTTCTCCATAGCCTCTCTCTCCACTGGATAGTCCCCACTTCTTGAAAAGATTTCCTCACAAATTTCTTGAAAAACATGTCTCTGGTTCTCCTATTATTCTGGTAAGATATTCTAAATCTATTTTATTTTATTTTACTTTAATTTACTTTTATTTATTTTATTTAATCTTATACCCTTTCCCTCTTACAGCCACCCTTTAAATGTTGCTCTCCAGATCTCCATGAAGAATTTTCTTTTCTAAATATTAACTGTCCATTCCATTTGCCTTCTTTCACTTATTACCAAACTCAGGGAACTCCAAATGTAAATACACAGCCTGGAGTCTGCTCTAGTCTGAGAACCCATATATCAAACTCTCTGCTTAACAAGAACTTGTGGATTATCCCATTACTTCAAACACAGCTTTTCTAATAATAAATTTAGATCAACCAACCTCTGTGAATGATCCTTCTCTCAGTAATATGCTCTATAGTGAACATAAGCCCTCTCAATGATTGTCCCAACAAACCAAACTGGGAACTCATCCTTATTGACCCTAGTATCCAGCCAGCTCACGAAGTTTGGTAGATTTTAAATAGGTGCCAGCTACCCATCCTATATTCCTCCAATCTCTCTGTCACTGTTTTCTTCACTCTCATCCTTTCTCTAAAGACTATTTAGTGGCCTCACTGTTTTTAATCTGGATTCTCACTATGTTTAACAGCTAGAAAAATTTTTGGTTTTAGAGACAGAGAGAGAAATTGAGAGAGAAGAGAGGAGTGTCGAGGAAGAGAGAGATTGTTTTGCTATAACATAGTCATTTCATTTCTGAGATCTTGGGTTACCAACAATCATATGAATAAGTTTCACATGTAGGGGGAAATGTGCTAGGACATTTCTAACTAGCAGAAAACTACCTCCCCCCACAAGAATTTGAATGACAGAGATTTTTAATATCTATGTAACCAAATTAAGAAGATCTTCGAATTCTAACAGCCAATGTGTACCTTGGGGAGGCTTATTTGCTGGAGTGGATATATTAATAAAATGCTTGGGATGTATTCTTGAGGATCAGAAGGCCCCAAAGAGCACACATTAAAAAATCTTGTTCCACTAATCACCAGGTTTCTGCTGCTGAGCTACACATGCCAGCTGAGAGTGAAAACCAAACTGTTTACAAGAACACAGAAAAAATTTAGCAGCTTTTTAAGTGAGAAAAGAAGGCAAAGATAAATTATGTAGCAGAGACAACGAACTGCTGGTAGAACAGAGATTCTTAATTGGAAATGTCATGAAGTTTTTCTTGATGCAAGTATAATATGAATCTTTTTCCCCAGTCACCTGTCTTCCACTCCTCTGAACAAATAGCTGTTAGCAAACACAAACATTGGTTTCTACTTATCTCATCTTATCATAGCCAGTTAAATCTTTGTTTTCTTAAGATATAGAAGAATTACCTGTGCCATATGAATGCATTCAAAATGTCAACATAAAAACTAGCTTTGCTCTACTTTCAATCTATACTCCATGGTCCTCAATTTTAATTACTCTCAACTGATGTATGCACTTGTCTGATTCTTTCATTATACTGTAAGATTCTCAGAGGACAGAGGCCATACTTTCATCTTGTATCATTCTCTCCACGACCTCCCCACTTGTTCCATCTCTCCAGAATCCCAAATAATGCTTTAAATATAGTATGTGAGCAATTAAAAAAATAATTTCAAAAGGTGACAAAAAAAATCTCTTGACTTTTAAATCCTGTTCTATTAACTGTTACTATTATCCCCTTTGTATAGAAGAAACCAGAAAATAAAACAAAAAACAAACCCGTAGAATTATCTTGTGATTAAAATCAATCTACCCAACAAATAGAGAGACCTCAAATAAACCTTTTAACTGCTTAAGGAATTAAGCAGCCTGAAGTCAAATGCTGTTTGCCTAGTTTTTGAGGAATTTTTACAAGGTTTGACTTATAAGAATAAACGTATCTGGGAGCTGTATTAAGCCTTACCAACAAGTATCTCTACATTCTCTTTCTTCTGAATGTGACTTTTTTCTTCCTTTCTTTTTTTTTTTAAATGCATTAGCTGTATTACCTGCAGCATCACTATATTGTTGCTTTTAGATATAGATCATTATTTGCTTATAAAACACTACAAAAATACTTCACAGGTGTTATTTTGTATTCTGCAGTTGCTAACCACTATGAAAACTACAAACATTGTATTTCCAAAAATGTTTTTGAAGTCAGAATTCCAGTACTCCCCACCATAGATAAGGACTGTAAACCAAATAATATGACTGTCACAAATTGTCGTTTCATAAATATCCACACCAAAATACATCTTGTGATTATTAATCAGAAAATAATATGTTGTTGGATAAAAATATCTGCTATTTATTCCTCGAGTTTATTAAAGGAATTCTATTCTATACAGAATGACATTTTAAAATATAAAGAATGGTTCTGCTCTTGTAGCTCTGTTACAATCATTGTCATATATTCAGGTTTATTTGAATTCCATACCAATACATGGATATTGCATAAAATAAATAGGTTTTTTTTTTTTTAACGGAATAAACAAAATGTCTTGAAGCACTAAAGAACAATTATTATGCTTTTTCATCTCTTGGAAAAGTTCTTAGTATAGCCATAAATCCCAGTGACTTATAGTTCTTTTATACACATGAAAAAAGATAATGGTTATAATCCCACTATGTGAATTTCAACTTTCAACCCTCTCTCTCAAGTTAAAAGTTAGCTTCCAAAGCTTTTAGAAGGCTTCTGCCCTTTTCAAACTGCATTTCTAGTACATCACTCTTATTGATTTATTCATAGTAAATGTTACCCTCTCATTCTTTGTGTGTGAAACTGAGGAAAGCTACATAAGTGCTTCCTAAACTCTGGCAACCATTTCAGATGTAACTTGGCTAAGCAGTGAAAACTTATTCTTTCTGGTCAGGACAACAGGCAGCTGGACAGAGAAAATGGGGCTCTCAGTGCCTGGTTGGATAGGTCATAAATTCTAGTTTACTACCAATATCAAATGTGAAATGTTTTAACATTCCAGGAACTATTACTTCCAGAAAGTGAAAGAGCCTCTCCAGTAATAAAAGCATTGATCCTGAACTGAACTCTGAATGCATCATGTAAATCGGTTGAGTCTTTTGGAGAAATCCATTTGTGAGTCTCAAATAGGTAAATTCATATCAAAAGAAATGAGTTATATAGCTGAATTATGCCACCCTAAATATAGACTTATAAAGAGAGAAAAAAGTCCTCTTTTGTTTATACCGAGATATCTTATCTCCTTTTATTCTTGTACTTATTCAGTCATGTTATTTCTAATCTTTTAGTACCACTTTTGCACTGTGTATTTTATTATAATTGTGCAAATTTATACTGAACTAAAAGACTACCACCTAAAGGTTTATAAGGCAGACAAAATCTGCAAAACCTTTATTTTGAGCAATAACCAAAGAAAATACATGATAGGTAAGTTCTCTTTTTTATTACCTTCCTTTTGTTATCCATTGTAAAAAAATAGGAGCCACATTGCCTGGCTTTTCCTAATTCCATGAAAAAGAAAGGTGTTAAGATGATTCGATCTAAGTGGTTTGATTCCCAGCACCCATTCTCCAGTTCAATATCTAGAAAGGTAACAGACAAATATATTAGGATGAAACAATGACAATGTGTATTTATATACTATAATTATATATAAATGTTATATATAAAATTAAGATATGTTAAAATATTATATTTGCCTAATTTCAATCAATGGCTTCGCTTCACTATAAATTATAATGTATTTATACATTAGGAATTCGTCAGCTATTAAAACCTGAACACAGAGTAGCTTATTCAGAGAATTTCTTTCTCACTCATATGTGTATAGGGCAGCTCTGGATCTACTGAGCTCAACGCAGATCAGCTACTTGACAGCTATGGGTTGGGTTCAAGTCTATTCCACTTTCTGGGATCATGATTACCTGGGACATATTTTCTCATGATAATGGTAGAGCAAAAATGAGTAAGCCAAGACATAATGCCTTTTGAGGTCTAACAGACAAATTTATATTATGATGAAACAATGATGAAGTTATTACTTTCTAGAAAGCAAAAATAACCCAACGATTTCCTGATATTATTATTTGGTCCTGCCCCAGTCAGTCGGTGATGTGGAGGTTGGTCTGGTGTGTAGTGAAGGGGATAGTTGATTTTTAGTGCCTCACTGTTATTAATATAAATTGCCGAAGAATACCTAATATATGAGATAAGCCTTTATGTGAAGTTAAGATAATAAAACCAACATACTAACATGGGAAAGAGACAATGCTGTGAAGTAAGAAAAAAATGTAAAGAATATATATTTAAAGGGGAAAATATGATCCTTTAAGGGAAAAAAAGAAGTAAAAGGAAGGTAGAAAGAAAGAAAAAGGAAAAGAAATATAAAAGGAAATTCAGGAAAAAAGAAAAACATGATGTATACTATAGTAGAATTTTTTTAAAAAAAAATTTGCCATAGAAAGGAGGAGATTTTATAAGAAATGTAACTAAAGAAAGATTACAGTTAGAAAAATAGAATTTTTATATTTTTTGCTTTTTAATATCAAAATATATGAATATGTAATCCAAGTCCAGAGTTGCACAAGTGAACTAATTGAGGTTCTCAGCTACGATCCCAGTAATTAATGTGAACAGTGTCAACAACAACAACATTAGCTAAGTTCTTTTTTTTTGTTTTTAAGGTCTGAAGTTTTCCACTAACTTGATCCTTCAAATATGAATCACTGGGTCTTCGTTCTCAAGAAATGGGAGGTAAATCACATCCCTTCATGGCTGTGCAGTGTTCATCCGTGTTTCCTTTTACCACACAGAAGGTCATATCCCTTTAGGTATAAGAGAAACGTTTTGCATATATTGCATACATTCAGCTTTACATATTCAAAGGAATGAAAAATCATTTCTGTATATTTAACTTGATATCTATCCTGGGGAATATTTGTGTGAGCTGATAGAGAGGATGGTATCAGGAATGGTGCCCTGTTGCAACCAAATGTTTATAACACCTCTACTTAAAGAAATTCTAAAGAATTCAATTTATACAATAGTTTAATTATACAGATTGTTGGTACTGATTTTTTATTGATTTTTATCAATAAAGATAAAAATAAAGACGTAGGGGAATTATAGAAAATCCTCAAGGGAAATGGTTTGAAAATTCACTTTGCCTAATAATTGATACTGATGAGATTATGTGTAAACCTGTGTTTAAAATCATCACTATGAAGTCAGGAGGAAGAAAAAAGTTGGAAATCTGCTCTCCTATAGGATAGCTTTCTTCATATGGATAATTCTTTATCTGGTCTAGTTTTGTTCTTAGTATACAGAATGCTTATCTCATGGAAATCATAGACTATATCAACATTTTGAGCTCTTAGTATGTGAAAGATACTTGAATGAGATCTACTATACCCTAAAAGATTTTGATAATACTTCAGTTCATCTTTGGCTATACTTCCACAATACTTGTTCCAAAACTCCACTTTTCTCAGTTTTATTTTCACTTATCATAATCCAGCTGGTGAATCAACATACCTATTGAGAAATCAAAGTTATCCAAAGTGATGTCTGTCTTCGTTCTCTGTTTTCCTAGCTCCTTCTTCCTACTCTCCAGCCTCAGGCCAAAAGGCATTTGCACTGCTGCCAAAAGGCAATTTCTCCACTTATGTTTTTAGTTCTAGCCCAACCCGAGTCCTCTATGCTTCGGTTATCGCCCCTTTGTAACTTTTAATTTCATCAAACCGATGAACAATCAACACAGAGATAACCATTTAACCCTGTCACTGCCGTTTTATCCTCAAATTATACTCCTTTTTTTAAATGCCACTAAGAATTACTATCTTACAATCACTACTATTATACTCCTTCTTTTAAATGCCACTAAGAATTACTATCTTACAATCACTACCTTTCTATCCTAATGCTTTATTCTTGCCTTAACTCCCCGTCTTCCAAATTTCTATGATTGGCCAGCAAAAATATCAGGAAATCAAAGATCACAAACAGTTTCCAAGCTCACATTTTCCTTGACTTCCTTGAAAAGGTTGTTTCTTCCTCTTACTCATTAAACATCTGAGTTCTTTATGTATTCTCAGTTTTCACCTCTACTTTCTTCACTTATTTATTTATAAGGAATTTATTTCAAACAAAATTAGAATAAAAAATTGAGAACTATTTCCCTGGGTTTGGGGATCAGGGCAAGGAATCCCTCATGGCTAGGCCAACACCCTCATACATTGAAGACATTGAGGTAATTCGCTTTCTGACACCTGTGATGGGGAACCTTATCAGGTGTAAAGACCCTATGCCAGTCCTATCAACGGAAACCAGGGCTAGGACTGAGTTCCTGGAGAGTCAGGCGGCAGTGAGGCCCAGTGGGCAACCACAGAATCAAGGCCTGAGTACCAAGAGCTATTCTTCCCTGCTTCCTGGACCCAGAACAGATCAAGAGGATGGCTTGTGGAAATAAACTCTCAGCACTGGTGAGGAGAAAGGCCCTAGTGTCCCTCACATTTATTGCCTTTGTTTTCTAGAGGTCATTGAGTCCTGGAACCTGCTAGATGGTAATATTGACAGAGCTGGGAGGCAAGAAAGCCCTAGCAAGTCGGGACCCCCAGCTGCTATTCTCCCACCCGCACAAGCTCTAGATTAGTAGGTGCGGGTGACCTTCCCCAGGTCGTCCTGAGTCCTGGAAGTAACTGTTGAAGGAAATGGTCACCGCACCCCCGCACGTGTTCCCCGAGGGCCAGGTACATGTGCTAATTGTGCTCCTAGGTGAAGAAGTGCTAGACCCTCTGGAACCATTTGAGCAAAGTCCAGGCTGCGTTTGTCCCTGGAGTGATGGAGGCCTTCATTTCAGCCTCAGTATGCTCCAGCAACCAGCTGACCAAAGCACAGCTCACCAAAGCACACCCGACTCATGAAACGCAACGACCTTATGCTTTTTCTTTAACAAGATCTTGCTCTTTTGGGCTGTCTGAGCAATGACACGCTCCACGGCCACGACAGACTCCAAGTTCAGCCTTCACATGCAGCGTGCATCCTGGCCATCTTAAAGATGTTGGTGGCATCGCACCACTGAACTCCGGCGTCAGCTCCACCAAGTGCTGCAAATAAAAGCTGCTGGCCTAAGGTGGCTGCTAGAAAATCTCCCGCCTTTCCTGCAGCAGGGGAAGTTCCCTGGAGATGTGTGGGTCCAGTCCGTCCTGCTTTTGCAGAACATTGTCCAAAATGTCACCAGGATGACAACATGATGGATGGTACCTATTGCATCTATTTCCACCAGAAGTCAGTTGAGCGTCTGCTCCTCCTCTATGCTGGTGAAGCCGGACATGGTTTTGGAGAGAGCTTCTTGTCGGCGGCAGCTACTTCATCAGTGCAGACCAGGTGGAAGCGGGGGCGGGGCTTCCTCGGAGAGGATGTGCATGCACGCACGCACGCACGCACGCAGCGCAGACCTCGGATAACCTACGATCTCCAGGCGGGCTACTGACAAAGCGGACACCCGGGCCTCCGACCCTTCTGTCCTGGGCAGTAGCGTCCTTTATGCGGGCGCAGTGGGACGAGCGCAGTGGGACGAGCGGAGTGGCCCAGAACTTTGGCACCAGGCCGAAGGGAGCATCGAGGTCTTCTGATTATCCACAGATTCTGACTACCAGTTGGTGGGCTTCATGCCTTCTGCTACATCTTTGAAACTGACTCTTCCCTTCCTCTTGCATCATCTACAGCTGTGAACTGAGCCGTTTTAGGCTGATTAAAAGCACTGAATGCTCTTTCCCTTCCCGTCCTTTCAGCCAAATAGAAAACAGCCGCAGAATGGTCATATTCATTGTGTCATCCCCAAGGCAGAAAAGGCATCTTTGAAGAATCCCTTAGACTTTATAGGAAACTGGGATCCTGACCTTGCCTGCGATATACAGTTTATCTTTGGCCACTGGAAGCTTCTCTTCAAATGTGCCCATATTTGCAATCTGCATTCATTCGCTACATTAAGGACAGCGCAGGTCGCCTGAACACCGTGGCTCCAGGGTGCAGGAAGACTTGCCTCACATCACTCCTGGGCACCAACAGCACGCTCTGCACCTCGCCTTGGCCAGCATTACTGTCCAAGAAATGTTGCCCCTGCCGGTTCTGATCCAGTTCAGCAGGATGGCGATGACAAACAAGGTGAGTAGCCGCTCGTGGTACAGCTGGCCCTTCCTCTCCTGTGCCTCTTCTCTTCATCTTGGATTTAGCGTTGTCCTTAGTCTTCTGCTTCATCCTTGAGGTGTTAAAATAGTTAAGTACCACCTAAAAATTTCCAGAGGAAACCTGGGGCCCTGGCGGAGGGACTCCCCGACCCCAAAAATGTTTTTTTTTTTTAATTTTTAGATCACCAAACATATTTAATATAAAACTTTTAAAACTGTTTACAAAGGGAAGAAATAGAAATAAGAAGCTCAACATGATTCACTAGGTTATAACAATCCAGTTACGAGATGCAAAAGTAAACAATCCTTGAGCTTTTGGAAAAAAGTCAAAATAAATGACCTAATCTGAAAATCAAAGACAAGTAAAAAATGAAAAAAAAGTGAGAGAGAAAAATAACAGACTCTATGACCTATGTGATAATATCAAACAGTATAGTATATATGTCTTTTAAATACAGATTGAGAGAACTGAAAGGGACAGAAACACAGTTGAAAAGTTAATGCCAATAATTCCCAGAATTTGATGAAAAGCATAAACTTATAGATTAAAGAAGCTCAGTGAACTGCAGAAAGGATAAGTAAAATGAAAACCATATTGTCAAAGTACAGAAAACTGCGGCTAAAGGGGAAATCTTGAAATTACAGAAAAAAGACATATTACACAAAGAGGAACAATATGAAGAACAGTTATCTTCTCATTAAAAGGTGGGAGCAGGAAAACCAAGATAAGAGGCCAGGACATATCCTTAAGAAAATAAAAGTGAAAGGAAGACACATTTAGATATACAAAAGTTGAGAAAGTTCATATCATAAAACTACATAATCAAGATAGGGTGCTGCTAGTATGAGAATAGGAAAAATAGATCAGTGGAACAGAAGGAATCTAGGAAGAGACAAACATTTATAAGTTCATTTAATTTAATTTGACAAAGGTGCCAAAGCATTTCAACCAATGATTTAAACCAAAAACTGGATACACATATGGAATAAACCTTAATCTCACCTAATAGCATACAAAAATGTTAGTTTGAGATGAGGCAAAGTTTAAATGCAAAAGCTAAAACTCTAAAAGTTTAGAAAAAAACAGTAGCGGATTTTCTGTGTGACCTGATGTAGCCAAAAATTTCTTAGAACATAGGAATAATAAGAAAAAAACATGCTAAACTTCATCAAAATTGGAATATTAACAAAATGTGCAAGTAAAACCTATAACTAACAAAATACCTATATAAAAAATAATGTAAAGTCTCTTACAACTCAACAATAAAAATATAGTCTAACAAAAATGGGCAAAAAGATGTACAGGTGTCCAATAAACATGAGAAAAAATTCAACATTATTCATCAGGAAAACATGAATTAAAGCCAAATTTATGTACACTCACTAGGATGACTAAAATTTAAGTCAACACCAAATGTTGGCCAAGATATGGAACAACTTGATCTCTCATATATGCTGGTGATAATGTAAATAATGTATCTACTTTGAAAAAAGAAAGTTTAGTAGCTTATTATAAAGCTATGCATTTGTCCCTGAAATTCTTCCCTATGTATTACCAAAGATTAGTGAAATCCTGTTTACAAACTGTCTTACACAAGAATGTTCAGACCTGCTTTATACAGGAGTCAAAAACTAGAAGTGGCCCTGGTGTCCGGTAATAGGAGAATGCATAGTTTGTGTAAATTCATATAACAAAAATACTACTCCTCACTAAAATAAACTAATACATACAAAAAATAGATGTCTCTCACAAATGTATTGCCAAATAAACCGATACGAAAAAATTGTATGTTGTATTATTTCATTTATAGTATATTTTAGAACAGGAATAAACATTCCATGAGGAAAAAAATCATAATAATGTTTACCTCTGTGGAGGGTGAAGGTATGAATTGACAACAGCCACATGCTAACTTTCTGAGATGATAGAAATGTTCTGTGTCTTAGCAGTGTATGCATTTGTTAAAACTCATTAAATTTTACATTTAAGCTTCGTTTATTTCACTCTAATTAAATTTTATCTCAAAGAAACAAAAAAGGAATGGTAAACAACTATTGAACTCTAGTTAGTTGGTTTGAATTTTTTAAAAAAATTTTTAGTGCATAGGTTACCAATTTTGAAATTATCTTCTGTGCTAACCTAGAGCAAATGTTAAATATATTGAGGTTAATGAGGATTAGATTTCTCACGGCTTTGGAAGGTAGTTAAAAATGTTAAAAAGAAAAACAATATTTGAAGATATCTGAAGTGTTGGATAAAATTAGAAACATCAATAAGAGCTCATCATTTTAATAGATATAAAGTCATTTCTGAGTTCTATTCACAGAGAAGGCATAGAAGCTATGGATATACCTATTGCTCAATTTTGTTTTCTAAGAAACATTGTCCAGAAAAAAAAAAAAAAAGAAGAACAAGGAATGTAGCCGATAATGGGGCTGACCCAGAAAAAGTGAAATGCAAGCCTGATCTATGCTGTCATGCCATACATTAAAGAAGTACTTTAAGAATCATGGAGATATGTCAAAAGGACACAGGAGACAGCCCTGTACACACAGAGAGAGCAAGGGAGAATGAGAGGATGTTAGACAGGAATACTGTCAATAACTGGTGAATGTGAGTAAGGCATAAAGAAGATACAGAACTATATTTTGCAATTTTTCTGTAAATGTGAGAAGAAAATGATGTGTAACAAAATATATTCTAGTAGATATCTTAAAAAAGATTGAAAACCACTGGACTAGTCTATCCAAGCGTATCTGAACTCAGCTGTGGAATTCTGATCCTATTCTTTTTTTAACATTATTTTCTCATGAATGCCTATTTCCTACCTTCTCGTCGCAACCTGTCCCTCAAAATTCACCTAAAGGGCTTTCTTCTCCACAATACTTTACCTGACCACCTATATATCTGACTGAGTGGACCATTCAGGTATAGTTTATAAATATTTTCTTATATTACTTTTTTGATCTTTTTGTTTTAAAGTTTTGAAGCCCTAAAATATTATTTCTACTGGTGCCAGCCCTAACACCTATTTTCCATTAGCCACACAGGTGCTTAATATTTTCAGTTCAATTGTTTTTGGTCCCCAAAAGCATATCCCAGTGAATGCCTGGCTTTAAAAGACATTTAATTCTGTGTAAGTTTTCATGCTTCTGTTTTTAAACTTATTTTTATAAGACAAACATATTGTAGGGTTTGAAATAAATGCAATTTTTTTTTCAATATCCAAATTCATTTCTTCAGTGAAATACGCTTTGGCTTGTGAGTTACTTTAATAAGTACAAACATCAGTCAGTTAATGACCTTGCATTTACTATTCTCTTATAGAATATCACCTCTATTATTTAGTCAAAATGTTTTCACACCTTGACACTATTTTAATTATATTTATCAAAACTACCCCTAATTTCTGGCCTTTGCCAGATATAACATGGTCTTGGTAGGCAGATAACATTATTATATGGAAACCTTTATCTTCAGTGGGTTCTGGAGTGACAAAAGGAGAGAGCGTGAACAGATGTTTTCAAACTCCAGTGCCCATCTGCTGAGCCCTGAGTAGCCCCCTTGACAGAGGAGCAATCTGCACAGCACTTACTCATAAAACACCCATTTTGTGAATGAAATGATTTTAATGGTCTCTAAGGCTATCACTTTGTCATTCTGTCAGTGCTACAATTAATGTGGCAATAAAACTAAAAGCATCTTTTCTTCCTGTGTTTCCAAAAATTTATCGACTTGTTTAAACATCTAACTCTAGTGCAAACAAACATGGTTTTATTATAATTGCATTCAAATCTTCATGGAAAACAACAACCTCTCATCAAATAGTTTTTCCTCTTTGGGATTATGCATAAGTTTAAAAGTCAACTCTATCCTACTCTTCAGGTAGAAGACCCAGATTTCTTTGTTTTATAAAGGTAATTTTCTACTCTAGAAATACTATCTGCCACATACAGCTTATCTGTATTTTCTAATATCATGCACTGAAGTCTGCATTAGTCTGTGAGGGCTGCACTAACAAAATACTACAGACTGTATGGCTTAAACAACCGAAATTTATTTTCTCACGATTCTAGAGGCTAGAAGTCCAAGATCAAAGTTGTTGTTGTTGTTGTTGTTTTTCTTTTTTTCTTGAGGGCCAAAGGGAAGGGTCTCTTCTCGGCTTCACATGGTTGTCCCTTTGTGCACACATATGTTTTGCCTATTTAAACCCATCAAAGGCTCTAACTCATGTGATTTATCTTCTTTAACGTAGACTTCACTTTATTCCCATCACTGCACACAGTATGGGACATCTTCCTCAATCTCTCTTCTTCTACACACTTAGTACTTCGCCATTTAATGAACTCCTGTTATAGGCTTGGCACAGTTTTAATTGCAAGAGAGAGAATAAATAAAATATTTTCCTTTGAAATATTGCTGAGAGATGACCTCTAATTGTGTTTGCATACATCTGCATGGCAGATAGTATTGTATGGTGGGTAAAGATGGTGATAGGTGAGCATTTAACAAAACTGGTTTAGCTTTAGGCGCGTTTATTGTAGGAGATTGGAGTTCCCAAGGAGGAAGCTGTATAGAAAGGGAACATACTGGTAGCACATTTGCAGTTCATCAGCCTTACAGATAGTTGTTGCAGTCGCTGACCACTAAAGATCTTAAAAGATTTCCCCAGGAGAAGGTCTGAGGAGGGAGATGAGAAAAAGGCTACGGATGGAATCTAGGTGATTGTACTCTGAACAAAAAAATATAGCAGAGGCTGCTTCTCAACTTCAAGATTTCAAAAATTCTTAGATTTTATGAAATTTCAAAATAAAAATTAATTTCTAATGTTTGGAGAAAGTTTAACAGCTTGGGACCTGTTTCTCTTTCCTAAAGATCAAACTTATATAGGTGAAATCTGATGCAGAATAAGTTCATTCTGATGCCTTGGGATTAAATATATACTCCAAACTTTTGTCACTTTACCTTTCACCTTAATTCTCCTCAAGGGTTTCTTGTAACTGCTGAGTCACAGTGCCCCGTCTTCAGTTTAAATGATCTCTGTAGATTTTCCTTTTATCCTCTAATTTTGGGCCTTTTATGCAGACTGCTTCCTTCACATTCCAGAAGCCTCCATCACTGATAAATTCACCTGGAGATCTGTCTCCCCTTTACAAACTGAACTGGAGACCAGATTGAATCCCCACTCATTGCTCTCCCCAAAGACAAGCACCTGGGCAATTATCTTTCTTTTCTTCCAGGTTATTTGAGAGATAATTGACGTATAACATTATGTGAGTTTAAGGTATAAAATGTGATGCACATTGTGATACACAGATACATTGCAAGACATTTACCACAATAAGGTCAGGTAGCACATCCTTTACCTCACATAATTAATTATGTTTTTTGTTGTTGTTGTTTTCATTATGGTGAGACCATAAAAGCTCTACTCTCATAGCAACTTTCAAGTGTACAGTGCAGTATTGTTAACTGTAATTACCATGCTGTACCTTAGATCCTTAGAACTTATTCATCTTTTAACTGAAAGTTTATACTCTAAACCAGTATCTTCTTGTTTCCCCAATCCCTCAACCTTTGGCAACCACCATTCTACTCTCTGTTTCTGTGAGTTCAGTGCTTTTAGATCCACTTAAGTAAGATAGTACATTTGACTTTCTCTGACAGATTTCTTATAAGGAGTCTTAAGGCAAATCACTAGGGGGAAACAGAAGAGATAAACAATTCAGAGATGGGGCAGTGGCAAAGCTTAGAAAATTCTTAAATCAACAGTTTTTGAATTTATATATTTGCCTTCTTTTTGAGAGAATATAATGAAAGTAATTCTGGCTTCAGATTCTGGCTTCAGATTTTTGAGAGTGGGATTCTCACGTATTACCCACACTCAACCTTCTAGTCCTTCCAAAGCAAAGTAAAGCAGTCTTGAAATCTCTGGCCACTGCAATCTCAATGTCTGAAAGGAAAACTGAAACTAACCTTGATGCAGGTTAGACAGAATGAGGAGACCCTCCCTCTCTTTTTGAACAGGAGACTCAAAGAAAACAATTTTATTTCTCTTTTAAGCATTGTCTCAAATCCTACATTTTTATAGTCCAAGATTTATTTTCTTTGGCCAATTTTTCATCTCAAGGAAAATTTGTAGGTGCAGTGAGATATGGGTGCAGTGAGATGCAGGAACTAAATATATCTCAAATAGAACTTTGAAGGAGAAATCTTAGTGTGATTAGAGAAACTGTAATTCATTAAAGTTTTACAATCCTCTTTCCTATTTAAAATATGTATGAAGAAAAGGTAATTGAAAAGTATATAGATTTCTTCAGATAAGGATAGTTGTTTTAACTAGTAAAAACACGATTGCTGTCAAGTAGCCACTCAGTATTCTTTTCCATCATATGGGAACTCTGGCCTTAAACTAGTCTCAAGCTCTTTATGCCTATTGGTGAGGTAGTACTAATCTCAAGAAACCTGGGAGAGGTGTGACAACCTCACTGTCAGGCTACTATTACAAACCCACATACAAAAAAGTAAAAGAAAACATCAAAGCCTTTATCCACTGAATCAGTAATAATCTCTTCATACATTGTTGATCTTATTCCACTCATTATTTTATGATGAATTTTTTCTATATTTTCTTTAGAATTAGTTTATTGTAAAGATTTTTTAAAAATTATGGTTAAATGCTTTCTAAATTAGTAATATCTGAACACATTTCAAGCACTGTTCACCTCTGTCAAAAGAACAAAACAAAGTCTAACCACTCTACTGCTATAAAAATTAGTTTCTTAGGTATAAATTTATAACTAGAGATAAACTTTGATTGAAGGGAAGTCCTTCTTGATGATTGAATGGTTCTCATTTTTTAGCTTTATCCATATCTTGTTTTATTTTGAACTACATTCTAAAATTTGGCATTTGAAAGGAGTGTGGAAGCCATTGAATTAAGTTCTCTAGAGTAGCCTGCTCACTTTCTCCTAAGAGACTAGAGAATGCATGTGGCTGTTAAAGGATGATGTTTCTTTTTACTTATTTTTTTTCCCCCAAGTAAATGCATTTCCTGTTGTGGATGGGAGAATTCAGTCCTTCCAGAAGTTGGCTGAACAAATTAAATCAGAATTTTGTTCTTGCCACCGCCTTGATTTCCCCAATCCTTCTCAACTTTCCCTTAATGAATGCCATTCTTTGAGCTATAATTCATCTGCTGCAAACCATGCAGGTTCAAGCAAGGGTAGTAATTTCCTAAGGGGACTTGACTCTCAGATAAATTTCAACAAAAAACTAATTTTGAACTTGGTGTTTGTTATAAATCACACTCAAGAAGCCAAGAGGAGTTTTCCTTTTGAATGATATTGAAACCAAACCAAACAAAAAGGAGATTTAGTGGGTGATAAGCATGAATGAAACTCAGAATAAAATATTTTGTTTTTATTTGGTCCTATTCTATGGTCGTTAGTGAAATCTTTAGTTTTTACTCACTTAATACATAACTTATCAATAATTTTATCTGGTGAAATTAACAGCTGCTATCTCTCTTCAGAGTGCTACCAGTAGGTGGGCTAAACGTTTAAAATTGCAAAAGAAAAAAGAACTTGTAAGAAGTCCTTTCAGTTACTTCCAGATGAAGTGAAGAGTGGCAGGCACTTTTTGATCAACCAGCATAATTGTTTCCATAACCTGAAATGGGAAATCTCAACCATTCATGAAACCAAAGAGAAGATAAGTTCTTCCAGAAACACATTTGCAATTAAATGGCTTAGGATCAGTAATCTGTTTTGTTTTTCCTCCAACAGATGTCCTCTTTTAGATCTTTCATCAGATAGCTTTACTATAAAGAAATAATAGGGATGAAAAAATGAGTAGACGAATACTTAATCATTCATAATTTTTCTATTCTACTAAAATTTTCCTTCAAGATTAGCTGAAGGGTAGCACATGAAGTTAGGAAGCATTGTAGAGCCTGTATTCTAGGTAGTGTTAGACTCATGATACAGTGCAAAGGCTCTAGAACTTAAGCACGGCTAGTATAAACCACATTCTTATTTTAATTAAGGGCATATACTGATATTTTGTATTTTTACATGTACAGATGCAAATTAGATGGTTCCAACCATTAGAAAAATAATTAATTCTCGTTGTAGTGAATAATGCTAGATTAAAATGCATTAAACATGATGTATATTACCAGTTACTAGTTTATGTATTTGTTTGTGTGTGGGAAGCTGTACCTGCAGATAAAGACATTGTTTCTGAGGACTAGCAGACTCAAATTTCCATTTATTAGTCATATGCTGTTGGGAATGTTGCCTAGACTTTCTAAACTCATTTTTAAATATGCGAAATTTGAGCAATAATAGGGACATTTCATATGATTGCCCTGAGTATTATATAAGAAAATCATGTCTAAGTGACAGTGATAGAAAGTACTAGGTAAGAAATTTTCACCAGAGCTCTTATTGAACAAAAGCAGTTTTTGATATTGTAAAGGATTATTGGAGAGAGTCTTCACTGGGAAATTCTAAAATTCAATATTACTACCTTTCTTTTTTAATGTTACTTGTTAACAGACATTCATCTCTCCATCTTATTAACATTGAAAAGGCAGCTATCTACAAGCTAAGAAGACAGACCTCAGAAGAAACCAACTGTAGCTTTAGCTAACACCTTTATCTCATGTGTGACTTTTCTTTTTGAGCTCACAAAGATGTGATAGATATGACTGGATGGATGGGTCAGCCTCGTCAAGCAAGGGCTGAGGCGAGAACAAGGAACTCGGAAAGCAGGAAAACACACTGTAAGATCCAGACATCCAAATCATGTGAAATTGATTTTGTAAGAGGGAGAAGGCAGTACTTCAATAGCTGAATCATAATGTGACCTGATGGATAAGGTTTGATAAATAAAAGCTAATTGTTTGTACGAACCTGGAACATGTCCACGGGTTACCTGATTCATTAGCACATTTCCCAGTACTAATGCATAGTTTTTTCAAACTACAATTACAGTCCTGGGGAGTGGGACCCTAATAGCACTGCAGAATTCCTTGAAACGTGTTTGTACTTGGCCTGAGCAGGCATAATTTATCAGAAAGATACAGATTTATTAGGACTAGTAATTTAAATGTTGTATGTATTAATGCTGTTTAAAAGGCTTGGTGAATAACAGCTAAAGCATTTGTCCCTCTTGTCACCAGAGTTCTCTTAATCTGCTGAGTAAACAAGATCTTTGAAATTTTGCCTGCGATTATTTCTATGCTACTATATTCTATGGCTTAGAACACATCATTTTTTTTTTTTTTCTGCCTGCTCTCTTAAGCAGATAAATGCATAATCTCCAAAGTTATTAGCATATCAGTGTCTAATTGACTGTAATAAAAAATGAAAAATCCTAATAACATTCCTGTATGTCATTCTCATAGACCTCAATTATTCAGAAGTTTCATAATGCTGCTGCTGCCTAGCAGAGTATAGCCCATTAAATATGCAACTGGGCTAAAATATAAAAGTTTCTCAAATGCTCATAGGATGAAACCATGGTGGTGTTTTAAAATTTAATGTTGCTTAACCTGCAACACAATGAATTCCTCAGTTCAGATATAAAGTTTATGGTGTGAAAGTCAAAATTAATCCATAGTGTTTAGTAAAACTGGTCACACCAAAATTTTTATTTTTATATCTTCGTTCAACTTTTGATTTCTGTTCAAAATATGCAGCTTGTCTCTAACGAAGTTTTAAATTTGGGAAGAGGAATGGCCATTTAATAAATTATTGTAGATATTATTTACCTAAATTACAGGTAAATAAGGTCAAGAAAAATAGAGAGAAATTTGCCAAGTTGTTTTATATTTCAAACTCTACCTAATATCTATCTACCTATCTATGAGCAAAGATCCAAGAATAACCCAGACAAATTTAGAAACAGAAAGAAAAAAAGCTAAAGTACTTCAGAGGTAATTTTTTCATTAAGTTTTATAAAAAATAAACATTACTTATATGTTGGGTAACATAACAAATTTATTATCTAACAAATACATTAGATAATTTTTTTGTCATTTTAAAATATGCCAACTATTTTGTTGTATATAGTTAATATTTTATAAAAATAAAGTAAAAGCTATTTTATTTGACAGTAAACATGGATGTATACATACACAAAGTATGCAAATCGATACCTTGTATTAATAAAAACCTCTAATAAAAAAATTGTAGGAAAAAACATTACATGTGCCCATGGGACTTTAACAAGACTAATAATTGTTAGTAATCTCAGTTATTATTCTTAAAGAGCAGTATTTCCAACATGAACAAACCAAAACATTATTTATCATCTTCAAATTCATTCCTTACTTAAAAAACAGTTTTGCCATTTTAGAATTTATAACATATTTCATATACTACTTTCTGTCTTAACCTTTTTATAGATATGGACATTTTGAAAAACATTCTGAAGACAGTTATGAAGATGATAGACTGCTCTGGACACCAAGTCACAAAAAGGTTAGCTTTCTTCCTCTCTTTTCTTTTTTTCTTTCTTTTTTTTTTTTTAATGCAGCCCAGAAGCATATTTAAGGGGGTGAGAGACAAAAGGAAAGGTAATCCAGCTCAGGATTTGGGAGAGATTAACTAATTTGCAGAGGTGTCCAAAGATAAATTTGCTTCTTTCAAATGCAGTGTGTTGTGTAATCAACTGAGACTATTTTAAAATAGGCTAGGACAACAGTTGTTGCTGGTCCATGCTGAGAGGTCCTGAGGTAGTTCTGCTTGGATTCTAAGAGCATCAGTCCTCGTTTTCTGCCTTCTTAGAAAGCAATGTCAAAAACAAGAAAAGCTATAGTATCGATCTCCTCTTTGGTTAGGGAAGCAGTATCTGTAACTTTCAGATAGTCTAGCCTATGTATTACTTTCAAAAAATCATACTGATCAGTACTCCTTTTATACATTTCTGTCATTTCATTATATTAATATGTCTTTACATACATAGTATCAAGGGAAAATTTACAAGTTGCGCCAGTGCCCCAAAGGCTGGCTGCACATGTGCGCATGTGTACACACACACACACACACACACACACACACACTCAAACATTTAGTATGTGAAAGAGATTTTATTTCATGCCTTTTGGATTAAATGGAGTAAATCAAATGGAATAAAGTAATAATCCATAGCTAAACTATTTTTTCTAATGAAACGTGGAGGAAATCCACAATTTTTACTGTTTAAAGAAGTTGTCATACAAAACCCTATTTCTTTATTCTGTAAGTTAAGACATTTCAAAACTATGAGTAATTCATAGAATCTGTGGGCAAAATATGTATTCTGCCAAAACACACTCCCATGTACACACACATGCACGTGTACACACACACACACACTTTCTCACACATACACTTTACTATGCTAAAAAGAATTATTTGAAATACTAATGTATTTTAATAATTGTACATACATTGAATCTTTTAGTGTTGAAAAATATTTTAAAATTTAAATGTAAAAGTCAGGGAAATTTTCAGGTTAAAAAATAGGTTGGTAGTGGAGGACAAATTTACAGTTCTTTTCATGTAAGGACAAACATTTTAAATGTCAAATTGAAAGCTGTATTTAAAAAAAATACAAAAACCGACAAAAAATTTTTTGTAAGCTTCAGTAGTATATCATATCATATTTTAAATTATTTCTCTATATTTCTCAAAATTAATTAATGTCTTGGACCTTTAAAAATTACATTTTATTTGTGGCAAAACTTACATATTTTTTAAAGCAAAATTATTAAAGGAAATATCTGTGTTCATTTCAATTTTTGTAGACTGTTTTGAAATAAACTTATTTAAATGTTATCTATTTCTTCTTGTGTGAGTTTTTGTAATTATGTCATTGGTCCATTTTCAAATTTGTATGCATAAATTTACCTATAATATTCCTTTATTAAGGTTTTAATTTCCATATATTTATAATGATAAACCATTTTTCATTTCTGATATTTGTAATGTTTGTCTTCTCTATTTTCTTACTCGATTAGCCTGGCTAGAGGTTTATCAATTTTATCAATGTTTTGCTTTAAAAAAATCTTTTGGATTTGTTTATTTTCTTTATTTTCTTTTCAGTTTTGTTGAGTTCTGCTATAATTTTTATTGCTTCTTTTTCTTGTTTTAGGTTTTATTTGCTTTTTTTTTTTTCCTCAAGATTTCTAATGTAAAGCTTAGGTTATTGTTTTTATATATTTCTTCCTTTCTAATACCTATGTTTATTTAATAGTATATTATTTAATCTACAAATATTTAGTAATTTTCAGATATCTGTCAGTTATTGATTTCTAGTTCAAGTCATTGTTTTCTGGGCACTTAGTTCATCTGATTTCTATTTTTTTTTCTTTAATTTGTTAAGGTATTTTTATGGCCAGGAGTATTATCAAGCTTTGTGAATATTTCATGTGAGATTGATAAGAAGGCATAGTCTGCTCTTTTTTGTATGTTGTATTCTGTAACTATTAGATCATTTTGGTTGATAGTGCTTTTCAGGTTATTTATATCCATATTGATTTAGTGCGTACTTAATCTATCAATTACTTTTTTAAAAGGGTATTGAAGTCTCCAATTATAATACTGCATTTGTCTATTTCTCCTTTAAATTTTACACTCATGTATTTTGAAGCTGTTTTGTTAAAATCATGCACGTTTAGGATTGTTATTTCTTCTTGGACAATTGACCCCTTCATACAATGACCTCTTTATCCCTGATAAATTTGAGTCAAGTTTTTTTAATCTTATCTGAAAATCTGTCAGTTAGGACATTCACATATAAAGTAATTATTTATATCTAGCATGACTGAAATTGATTTCTATTTATTGCATTTGTATCTTGCTCCCCATTTTTCCTGCATTCTCTGGTCTTAACTGAGCATATTATGATTCTGCTTTATCTGTAATCTTAGTATATCAATTAGTATGTCAGTTATATTTATTTTTAAAGTGAAGTTTTTGCCCTAAAATTTCCAATATACATTTTCCAATCAAAGTCCACTTTTGTTTTGCTTCATATATAGTATGGGTAACTTAGAACTGAGTATTAGCAAGTCTCTCCTCCTCTCTTTTGTGACATTGATATGATTTATTTCACTTATCCGTATGCTATGTATTATTACAATTATTGCTTCAAATACTTATCATTTAGCTCAATTAAGAATACGAAAAATAAAAGATTTATTTTTGCATTTATGTGTTTCCTCTTAAACTTTCAGTTTAAATGTTTCTATTGACCTGTCTTCAAGATTATGGATTCTTTCCTGATTTGTATGTAATCTACTCATGATTCCATCAAAGGCATTCTTTACTTCTGTTACTCAATATTTCTAACATTTCATTTTTATTTCTCCTTAAGATTTATCTCTCTGCTTACATTATCCATTTTCCATGTATGTTATCTACTTCTAGCATTTGTGTCTGAGTCTCATTCTGGTCTTAGCTTGGTCTCTTCTAGCAAAAGTTTTAATCGAAAGGTCACTGATTTGGAGGAACTTAAATTCACAGAGTTAGAAAACAAATATCTGCATTTGGAAAAATTTTTCAAACAGGACCTAGAGTGAACTCTCTTTTTTTCTCTCAAGTTCTAAGCTTATAACTTTCCCCTTTGCCCCAACATATACAACTTTCTGTATAAATCTTCTCTATAAGGGGGCCAAGCACTTGACTAAGGCACTGTGATGCTTTTGTGTGGGATGATACTGCTTCCACCAACAGTTTTACCTTTGGAAATATGGATATTTTATTTAAGTTCACATAGAAATATTGGGGATAGGGATAGAAGTCAAATATTTTTATAAAAAATTACTGTCATGGGTAGCATTAGTTCTTTTCATGTATTCTAGCCTGCTTTATCTGGAATATTTTTGCCCCTATGTGTGTGTGTGTGTATATAAATATGTATATATATATATAGATGTGTGCACGTGTGTGTGTGTGTGTGTGTATCTATATCTATATCTATCGATCTATCTACATATATATACATATATATATATATATATACATACATACACTTTAATGAAGTGATAATAAATGCGTGAGATATCTGCAAAACTTATGGATTGCAATTCTGTGACTTCTGTTCACTTTCAGTGTTCACAATATAAATATAATTATAATGTACTCCCCTTGCATTATGCTTGAGTATAATACTCTCAACAAAAATATCTGCAAAATCAACACATCAAATCCAGTGTATATTTTTTTATTACAATACGGCATTCTTTAAGGAAGACTAGTGCCTCCAAGGAATAAAATGAAGATTAGGCAAGTGTGTGATTGAAACGGAGGCCCAAGAAAGGTTACATTCTTTATACATTCATTCTCTATGGGGTGCACAACCCCCTAAGAGTAAAACAAATACTTTCTAGAACCGAAAGGCTTTCATTTGGAAAGAATTGCTTCTAATAACAAATTATGTTTGTTTTTGCCATCACATTCCTTGACACATAGGAATCATATTTCCTCATCACATTTCAATAATAAGCTTCTTTTGGCAAAAAATACATTTTGTCACTGCAAGACATTTGAATGGAAATATAAAACAGAAATATACTGTAACTAAAATCTATCGATATAGAGGGAAAAAAATTGAAAACTAATGATGTTTCTATGTAATAGTTTATTTAGCAAATTAAGTGTTTTTTAAATAAATACTAAAATTAATTATAGTATAGTTTTTTGTTGTTAAACATTGTGGATTTCGCTGTAATTATGAAATGCATTGTCTCTACTATTGTTGTAGCCATTACTGAAATATATGCTATATCTCTATCTTGGTGTATTTGAAAAATTTATTAATCATCTGTATATACTTTTCTCTCTCACCAAACCTATTCTCATTACGTATACTGTTAGCATTATCATTGTCTTTATGTAGCTAAAGAGGAACACCATAATTAGAAGTATTTATTTTTGTTTAGTTTTTTATGTTTCTTAGAAATGGTTCATTCAATTTACGTATTTATTAAATTCAGTGTTACTTTTTAAATTGTTTAATATGCTTTTCTTTTCGGTTTACTTTTCTTCCAGCTGAAGTATATTCGTTTATAGTTCTTTGAATGAGAGATCATGTATTTTAAGGTTTTAGATTTTATATATCTTCAAGTATCATTAATTTGGCTTTATATATGAAAGATAGACTAGCTAGGTATAAAATCCTGAACTAACCATCATTTTCTTCTACATTTTAAAATTATCACTTAATAGTCTTTTGGTTTAGTTTCTTTCGAACACTTCATAAAGTTATTCATTTGTAGATATGCTATATTCTATATTTTTATTTTTAGTGTTATGAAATTTTGTTATGATTCCTGTAGGCAACAACTGATTTATATTTATCCTACTCACTAGAGTTTGTTTCAAATGTGAAGACTTGTGCTCTTCTATAATTCAGGGAATTTCTAAGTAGTATTCTTTCCAAATATTGCTGCTACTATTTTCCTCTTTTGTTTCTGGAATTCCTATTAGATAACTGTTGAATCCTCTGAACTATACTATTTTATTATTACTCTTTCATACACACACATGCATACACATACATATTTGATGTTGTAGAATTCTGGTGCCACTGCTTAATATCACCTATTAATTTGTTTAGCCTCCCTTTGACCATATCTAATAGACATTTTATTCATTTCTTAATTTTTATTGCAATTGTATATGTAGAAATGAAGAGTTGTAATCTTGCTGAGTAGTGCAATTATAAAGTGAAAAAAAAAAATCAGAACCTGAGTATTTTACAAGCAGCCCTGGAAATATTAACCTCTTCCTTTGTTTGTTTTTTAAAGATTAATTTTTTCAGCTTTATTAAGGTATAATTAAAAACTAGATTTGTAAGATATTTAAAGTATACATCATGATGATTTGATATACATATATATCGCAAAGGATTCTTCCAGTTTAGTTAGTTAACACATCCATCACCACACACATATACACACACACACACGTGAGAATATTTAAGTTCTACTTTCAGAAGATTTCAATTATACAATATAATATCAACTATAGTCACTATGTTATACATTAGATCTTCAGATATTAGTTATCTTATAGCTATAAGTTTGTAGCTTTTTACCAACCTCTCTATTTTCTCTACCTTACCCCACCCCCACCAGCCCTTGGCAACCACTTTTCTACTCTGTTTCTATGACTTTGACTTTTTTTTGTTTAGTTTCCACATATAAGTGATTTCATGCAAATTTGTCTTCCGTGTGACTTGGCTGAATAATATTCCAGTGTACACATAAATGACATCTTCTTTATCTATTCATATGTTGGAAACTTAAGTCGTTTCCACATCTTGGCTGTTGTGAATAATGCCACAGTAAACATGGGAGTGCAGATATATCTTTGATTTCGATATCCTGTTTTCATTTCCTTTGGGTGTACCCAGAAGTAGAATTGCTGGATTATATGGTAGTTCTCTTTTTAATTTTTTGTGGAACATTTATATTGTTTTCCATAGTGGCTGAACCAATTTATATTCCCACCAACAGTTCTCTTTTCTCTATGTCCTCAACAACACTTTTTATCTCTTGACTTTTTGATGATAGCTGTTCTAACAGGTCTGAGTTAATATATTGCGGTTTTGATTTGCATTTGCCTGATGATTAGTGATGTCAAGCATCTTTTCATTACTCATTGGCCATTTAGATATCTTCTTTGGAAAAATACCTATTTAGTGTCTCATTTTTTAAATCGATTTTTTTTTTGTCATAGAGTTGTATGAGTTTTTAAAATATTTTTGATATTAACCCCTTATTTGATATATGATTTGTAAATATTTTCTTCCATTCTGTAGATTCATATCTGGATTGTCTAGCTCTAAATTTTGTAATGTTAACCATTATGCTATCCTCTGTCAAAGGCTGGTCATTCGTTATTTTTTATGGCCTATTTTATGTTTAGGTATTGTTTATTAAAGGTATTGTGGGAGAATAGAAAGAAAACTGAATTTGGAATCGAAATGCTTGGTATAAAGCAGTAGTTTTTAACT